>NW_027141723.1:634444-951666 GCF_036365525.1 Heterodontus francisci
TCTCCCTGTGTCTGTGTGGGTCTGTGCCGGGTGCTCTGGTTTCCTCCCACCTCCAAAAGATTTGCAGGTTGATAGGTAAATTGGCCATTGTAAATTGTCCCTAGTGTAGGTACGTGGTTGGAGAATGGTGGGGATGTGGTACAGTATATGGGATTAATGTAGGATTAGTATAAATGGGTGGTTGCTGGCTGGCACAGACTTGGTGGGCCGAAGGGCCTGTTTCAGTGCTGTATCTCTAAATAAGAAAAGTAAAATAAAAGCTACCAGTCGTAAATCAACTCAAACCCATTAGAGAGATAGAGGGAGACTGTCAGAGAACTTCCTGCATCCAGTCCTAACCCTGTCACACTCAGCAGCTTCTCACCCAGACCCCACTCTCATCAACACGGAACATTGTTACCGAGACCCTTCAAATACTGTTTATAAAAGGTAGAAAAATTCAAACTCCATCACAGCTAGATTGAATAGAACAAAGTTTAATATCTTTTCGTCGTCACTCGGTAACCACATGATACAGTCCTTAAATCAGTAGCATAAATTAACAGCTGTAAGAATGTTTGTCATTGGGTTGAATAATTTCTGTGTGAGGAATGTTCCAGCATCTTAAACCAGGGGAACGTGTTGACTGAGCTGTGTCTTCATCTCTTCTGGACAGTTCACCCTTCATTCTGCTCTGATTCACTTTCCCAAAGCAGATCGACAGATTCTCAAATCTGGAGACTGGGTTTTCTTATTTTGTTCCTTTTGATTTTTCTTGCTCTTGAATGATAACATATTCCAACCTCGGATCAAACTTGCCCTGTGTCCCAGTCTCGGTTAAAAGCGACAAATAACGGCACCAACATTCTGAAACATACAACACTGTCACATTCTGCTTCAGTGAGATTAATGCTGAGGCAGTTTCCGTGTCGAATGCGATTGTGAAAAAATGTCTCTCGAGGAAATTGTGAGTGATCAAGTATTTGCACTGAATTTCTGTGCAAGAAGGGACAGGTTCAAACAGCCATTCCCAAATCACTTCCTTCACATAGACAAAGATTGTGCTGTCTTAACGTGTGAATCAACTTCACAAACAAATTTGAACTCGAAGTTCAGGAGAAGACAGAGATGTGAATGATTGACAGTGTAATCTTTAAATCATAATTTTCCATTTCTTCGTTGAAGCGAGGCTCAACCCTAATCCACTGGAGATCGCGCAAAGCTACAAACTTGGATCCAGAAATCAGAAAAGTAGTGAAACAGTTGGTGAGTACATTGTGACACTGAAGAATTTATCACCACATTGCAACATTGGCACATTCTTAGACCGTACATTATGAGACAGATTTGGGCGTATATTGGTGGATGAGGAAAGATACTAAACACACAAAATCCCAATTTGAGCTAGTGTGTAAGATTGCTCTTTCCACGGAGATAGCATCAAAGAATGCTCGTGAATTTCGTCCTATGCCAGTGACAGTAACACACTTCAGAGGAACTTAAACACACTGGTAAAATGGGCTTTCACACAACAGATAAAATTTTACACAGAGAATTGTGAAGTGATACAGTTTGGGAGGAAGAATGAGACAATGTACACCAATCTTTTTTGATCAAGGTTTGAAAAGGTTGCTCAGAGCAAACAGGACACTTGGCTTTATTAATAGAGGCATAGAGTAAAAGCAAATAAGTTATTCTAAACCTTTATAAAACACTGCTGCTGAATGGCCGACTCCTGCACCTCCACGGAAAGCTTCCACTCCAGGCTCGGACACCCTCTTCAGGATCACTCTCCATACATCCCGCCACTCCACGCACGGATATCTCCCTCAGGATCAGATCACAGCTCCACAGTCCTGCCACATCCAGTCGTGAATGGTGGTGGATAATTAAATAACTAACAAGATGAAGAGGCTCCAAAAACATTCACATCCTCAATGATGGTGGTGCTGAGCACGTCAGTGCAAAAGATGAAGCTGAAGCATTTGCAACCATCTTCAGTCAGAAATATTAAGTGGATTTGATCTGTGCTCATTTCAGCTCCTCATGCTCGCTGGTGCCTTGGTTCTCTGGTGCTAATTTCAGAGTAAATCATGCAGCTTGACAATTGGAGCCAAAGAAAAAGACACAGGAGAGGTTGAAAGTGCCAAAACCTGGTATTGAACCAAGAACTGTTTAACTGTTAGTACAGCACGAACTCAACAAAGCTATTTCAACAACACACTAAAGCCACCATTCTGTCACTGCTTTGGAAGACAATATGTGTCATTAAAGTGAATTAAAGACAATTAAAGTGTTTGTAAAAAGTTACAGAACACAACATGTGAGTAATATTCCCATTGTTTTCTCAGTACTGATGGATTGTGAAGTGGGAGACAACCAGAAGTCCCACTGTGCCACACTGACCCTGAGCTGTGAGTGAAATGAGATAAAGTTCAATCTTTAGCAGAGAGATTCTGGAGAGAGGTAAGAGTCCTGAAACAAGGAAAGACTTTCTGACACAACAAAAGCAAAATACTGCAGATGCTGGAAATCTGAAATAAAAACAAAAAGTGCTGGAAATACTCAATAGCTCTGGCAGCATCAGTGATGAGAGAAACAGAGTTAACGTTTCTGGTCTGTGACCTTTCATCAGAACTGACACCGGTTAGAAAAGAATTAGGTTTTGAACAAGTGAAGGGGAGGGGCATGTGGGAGAGAACAAAGGGGAAGGTGTTTGATAGTGCAGAGGGCAGGAGAGATTAAATAACAAAGCTGTCCTGGGACAAATGTAAAGAGTGTGTTAATGCTTGTGGTTGCCTAACACCAGTCATGCTCTGATGTTATTGAACACAATGTTCAATCCACAAGGCTGTAGAGCGCCGAATCAAAAGGTCAGGTGCTGCTCCTCGAGCTTGGGTTGATTTTCACTGGAACACTGGAGCAGGCCAAAGACAGAAATGTTGACATGCGAGCAGGGGGGAGTGTTGAAATGGCAAGCAACCAGAAGCTCAGGATCATGCTTTCGGCCTGAGCAGAGGTGTTCCATCTAATCTGCGTTTGGTCTCCCCAGTTTAGAGGAGACCGCATTGTGAGCAGTGAATACAGTATACATAATTGAAAGAAGTACAAGTAAATCGCTTCTTCACCTAAAAGGAATGATTGGGGCTTTAGATAATGAGCAGAGTGGAGGGAAAAGGGCAGGTATTATATCTCCTGCGATTGCATGGGAAGGTGCCTTGGGAAGGGGACGAGGTATTGGGGGTAATGGAGGAGTGGACCAGGGTGTCGCGGAGGCAACAATCCCTTCAGAATGCTGACAGGGGAGGGGAGGATGCGTTTGGTGGTGGCATCACGCTGGAGGTGGCTGAAATGGTGGAGGATGATCCTTTGGATGTGGTGGCAGGTGGGGTGGAAAGTGAGGACAAGGGGAACCCTGTCGCAGTTCTGGGAGGGAGGGGAAGGGGGAAGGCAAAGGTTGATGGTCCTGTCAATTACACTGGGAGGGGGCGGGGTGGGAGTAGTTGAAATCTGGTGATGTTGTTGAATTTAATTTCAAACACTCCTTGAACTCTCTGCTGATGAAGACTGAAAAAGGGAAGAACAACCACACAACAAGGGTCTCAAATCCAAGACCCTCAGATTAAAAGTCTCATACTCTACCAACTGAGCTAACAATTCCTGATACATTACTGCTACTCTGTCTGTTATTGGACGGGTGCAGCTGTTGGCTCCACCCCAAGGGCGGGAATTTGTTCCACCAACTATGAAGCAGTTTCCCATCAATTCCCCAGATTATCAGTAAATCCACTTCCAGAAGCCCCAAAGTGTGATATATTCCTCTCACTCATCAATAATAAAACTGAAATCTTTTTACCTTCCAAATTCTGCCATCTATTTTGTCAGTATTTATTTCTCTCTCCATTTTATTTAGTTCATGCATTTCTTCAGAATTTTTTTTTCAATTATATCTGAGGGAAGAAATGAACAGAACTGGCAGCTCAAAACTGGGCATCCATGAAGCACTGTGGGCCATCAGCAGCAGCAGAATTGTATTTAAACACAATATGTTACCTCATGGCCTGGCATATCCCTCACTCTGCCATTACCATCAAGCCAAGGGAGCAATAGTGGTTCAATGAAGTGTGCAGGAGGGCATGTCAGGAGCAGCACCAAGCAGACCTAAAAATGAGTGAAGCTACAACACAGGACTACTTGCATGTCATATAGCAGAAGCAGCATGCAATAGACAAAGCTGAGTGATCTCACAACCAACAGATCAGATCAAAGCTCTGCAGTCCTGCCACATCCAGTCCTGAATGGTGGTGGATAATTAAACAATTAACAGGAGGACGAGGCTCCACAAATATCCCCATCCTTAATGATAAGGGAGACCAGTATATCAGTGCAAAATACAAGGTTGAATCATTTGCAACCATCTTCAGCCAGAAGTGCCAAGTAGATGATCCACCTCGGCCTCCTCCTGAGGTCCCCAGCATCACAGGTGCCAATCGTCAGCTAAATCCACTTCACTCCACATGATATCAAGAAATGGCTGAAGGCTCTGGATACTGACAACATCCTGGCTGCAGTGCTAAAGACTTGTGCTCCAGAACTAGCCACACCGCCCGCCAAGCTACAACACTGGCATCTACCCAGCAATGTGGAAAATTGCCCAGGTATGTTCTGTATACAAAAGGCAGGACAAATCCAACCCGGTCAATTCCTGCCCGATCAGCCTCCTCTTGATCATCAGTAAAGTGATGGAAGGTGTCGTTGACAGTGCTATCAAGCAGCACTTACACAGCCATTACCTACTCACCAATGCTCATTTTGGGTTCCGCCAGGGCCACTTAGTTCCTGACCTCATTATGGCCTTGGCCCAAATATGGACAGAAGAGCTGAATTCGGGAGGTGAGGTGAGGTGACAGTGACTGCTCTTGCCAAGGGCATCAAGGAGCCCTTGCAAAATTGAAGTCAATGGCAATCACGGAGAAAAATCTCCACTGGTTGGAGTCATACCTTGCGCAAAGGAATATGGTGCTGGTTGTTGGTGGCCAATCATCTCAGTACCAGACATCGCTCAGGAGTTCCTCAGGGTAGTGTCCTCGGCCCCAACCGTCTTCAGTTGCTTCATCAATGAACAAACAAAGAACCAAGAAAATTACAGCACAGGAACAGGCCCTTCGGCCCTCCAAGCCTGCGCCGATCCAGATCCTCTATCTAAACATGTCGCCTATTTTCTAAGGGTCTGTATCTCTTTTCTTCCTGCCCATTCATGTATCTGTCTAGAATCAATAAACTTCCTTCCATCATAAGGTCAGAAGTGGAAATGTTCACTGATGATTGCAAAATGTTCAGTTGCATTAGTAACTCCTCAGATACTGAAGCAGTCCGTGTCCACATGTAGAGAGACCTGGGCAAGATTGGGCTTGGACTGATAAGTGGCAAGTAACATGCACGCCACAAAAATGCCAGGCAATGACCATTTCCAACAAGAGTGAATCTAACCATCTCCCCTTGACATTCAATGACATTACCATTGCTGAATCCTTCACAATCAACATCCGGGGGGTTACCAATGAGCAGAAACTGAATTGGATCAGTCATATAAATACCGTAGCTACAAGAGCAGGTCAGAAGCTGGGAATTCTGCTGCAAGTAACTCACCTCCTGTCCACCATCTACAAGGCACAAGTCAGGAGTGTGATGTAATACTCCCCACTTGCCTGGATGAGTGGAGCTCCAACAACACCAAAGAAACTCAACACCATCCAGGACAAAGCAGATCACTTGATCAGCACTCCATCCACTACTTTAAATATTCACTTCCTGCACCACCAGTGAACAGTGGCAGCAGTGTGTACCATCTACAAGATGCACTGCAGCAACTCACCAAGCCTCCTTCGACAGCACCTTCCAAACCCCCAACCTCGACCACCTAGAAGGACATTGGATGAATGGGAACACCACCATCTGCAAGCTCCCCTCCAAGTTACACACTGTCCTGACTGGGAACTATATCACCATTCCTTCACTGTCACTGGATCAAAATCTTGGAACTCCCTTCCTAACAGCACTGTGGGTTTACGTACAACACATGGACTGCAGCAGCTCCAAAAAGGCAGCTCACCACCACCTTCTCAAGGGCAATTAAGGATGGACAATAAAGGCTGCGTTTGCTGACAACGCAACCACTAGGTGGCACAACTCGCTTTCTCCCCCTGCTTTGCACCGGCCGCTTCCACCCTCCATAGTGGCTCGCTCCAGACCTCGCTGCTCCCCCCTCTACTTCCCTGGCCGATTGTCTCCCGATCATGTCACCCCATTCTCCAGTCGTTCGCTCACTCCCCACCCCCCCCTCCCCTCCAGCCACTAGCTCTAGGCTGCGCTGCTTCCCTTCTCTCGGCCACTTGCTCCCACGTTTGTCCAGTCTCCACGCGCCGCCCGAAGAAGCAAGGTGGGCTGCAAAGTGTGACGTAGGAGTGAGTAGTGAGTGGCCGAGAGGAGGGAAGTGGCATGGCCTAGAGCTGGCGGCTGGAGCGGGGGTTGGGGGGCAGAGAGCAAGCGGCCATAGAGCTGGATGACGCGAGTGGGGAACAATTGTCCAGGGGAGCATCGAGGTGTACAGCGAGCGGCTGAGGGGAGGAAGCGTCGAGGCCTGAAGCGAGTTGCCGACGGGGGAGAGCTCCAGCCTCAAAGTCTCCTATTCAGCCGCTTCCTCCAGCTGAGTGAGGGGCTGGATACCTGATGATGCTTTAGCGCACATGTGCGAAGATGGACCAAGCGCGGATATGCGATGATGTTGGCGCTGCGCAATGACATCATCCTCCACATGTGCCACTTAATCCTGGCAAGATGTAGCTGTGCCTATGCACAGCTTGGCACAGTCCAATGATGTCAGCGGGCCGCTCCATTGACAGGAATCACATTGTGTCAGCAGTGCCCACATCCCATGAAAGAATAAAAAAGAGATTTACCACAATGGTAGCAGGGTGAGGGATTTCAGTTATGTGGAGAGATTGGAGAAGCTGGGGTTGTTCTCCTTGCAGCAGAGAAAATTCAGAAAAGATTTGACACATTTGTTCAAAGTCATGAAGTTCTTCAATAGTTTAAATCAGGAGAAACTGTTTCCAGTGGTAAAAGGGTCAGTAAGCAGAGGACACAGATATCAGGTGATTGGCAGAAGAACCAGAGGTGACATGAAGAACCATTGTTTACACAGCAATGTGTTGTGATAAAGAAAGAAAAGACTTGCATTTATATAGCACCTTTCAAGACCACTGGACATATCAAAGCACTTTGTAGACAATGAAATACTTTTGAAGTGTAATCACTGTAGTAATGTCAGAAATGCAGCAGCTAATATCCACAAACAGCAATGTGATAATGACCAACTGATCTGATTGAGGGGCAAATATTGATCACAACACCAGGGAGAATTGCTCTTCACTTGTTTGACATTGCAGCATGGGATCTTTTACATTCACCCAAACATGCAGACCAGGTCTTGGTTTAACATCACACCTGAAAGGCAGCACCTTCAACACCCTCAGTGCTGCACTGGAGTGTCAGCTGTGAAATCTGAACCCAGAAGCTTGTGATTTCGAGGTGAGTGTGACCAACTGAGCCACAGCTTTTACCTGAGTCTCAATCCTTCTACCAACAATTTCTATCGGGTCTGTCACGACCCCTCATGATTGTGAACACCTCTATCAAATCTCCTCTCAAAAGAGAACAACCCCAGCTTCTCCAATCTATCCACATAACTGAAATCCTAACCACATGTTGCAGAAATCGATTTTTCCTCAAGTTCCTTCTGGTTTTGTGAGTCACCTTAAATCTATAACCTTCGGTTATTGACCTTTCAGCAGTTAGAAACAGTTCCTCAGTATTTACTCTACCTCAAACCTTCAAGGAA
Source organism: Heterodontus francisci (assembly GCF_036365525.1). NCBI lineage: Eukaryota > Metazoa > Chordata > Chondrichthyes > Heterodontiformes > Heterodontidae > Heterodontus > Heterodontus francisci. The sequence goes on from NW_027141723.1 coordinate 642,324, forward strand.
GCTCTGCAAAGTAACTGAAAATCAAGTTGTCAGAAGTGGGATTTAAACACATGCCTCCAGTGAAAGCTGCAACCTGAACAGAGAAGCTGAAACCGCTCAGTCACCTCAACTGTTCAGACCTTTTTGACCTCGTCCTCACTTCTGTACTTTGAAAGGTTCACTCAGTTCAGGAACTTGTTCAATGTTGCTGGAATGCTCAGTGACTGGGATATTAACTCCCCCGGGTTTTCCTGAGCTTGTTCTCGGTGTATGGGGATGTTTATCCTGGGCTGTGGAATCTTGCATCCCTGTAATGGACATTAACCCACTGATTGAATCTGTATTCACTGCTTTCCACTGGTGCTGGGTAATTGCAGAGTGTGGGGCCGGAATGTTGCTGCTTGTCCCGGCCTCACTCACTCTGGGAAAGAGTGAATAATTGATGCATCTGTTTCTGTATCTGAAATGTGACTTAGATCTGCTGTTATTAACCGAGGCAGCGCTGCAGAAGGATACGTTAATAATCTCTCACTAATCAACTGCAAACAGTCAGAATGTGTAACTTTGAGCAGCGCTTTCTGCACCGTCAGGGCTGGAAAGTTGAGGGAGGGAGAGACACTGTCAGTATCTGCGTGCATACAGCACTGTACAGAGAAAGAGCCAATATACCGGGGCTGAGACACAGTGCATCTTTTCACATTTAATCACAATAATATCCACAGTCAGGAGCTGAAAATGATGAAAAACCGAATAGCAAGAGCAAAATTAAGAAATGTAAGTAATTATAGATTAGCTGATCAGCTTTCACTGTGTTACCTGGTAGTCTACTGTTTATATTCAATGCTGTTTCCACTGTGGCCAGGGAATGATTTCTTCTCAAAGGCTGAACATTAACAAAACTGCTTGTAATTTAAAATCTTTTAAAAGTAATTCCATGGAGCGAATGGGGCAAAGTCAAATAACTGCACCAATTATAGGAGAGCTGGTTGGTGATGACGTGGATGTGTCTGCAGTGTGCAGGACCTGACTGTTTCTATAGATTCACAATGAATGTTCCATCTTTATTTATAAAAGTAAAACTGATAGTGGACAATGGCTATTCTGGTTGCAGCAACCTGAAGCTTTAACTCATTAACACCCTACTTTAGGGTAATTTCGAAAACACAACATGCAGCTCTGTCAGTTAGTGTGTTTGTTTGTTAACCCACAATTTGATGGTTCAAGCACATAAATGGATGAGGCTTTATTAACTTAAACTCTTCTACATCTGCTATATTACTCTTGCTGTAGATTTTTCAAAGATAAGGTTCGTCAAGTCTTTCTTTATGAAATCCATGCTGACTGTTTTATTATTTTTCATTTCCATCTGTATTTTCTACTTTGGAGGATTACAGGATATTATCATTTTTTTAATTCATTCATGGGAGGTGGGTGTCGCTGGCTAGGCCAGCATTTATTATCCATCCCTAATTGCCTTGAGAAGGTTGTGCTGAGCTGCCTTCTTGAACCACTGCAGTCCATGTGCTGCTGTTATGAAGAGAGTTCCAGGATTTTGACCCAGCAACAGTCAAGGAACGGTGATACAGTTACAATTCAGGATGGTGTGTGGCTTGGAGGGGAACTTGCAGGTTGTGGTGTTCCCATGCATCTGCTGCCCTTGTCCTTCTAGGTGATAAAGGTCGCGGGTTTGGAAGGTGCTGTCTCAGGAGCCTTGGCACATTGCTGCAGTGCATCTTGTGGATGGTACACACTGCTGCCACTGTGTGCCAGTGATGGAGGGCATGAATGTTGTAAATGGGGTGCCAATCAAGCGGGCTGCTTTGTCCTGTTGAGTTTCTTGAGTATTGTTGGAGCTGCACCCAGCCAGACAAGTGGAGAGTATTCCATCATACCCCTTACTAATGTCCAGGCTTTGGGGAGTCAGGAGGTGAGTTACTTGCCGCAGGATTCCTAGTCTCTGACCTGCTCTTGTAGCCATAATATTTATATGGCTACTGCAGTTCAGTTTCTGCTCAATGGTAACCCCCAGGTTGTTGAGAGTGGGGGATTCAGCGATGGTAATGCCATTGAATGTCAAAGGGAGATGGTTAGATTCCTTCTTGTTTGGGATGGTCATTGTCTGGCAGTTGTGTGGTGAGAATCTTATACATCTTTATTGTAGGGTACTCTATTGTACTGTTGAGTGACTACACTTTAAAAGTCCTTCCTTCATTGGCTGTAAAAGGGTTTGCAATGTCCTGTGGTCGTGAATTGCAAGTCATGCTTTTTCCATTGTTATCAGTGTCATTGTGATCAAAAGATAGGATTCATGAGCACAAAGTTTAAACCAATTTTGATTAAAATAATGTAAAAGCATCTATATTTTTGCACTGTACTTAATAATCTCCATCTTCCTATCCTTACCAAGTACAATGTCTTTGACCCTGAAATTGATTCCACAATCGCAGTCCCTCAGACAATTTCAGCTCAGTTCTGATGAAAGGTCACAGATCTGAAACGTTAACTCTGTCTCTCTCTCCACAGATGCTGCCAGACCTGCTGAGTATTTCCAGCATTTTCTGTTTTTATTTCAGATTTCCAGTATCAGCAGTATTTTGCTTCTGTGTTACTTTGAAAGTTAAAACTGACCCACCTGTCTACAATTCACACTGGGGTCTCCCATGAAATGATTCTGTATAATGTTGATGTAATGAATACAGACTCCGAGCACAGAGCTTCCTGTGGGGAATTGGGGATATGAAAACCAGCAGACTCTGCAGGAATTTCCACTGGGAGCACAAATTCACAAAATCTACCTTTTATATATCGATTCATTTTGATTGTCCTTCTGGAAAATTATTTTGAAACAATTTAAACATCAACCCACAGCTCCATGACTGGGTCAATTATGAGGTCATCCTCTGACTGGTCATATGACAGCTGGAGCCACAAGACATCAGAACCAGATTTGTGACTGGATTAAAACCCGGAATCCTGTCAAAATGGCTTTTCAAATAAAGCTGTTGCTGTTTGAAAACACAGCAGTTAAACTTTCTGCCTGACCATGAGGGGAGCTAGGGAGAAATTTACAAAACTAAATCCTTTTACAAAATAGTTCAAAAATCATTCACTGAAAAATCATGTGAGGATTCATATGCAGTAGAGAAACAAGCAGAATACAGAAAGTACAGAGGAGAGCTGAAAAAGGAAATGAGATTAGCAAGAGAATGTATGAGAAAAGATTAGCAGGTCACATAAGTGGGAACACTGAAGTCTTTTACCAACATATGGACAGTCAATGAAAGGGTGGGTCAATTAGGAGATCCTGTGGAGGCAGAGGGTGTGGCTGAGGTACTAATTAAGTACATTTCATCTGTCATCACAAAACAAACGGGTGCTGCAAATGTCACAGTAAAGGAGGAGGAAGTGGAGAATGTGGAGGGGATGAAAATAGATAAAGAGGAGACATTTACAAGGTTAGCAGTGCTCACACCTGTCTACAGGTCACCCGGTCTGGATGGGCTGCATCCTGGGTTGCTGAGGGAAGTCAGGGTGGAAATAGCAGAGACTCGAACCACAATCTTTCAATCCTCCTTGAATATGGGAATGATGCCAGAGGACTGGAGGATGGAGGTAAGCTTGGGTAGTTCGATCTCAGTTCAACTTGACCATTTTTATCATGTATCCATTGTCATAACTAACAACGTTAATAAAGCCATTTTATAATGAACACATGACCAAAGGAACCATTTTGTGTTCAGTACAAACGTTTATATCCTGTATAATTAATGAGTAGCTACCCATCCTGAAACAGATGATTGTAAAAGTAATGAACCTTGATTGAGTTATAATTAATGAATCAATAAACATTTTAGAGAGAATGGGTTTTCATTTAAAGTTAGTTCAATCTAATTACTGTGAGTTTCTGTGTCTGTGTGGGAAAGGACAGTTTCAGCTAAATGTATTCAAACAATGGACCTTTCTCGGACCCCTGATAAAACCAATGGTATGGTACATCGTGACCTTCAAGAGTCTAGATTTAATGAATAGGAAACTTGTTTCAGATCAGATTGTGAGACAGTGTGAAACCACTCCATTGTACTCATGTCTGAGATTCTGAGGACAGGTGACTGTTAGTGGAAGACATTATTAAGAACTAATTAAATGTACCTAGCAACAGCTAGGACCAATTATTATTTTACATGGTGGTGTGATGGCCATCCAGGGGTTAAAAGTAGGGATCTTGTAAGGTTTCAGTGTGCAGGAACACTAGAAGATCTCAGGGGTAAAGACTCAGATCATCAACCAAGTTCTCCATCTGACGAGGGATCTAGACTGGACAAAGAGGACCGTGACACTCTGAGACCAAGCTCGACCAGTCCCCAGAGCTGTAAAGTTATATTCCCCAAGTTTGTTAAGTATAATTTTACTTTCAATTATTAAGTACTATTTTACTCTCAATAAAAGTTCTGGACTTATTAATCAAGTATCCTGTTGCTTTAATTGGTTAAAGTCATGCCCAAAGTGATTGTCTACAATAGACTTTCCAGAATTAAAAGATAAGTCTGCAAGGGTTGTGAATATTACAGCCCTGTTTAAAAAGAGAGATAAACCCAGGAACTACAGACCAATTAGTCTAATGTCGGTGGTGGGGAAACTTTTAGAGACAATTATCCAAGAGGAAATTAACTGTCACTTGGTAGAACATGGGCTAATAAATGACAGCCAGTACAGATTGGTTAACAGAAGATTGTGTCTGAAATAATTAATGAATTAATTTCTTTGATGAAGTTTCAGAGAGAGTTGACGAGGGTGGTGAGGTTGATGGTACGTGTCTGGACATCAAAATTATGTTTGAAAAGATACCATGAACTAGACTTGGGGCAGCACAATGACACAGTGGTTGGCACTGCAATCTCACAGCTCTCGCAACCCAGGTTCAGTTCTGGGTACTGCCTGTGCAGAGTTTGCAAGTTCTCCCTGTGACTGTGTGTGTTTCTGCTGGGTGCTCCGGTTTCCTCCAACAAGCAAAGACTGCAGGTTGATAGGTAAATTGGCTGTTGTAAATTGCTCCTAGTGTAGGTAAGAGAATGGTGGGGACGTGGTAGGGAAAATGGGATTATGGTGTAGGATTACTATAAATGGGTGGTGGTTGGTCAGCACAGACTCAGTGGGCCGTAGGGCCTGTTTCAGTTTTGCATGTCTCTATGACTTGCTAACAAAATTCAAGCAGATGGGATTAAAGGGGCAGTGGCAGTGTGGATCCAAAATTGGCTGCAGGGTAAAAAGTAGGGTGAATGCTTGTTTTTCAGAATGGAGGGAGTAATACAGTAATGTCCTTGTTGTTGCAATATGTTCAATGTCAGACCCCGAGCTGTCCGAGGGATGGGGCAATTTGTGATGTTCCTGTGGTTGCAATATTTGCAGTGTCTGACCTTGATCTGTCACAGGGACGTGGCATTTATGAGGTCCCTGTGGGGGGCTGTTTGTTTGGTGTATCACACTGACCTGTCCCAGAGAGCGGGAAGGTTGTGATGTCCTTGTGGGTTGCAATCTGTTCAGTGTCTGACTCTGATCTGTACCAGAGATGGGGCAGTGTGTGATATCCTTGTGCATGTCATACAGGCCCACTGGTGTGTGGTTCCATCCTGATGCCAAGAAACAGAGCCCCATCTCTGGGCAAAAAGTCTCACTTCTCAAGGGGTGTCCCGAGAAGACACAGTGGCGCAGTGGTTAGCACGGCAGCCTCACACCTCTAGTGACCCGCGTTCGATTCTGGTTACTGCCTGTGCAGAGTTTACAAGTTCTCCCTGTGACTGCGTGGGTTTCTGCCGGGTGCTCTGGTTTCCTCCCACAGCCAAAGACTTGCAGGTTGATAGGTAAATTGGCCATTGTAAATTTACCCTAGTGTAGGTAGGTGGTAGGGGAATTGAGAGGATGTGGTAGGAATATGGGATTAATGTAGGATTAGTATAAATGGGTGGTTGATGGTCGGCACAGACTCGGTGGGCTGGAAGGGCCTGTTTCAGTACTGTATCTCTAAATAAATAAATAAGAAGGCTGAGGGAGTAAACCTGGACAGTAAATCCGGAGTGGAGTCCTGGAGGCAGTTACCTGTTACTTATCAGGCAGTTTTCCAGCAACCCCTACAGCAGAACTGGTAACAAACAGTACTGGTTTTTCCTTTCCTTTGGACAATACGAGCAATGCTGAGAGGGGGTCCTGATGCTCAGGGTCTCCATACTGTTTGCCCAGGCCTGTGCCCTAGAGAGGACACTCCAGCTTCGTGGTTAAACATGAGCACAACCCGGGAATAAACAGTTACTGATTATAAGCTCTCATTGAATTGGTGTAGAGTATGAGCGCCAGGGGTTACTTCGGACAGTGGGAGAGCTCTTAGTGTCTCATTGGATAGCTACCATTCACTCCAAGCTGGGCAGCCCCCAGTCAGTTAGGTGCTGTGGAGCCACGACCTGCTTGCTTCAATGGGTGCTGGGAGCTTAGAGAGTCATCTCTCAACAGGCGGATCGATAATCTATGCACCAATAAAAACAAACTCAACAAAGAAGACACCAGTCCTTTGCATCACAAGCTGGAATGTAAGGACCATGTGTCCTGGCCTTACCGACATCCTTCTGCTGGTTGATGACACACACAAGACAGTTGTGATCGACAAGGAACTCACAAGGCCCAATGTGGACATTGCTGTGCTGCAAGAAACTAGACTCGTTCAAAGTGGATCCCTCAAAGAGAAACACTACACCTTCTTCCGGCAGGGGAAAGCCCAAGAGGCAACTCGTGAGCATGGAGTGGGTTTCACAGTAAAATACACGCCACTTGAGATGAGTGAACCAGCCACAGTAGGCTCAGAGAGACTTCTTACTCTTCACTTGTCAACAAGTGTGGGCCCAGTTAATCTCATGTGCATCTATGTCCCGACACTCACCTCCACCCCAGATGTCAAGGATCAATTCTATGTGACACTTGACACTGCCATCAGTAGAATTCCCAGCACTGAGGGACTGTACCTTATAGGAGACTTCAACACAAGCTTGGGTACTGACTACACAGCTTTGCCAATGTGCATACAGCACAAGGGGATTTGCAAGATGAACGAAAATGGACAGAGGTTGCTGGAGCTATGCTGTCACCATGGATTCTGTGTGATGAACAGCTACTTCCAGGTCAAGCTGTGCTACAAGGTGTCCTGGAGACATCCGAGATCATGCCATTGGCACCAGCTAGACCTTATCTTCACCAGACATAACACCCTCAGCAGTGTCCTCATCACTCACAGCTATCACAGCGCTGACTGTGACACTGATCACTCCCTGGTGTGTAACAAGGTCAGGCTTCAGCCAAGGAAGCTTCATCCATCCATGATGAAAGCTCGTCTTCTGATCAACACTTGCCGAACCACTGATCCAGAAAGGACCCAGGAGTTCCTCAACATCCTCGATCAGGCTCTTTCAGACAACAATGCTCAAGGCCTCAGTGCAGTGTCAAAGTGGAATCCTCTGCACACCACCATCTATATCTCTGCACTCACTGTGTATAGGAAAAGAGATGGGAGGAATGCTGACTGGTTTGAGGCTTATTGGACTGAAATGGAGTCAGTTACTGTAACTAAGAGGAGAGCCCTCATGAACTACAAACAAGTCCCCAGCAAACAACATCTAATTGCTCTCAGAGCTGCCAGAAACAAGTCTCTGCAGACTGCTCGGCACTGCACCAATCAATACTGTTTGAAACTCTGCTGATGAATCCGGGGATGCTAGAGGGATGTATGAAGGAATGAAGAAAGCAATGGGCCCAGTAGTAACTAAATCAGCACCTTTTGAAGACAAAGAGAGGGGTGATCATCACTGAACCTAACAAGCAGATGGAAAGGTGAGTGGAGCATTATCTTGAACTCTACATAATGGAGAACATTGTCATTGAAGTAGCTCTCAGTTCCATTCCAGACTTCCCTGTCATGGAGGAACTGGACAGTGAGCCCACCATAGTCCAGCTCAACAAGGGCTCAAAACATGCGTGATGCAAACATTGTCACCTTGTACAAAATTAAGGGGGATCGCAGTGACTGCAGCAATTATCGGAGCCAGCTGCTCAGTTCCACTCACCTGCTCGATCCCTTTCCTCCTGCAAGTTCCTTTGCTTCAAGTATCCATCCAATTTCCTTTTCAAATCATTGATTGTCTCTACTTCCACCACACTCGTGGGTCAGGACATTACCACTCACAGCATAAAAAAAATTCCACCTCACCCAAGGATGGGAAATATTTATATCTTCTATATTTAGCTTATTCTCTATCTCTAGGAGAATAGAATGGCAGTCAACATGAAAGGGAACCCAAAAATCTTCGAGCAGTATATAAATAATAAGCAGGTAGTCAGCGGTAAAGTGGGCCCCATTAGGGACAAAGAGGGTAATATATACTTAGAACTGCAGGGCAATGTTAATCTAGTTAATAAGTACCTTGTACCAATGATCACTAAGGAAGTGGAATTTGACAAAATATCAGGAGAAGTGGAGAGTGTAGAGGCAATGGAGAGGGTACAAATTGAGAGAGGGAGGTACTGAAAAGGCTGGTTATGCTTCAGGAAGATACATTACCTGGTCCGGATGGCTTTCATCCCAGATTGCGAAAGGAAATGTGGATGCAGATAACAGAAAGGCTTGCTATAATCTTCCAATCTTCCCTGGATACGGGGGAGGTGTCAGAGGATTAAACAGTTGCAAATGTGACACCCTTATTCAAGAAAGGGTGTAAGGACAGTCCGGCTAACTACAGGCCAGTTAGATTAACAGCAGTGGTGGGTAAGGTTTTAGAAAGAACAATCAGGGAAAAAATCAACAGTCACTTGTAGAGGTTTGAGTTAATTAAGGAGAGTGAGCATGGATTTATACATGGGAGTTCATGCTTGACTAATCTAACTGCATTTTTTGATGAACTAACAGAGAAGGTTTATGAAGGGCATGCAGTGGATGTTGTTTCTATGGATTTTAAGAAACGACACATAAAAGGGTGATTAACAACATTGAGGTTCATGGAATAGGAGGGTCAGTGTCCAATTGGATAGAAAATTGGCTTAAGGACAGAAAACAGCAAGGCGTAATAAATGATTCATTCTCAGACTGGAAGGTTGTCGACAGTGCTGTTCCCCAAGGGTCACTGCTGGAACCACTGCTTTTTACTTGCGACAGATAAATGACTTGGATCTTGGAATATAGAGTAGAATCTCAAAATATGCCGATAACACCAAACTTGGAGAAGTGGCAAACAGTGAGGATGAAATGAATCACCTGCAACAAGACAGTGATAGGCTAGCAGAATGGGCAGACAGGTGCAGATGGATTTTAATAGTGACTAGTGTGAGGTGATGCATTTTAGCAGACGGAATAGGGAGAGGCAATATATACTTAATGGCACAGTTCTAAAGAGTTTGCAGGAATAGAGGGACCTGTTCACTGAACAATGAACAACGTGAACAATTACTTCTTGTTGTGTGCTCTCAGATTTGTCACCTTCACTGGACTGGAGTGAGGTGACATCTACTGGCAGGAAGCAAGAACTGCAATCAAGCAGCAGAAATTCCATCGTCTGTCAGGGTGAAAGAAACATTGCAATGTGAGGAAATAGTGAATGGGTTTGATTGGGTTGATGGAGACATGATTCCACTTGTGGTGGAGTCCAAAGCAAAGGCCAGAAATATAAAATTATCATTATTAAAAGATATGAGGAATTCATGATAAATGTATTTAGGTAGTGAGTGGGTGGAATCTCGATAAAATAGAAAGTGAGATTGGGTGGACAGAAGCAGTGTGAAAGGGTGGCTCAAACAAAAGTTAAACGCCCTGAAAGGTGAACTCGGTTTCTCTCTCCACAGATGCTGCCAGAGTTTCTTAACATTTCCAACACTTTCTGTTTTTATTTCAGAATTTGCAAGATGTTGCTTTGCTCTGAAAAAAAAAATGAATGATCGGCTTTGGCTGCCAGTGAAATTCCACAGGAGCTAAAAGGAAGTTCTGATTTCAGTGGCATGTTGATCTAGGGGTATGATTCTTGCTTAGAGTGAGTGATTAATTAATGTGTGAGAGATCCTGTGTTCAAATCCTGGACAAGCCCTTCTTCTTTGGCATTTTTAGTTCAAGGTAATTGCAGAAGGCGGAATTGATTTCCACATGGAGCCTGCTTGAGGACCAGAGAGCTGGATTCAAAGAGCTTGATTAACTAAATGTACAGATAGCCAAGTGGGAATATAAAGTTGTTGCAGTAATTGTGACCTGACTCCAAAAACAACAGGACTGGGTTCTGGACTGGAATGGAATGGAATTCTTCAGTGTTTCTGTTGTTTGGCTTGCATTGACTCATCGATTTTCTTGTTTTTCACTTTGTCGATGCCTTTGAATAATTGTGAATCCTTCTTCAGATTGTCTTCTTTCACCAGGTAGTTCTGACCTCTGATGATGATGATCGTAATGAGCTTCAACTCACTGATAGTTTTGGAACTGAACAGATTTCCTTTGCTTGAGTCTACAACATGGAACTCAGTCTGACATGTGGACCCATGGGAGGATTTGAATGCCACCCCTGCGTTGGAGAATACAGTTGCATCCATCCAAGAAGAGACCGAGTAGAAGTGGCAGTTCAGTCAGTCAAACATTAAACTTTTAATTTCAGGGTGGTGAGTTTGAGTGCCATTTTGTTTTTCCCTTTTTTAAGGCTTCATTAGCAGAGAGTACAAGTAGTGTTTGAAATGAAATTCAGCAAAAGTATGAGAAAATCTCACTTTGATTCGGGACTCATCTCTCAGCAGCATCTCGCTGTGAAAGATTGAACTTCATCTCATTTCATTCCCAGCTCGGGGTCAGTGCGGCTCAGTGGGACTTCTGGCTGTCTCCTGCTTCACAATCCATCAGTGCTGAGAAAGCAATGGGGAATATTATTCACGGCTCTGTAACCTGAGGACACCGATTTAAGGTGAATGGCAAAAGAACCAAAGGCAACATGAGGAAAAACTTATTTTGCACAGCGAGTGGTTAAGATCTGATATGCACTGCTTGAGAGTGTGATGGAGGCTGATTCAACCATGGCTTTCAAAATGGTATAAGATAATTATCTGAAGTGGAAAAATTGCATGTTTTCATGGAATACATGAGTCTGTGGCATGAGCTGAGTTGCTCGTGCATAGAAGCAGCACAAGCACAATGAGCTGAATGGCTTCCTTTTGTTCTGTAACTATTCTATGATCTATGATTCTTTTCAGAGTGAAATCAACACTCACATACAAGAAACTGACAGGTACACTGTAAACTTCGCATTACCAGACAAGAAATTGACAGATACAGTGTGAAACCCACAGTCACGTAGCAGCAGTTGGCAGGTAACGTGTAAAAATCTTTCTTTCATATCCCAACTGCAAGGTACAAAGGAAATTAGGTACAAACCCAGTCTCACACTTTAAAGACTGAGAGATACAAAGCAAAACACATATTCACCTACAAGTACAGAGAAGAAGACACACTCAGAGGAGGTGCAGATTAAAGACACATGCATGTAACAGAAACAGATAGGGATAGAATCAAACCCTTTCTCACTTCTCAGAAACTGATAGATATAGACAAAAGCTGATGCTCACATACAAGTTGTTGAAAGATATGTGGTGAAACTCACAGAGCAATAGCAGAAACAAACAAGTACTGAATAAAACCCACAGTCACAGACCAAAAACTGAAATATACTGAGTTAAACACCACTTTCTCACACCAGAAACTCATGGCTACAAAATGAAGCTGACTCTATCCTCCCAGGCACTGACAGGTGCAGAAGAAAACACTCACGACGATACCAGGTCATGAAATGTACGTAATAAAACCTTTCAGCTGAAAGAATAGCATTAATGACAGGTGTGATACCCAGAATGCTCGGCGGCCTAGAATCCGACCTATCTGTGACAGGAGCGGGGCGCGCAGGCGCGGTAGAGAGCTTTGTCAGCAGCAAGAGCTGCGGGTTCGGAGTTGGAGCGGGATATTCACAAAGTGCGAGAAGACTTTGCGGGCTCACACAGCTGGAGCAGGGCCTCAGGGCCACAATAAGATGGAACAATCCCATCTGTATCCCTGCGGATGGCGGTGGTGAAGCTTTTCCCGGTGAGGCTTCCCGAAACGGCGTCTATAAATGGGTAAGAATTGGGGACTGGGCAGGGAGCGTCTCTAAATGAATAAAATTTGGGTACTGGTCAGGGAGCGTCTGTAAATGGATAAGAATTGGGGACTGGGCAGGGAGCGTCTGCAAATGGATAAGAATTGGGGGACTGGGCAGGGAGCGTCTCGAACTGAATAAGATTTGGGTACTGGTCAGGAAGCGTCTGTAAATGGATAAGAATTGGGGACTGGGCAGGGAGTGTCTATAATTGAATAAGAGTTGGAGACTGGGCAGGGAGCGTTTCTAAATGAATAAGATTTGGGGACTGGGCAGGGAGCGTCGATAAATGCTTAAGAATTGGGGACTGGTTCGGGAGCGTTTTTTTATTCGTTCGTGGGATGTGGGCGTCGCTGGCTCGATCTCAGCTCGAGTAATGTGTCCAGTTCTGGGCACCAGACTTTAGAAAGGACATCAAAGCTTCTGAGACAGTTCAGAGGAGATTTACTAGAATGATACCAGAGATGAGGGGTGTCAGTTCTCTGGACAGGCTGGTGAAGCTGGGATTGTTCTCCTCAGAGTAGAGATGGTTAAGGGAAGATTTAATAGAGGTGTTCAGAATCATGAAGGATTTTCATCGGGTAGAGAGGGAGAAACTGTTTCCACTGTCCTGGGGGTCAGTAACCAGAGGACACAGATTTAAAATAATTGGCCAAAAATGTCAAGGGGAGGTGAGGAGAGATCTTTTAACCCAGTAACTGATTCGGATCTGGAATGAATTGTCTGACAGGGTGGTGGAAACAGATTCAATTATAACTTTCATAAAGGAATTGGACAAATATTTCAAAGTGAAATTCTCCAGGATTATGGGGAAATAGACAGGGGGTTGGACTAATTGCATCTTTTTGTCAGAGAGTCAGCAGTGGCACAATGGGGCCGAATGACCTCCTTCTGTGCTGTATGATTCGATGAACATAAGAACGAGGAGCCGGAGTCGGCAAGTCAGCCACTCGAGCCTGCTCTGCCATTCAATACAATCATGGCTAATCTCATCACGGCAGTTCTTGTTTCTTGCCAGTAGATGTCACTTCACTCCAATACAGTGAAGTTTACAAATCTGAGAGAGACACAACAGGAAAGAATTGTTCACATGATAGTGAATGTGTGGGATTTAGAAATACTAGGAGTGGAGACGAGTTATTACGTGTCTGCTCGATCCCCATAGCCCTGTAAAATTATTTCCTTCAAGTGCCCATTCAAATTCCTTTTGTAATCCTCGATTGTCTCCATTTCCACCGCCCTCGTGGGCAGCGAGTTACAGATCATCACCAATCAGTGTAAAAAAGTTATTGCGCACATTCCCCCTGTATCTCCTGTCCAAAACCTTCAATCTGTGTCCCCTAGTCCTTGTACCAATAGTTAACGGGAACAATGTTTCCTTGCCAACTTATTTAAAACTGTCATAGCTGAAAACACATCTATCAATTCTCCCCTCACTCTCCTTTGATGCAGGTAGAACAACCCTAGCTTTTCCAACCTAACCTTGTAACTTAAATCCTCCAACCCTGGATCCATTCTGGTGAATTTCCTCTGCATCCTCTCAAGGAGGCTCACATTCTTTCTTAAGTGTGGTAAGCAAAACTGGAAGCAACACTCCAACTGGGGCCTAACCAGAGCTTTATAATGGTTCAGCATAACTTCCCTGCTTTGTGCTCAATGCCTCTTTTTTTCAAGCCCAAGATCCCATATGCTTTGCTAAGCACTCTCGCAATATGTCTTGCCACCTTCAAAGATTGATGCACATGAACCCCAAGTCCCTCTATTCCAGCACACTCTTTAGAACTGTGCCATTAAGTAAATATTGCCTCTCCCTATTCCTTATGCCAAAATACATCACCTCACACTTGTCACTATTAAATTCCATCTGCCACCTGTCTGCCCATTCTGCTAGCCTATCATTGTCCTGTTGCAGGCAGTTCATATCATCCTCACTGTTTGCCACTCCTCCAAGTTTGTTGTCATCGGGATATTTTGAGATTCTACTCAATATTCCAAGATCCAAGTCATTTATCTTTAGCAAAAAAAGCAGTGGTTCTAGCACTGACCCTTGGGGAACACCTCTGTCGACTATCCTCCAGTCTGACAAATAATCATTTCATAAGACTCCCTGTTTTCTGTCCTTAAACCAATTTTCTATCCAATTGGACGCTGACCCTCCTATACCACGAACCTCAATTTTGTAAACCCCACTTTTATGTGGTACCTTGTCAAACGCTTCCTTAAAATCCATATAAACAACATCCACTGCATTCCCTTCATCAACCCTGCTCTGTTAGTTCATCAAAAAATGCAGTGAGATTAGTCAAGCATGAACTCCCATTTATAAATCCATGCTCACTCTACTTAATTAACTCAAACCTCTCCAAGTGACTGTTGATTTTTTACCCTGATTATTCTTTCTAAAACCTTACCCACCGCTGCTGTTAATCTAACTAGCCTGTAGTTAGCCGGACTGTCCTTACACCCTTTCTTGAATAAGGGCGTCGCATTTGCCACTGTTTACTCCTGGCACCTCCCCCGTATCCAGGGAAGATTGGAAGATTATGGCAAACTCTTCCATTATCTGCATCCGCATTTCCTTTCGCAACCTGGGATGCCAGCCATCCAGACCAGGTGATTTATCTACCCTAAGCACAGCCAGCCTTTTTAGTACCTCCCTCTCTCAATTTGTACCCTCTCCATTGACTCTACTCTCTTCACTTCGACTGATATTTTGTCAAATTCCACTTCCTTAGTGATCACTGATACAAAGTACTCATTAAGTAGATTAACATTGCCCTGCACCTCTAAGCTTATATTATCCTTTTTGTCCCTAATAGGCCCGACTCAACCTCTTACTACCCACTTATCATTTACATGCTGCTCGAAGATTTTTGGGTTTCCTTTCATGTTGACTGTCAGTCTATTCTCATAGAAATAGAGAATAAGCAAATATAGAAGATGTAAGTATTTCCCATCCTTGTTGAGGTGGAACTTTCTTATGTTGTGGGTGGTAATGACTTGGCCCACGAGTGTGGTGGAAGCAGAGACAATCAATGATTTGAAAAGGAAATTAGATGGATACTTGAAGGAAAGAAACTTGCAGGAGGAAAGGGATCGAGCTGGTGAGTGGAACTGACTAGATTGCTCCGGGGAGAGCCAGCATGGACGTGATAGGCCAAACGACCACCTTCGATGCTGTAAATTACTCTGTGTTGTTTCTCAAATTCAATCCACTGGTGCTTGGGAAATAATCTCAAAATAAATTGTGCAACTGGAAAATCAGAACCAAGGCAAGGGACGCATAAGGAAGCAAAATTACTGAAACCCGGGATTGAACCAGGAACCTTCAGATCTTCAGTTTAACGCTCTCCCAACTGAGCTATTTCAGCCCTACATTAGCAGAGGTTTGTTGTCCTTGTTTTGGAAGAAAATACATACATTCAAGTTTTCCAAAAAATTAAAGAACACAACATGTGAGTAATATTCCCCATTGCTTTCTCAGTACTGATGGATTGTGAAGCGGGAGACAGCCAGAAGTGCCACTGAGCCGCACAGACTCCGAGCTGAGAATGAAATGAGATCAAATTCAATCTTTCATAGTGAGATGCTGCAGAGAGGTAAGAGTCCTGAATCAAAGCGAGACTTGCTCATTTCAAACACTCCCTGTACTCTCTGCTCATGAAGCCTTACAAAAGGGAAAAACAGAATGGCACTCAAACTCACAACCCTGCCATTAAAAGTCTCATATTCGACTGACAGAACTGTCACTTCTACTCGGTCTCTTATTGGATGGATGCAACTCCAACGCAGGGGTGGCATTCAAATCCTCCCATGGGTCCACATGTCAGACTGAGTTCCATGTTGTAGACTCAAGCAAAGGAAATCTGCTCACTTCCAAAACTATCAGCGAATTGAAGCTGATTACAATCAACATCATCAGAGGTCAGAACTACCTGGTGAAAGAAGACACTCTGAAGAAGGATCCACAATTATTCAAAGGCATCGACAAAGTGAAAAACAAGAAAATCGATGAGTCAATGCAAGCCAAACAACAGAAACACTGAAGAATTCCATTCCATTCCAGTCCAGAACCCAGTCCTGTTGTTTTTGGAGTCAGGTCACAATTACAGCAACAACTTTATATTCCCACTTGGCTATCTGTACATTTAGTTAATTACAATTTTGTCGACAAGCTCTTTGAATCCAGTTGTCTGGTCCTCAAGCCAGCTCCGCATGGAAGTCAATTCCACCTTCTGCAAGGCTGAAACCAATAGATCACCTTAATCTAAAAATGCCAGCAGACCAGGGCTCGTCCGGGACTTGAACCCGGGATCTCTCGCATGTTAATTAACCATACTCCCAATGCGAGAATCATACCCCTAGACCAACGAACCACTGACAGGTCGGGCTTTATTAGCTGCTGTGGAATTTCACTGGAACCCCCCAGCCAATCATCCATTTATTTTCAGATCAAAGCAACATCCTGCAAATGCTGAAATAAATACAGAAAGTGCTGGAAATGTTCAGCAGCTCTGGCAGCATCTGTGCTGTGAGAAACACAGTTAACGTTTCAGGGCACTCACCTTTTGTTTCAGCCATCCTTTCAGACTGCTTCTGTCCATCCAATCTCACTTTCTATTCTATCCACATTCCAACCATTCACTACGTTGCTACATTTTTCATGAATTCCTCATTTCTTTTATTAATGACAATTTTGTATTTCTGGCCTTTGCTTCAGACACCACCACAAGTGGAATCATGTCTCCATCTACCCAATCAAACCACTTCGCTGTCTCCTCACATTGCAATGTTTCTTTAACCCTGACAGACTGTGGAGTTTCTGCTGCTTGATTGCAGTTCTTGCTTCCCGCCAGTAGATGTCACCTCACTCCAATACAGTGAAGTTCACAAATCTGAGACAGACACAACAGGAAATAATTGTTCACATTATATTGAATGTGTGGGATTTAGAAATACTAGGAGTGGAGACGAGTTATTATTGCACTCTGCTATTACATCTTTTATAATGGACTCCAGCATTTTCCCCACGACTGATGTCAGGCTAACCGGTATATAATTCGCTGTTTTCTTTCTGCCTCTTTTTTTAAATAGTGGAGTTACATTAACTACCGTCCAATCCATTGGAACTGTTCCAGAGTCGATAGAATTTTGAAAAAAGACCAGAAATGCATCTGCTATTTCAAGGGCCACTTCCTTAAGTACTCTGGGATGTAGATTATCAGGCCCTGGGGATTTATCGGCCTTCAATCCCATCAATTTCCCAAACATTCCCTACTAATACTGATTTCATACAGTTCCTCCTTCTCACTAGACCCTATGTTCCGCAACATTTCTGGGAGATCATTTGTGTCCTCCTTTGTGAAGACAGATCCAAAGTATGTATTTAATTGGTCTGCCATATCTTTGTTCCCCATTATAAATTCCCCCGTTTCTGACTGTAAGGGGCCCACATTTGTCTTCACTAATCTTTTTCTCTACACATATCTATAGAAGCTTTTACAGTCAGTTTTTATGTTCTCTGCTAGCTTACTCTCATACTCTATTTCCCCCTTCTTAATCAATCCTTTTGTCCTCCTCTGCTAAATTCCAAACTGCTCACAATCTTCAGGTTTGCTGCTTGTTCTGGCCATTTTATATTTCTCCTCCTTGGATCTAATACTTTCCTTAATTTCTTTTGTAAGCCACAGTTGAGCCACCCTTCCTGTTTTACTTTTGCACAGACAGGAATGAACAATTGTTGTAATTCATCCATGCGCTCTTTAAATGCTAGCCATTGCCTATCCACTGTCACCCTTTAAGTAACGTTCCCCAATCTATCATAGCCAACTCCCGCCTCATACCTTCATAGTTTTCTTTGTTTAGATTCAGGATCCGAGTCTCGGAATCAACTCTCTCACTCTCCATCTTAATGAAGAATTTTATCATATTATGGGCGCACTTCCCCAAGGGACCCCACACAACAAGATTGTTAACTAATCCTTTCTCATTACACAATACCCAGTCCAGGATGGCCTGTTCTCTAGAGGTGTTATACACCTCTATCAATTCTCCACTCAATCTCCTTTGAGAAAGGCAGAATAATCCTAGCTTTTCCAACCTAACCTTGTAACTAAAATCCCCCATCCCTGGATCCATTCTGGTAAATCGCCTCTGCGTCCTCTCAAGGACCCTCACATTCTTTCTAAAGTCTGCTGAGCAGAACTGGAAGCAACACTCCAATTGGGGCATAACCAGAGTTTTATAATAGTTCAGCATACTTTCCCTGCTTTTGTACTCAATGCCTCTATTTATAAAGCCCAAGATCCCATATGCTTTGCGAACCACTCTCGCAATATTTCTTGCCTCCTTCAAAGATTGATGCACATGAACCCCAAGTCCCTCTATTCCAGAACACTCTTTAGAAATGTGCCATTAAGTATATATTGCCTCTCCCTATTCCTTATGCCAAAATACATCACCTCACACTTGTCACTATTAAATTCCATCTGCCACCTGTCTGCCCATTCTGCTAGCCTATCACTGTCCTGTTGCAGGCAGTTCATATCATCTTCACTGTTTGCCGCTCCTCCAGGTTTGGTGTCATCGGCATATTTTGAGATTCTACTCTGTATTCCAAGATCCAAGTCACTTACCTTGAGCAAAAAAAGCAATGGTTCTAGCACTGACCCTTGGGGAACACCACTGTCGACTATCCTCCAGTCTGACAAAGAACCATTTAATAAGACACGCTGTTTTCTGTCCTTAAACCAATTTTCTATCCAATTGGACACTGACCCTCCTATACCACGAACCTCAATTTTGTTAACCGCCCTTTTATGTGGTACCTTGTCAAACGCTTCCTTGAAATCCATATAAACAACATCCACTGCATTCCCTTCATCAACCTGCTCTGTTAGTTCATCAGAAAATGCAGTTAGATTAGTCAAGCATGAACTCCCATTTATAAATCCATGCTCACTCTCCTTAATTAACTCGAACCTCTCCAAGTGACTGTTGATTTTTTACCCTAATTATTCTTTCTAAAACCTTACCCACCGCTGCTGTTAATCTAACTAGCCTGTAGTTACCCGGACTGTCCTTGCACCCTTTCTTGAATAAGGGTGTCGCATTTGCCACTGTTTAATCCTCTGGCACCTCCCCCGTATAAAGGGAAGATTGGAAGATTATAGCAAGCCCTTCCGTTATCTGCATCCGCATTTCCTTTCGCAACCTGGGATGTGAGCCATCCGGACCAGGTGATTTATCTTCCCTAAGCACAGCCAGCCTTTTTAGTACCTCCCTCTCCTAATTTGTACTCTCTCCATTGCCTCTACTTTCTTCACTTCGACTGATATTTTGTCAAATTCCACTTCCTTAGTGATCACTGATACAAAGTACTCATTAAGTAGATTAACATTGTCCTGCACCTCTAAGCTTATATTATCCTTTTTGTCCCTAATAGGCCCGACTCAACCTCTTACTACCCACTTATCATTTACATGCTGCTCGAAGATTTTTGGGTTTCCTTTCATGTTGACTGCCAGTCTATTCTCATAGAAATAGAGAATAAGCAAATATAGAAGATGTAAGTATTTCCCATCCTTGATGAGGTGGAATTTTTTATGTTGTGGGTGGTAATGCCTTGGCCCACGAGTGTGGTGGAAGCAGAGACAATCAATGATTTGAAAAGGAAATTGGATGGATACTTGAAGGAAAGAAACTTGCAGGAGGAAAGGGATCGAGCTGGTGAGTGGAACTGACTAGATTGCTCCGGGGAGAGCCAGCATGGACGTGATAGGCCAAATGACCACCTTCTGTGTTGTAAATGACTCTGTGTTGTTTCTCAAATTCAATCCACTGGTGCTTGGGAAATAATCTCAAAGTAAATTGTGCAACTGGAAAATCAGAACCAAGGCAAGGGACGCATAAGGAAGCGAAATTGCTGAAATCCGGGATTGAACCAGGGACCTTTAGATTTTTAGTCTAACGCTCTCCCAACTGAGCTATTTCAGCACTACATTAGCACCGGCTTGGTGTCCTTGTTTTGGAAGAAAATACATACATTCAAGTTTTCCAAAAAATTAAAGAACACGACATGTGAGTAATATTCCCCATTGCTTTCTCAGTACTGATGGATTGTGAAGCGGGAGACAGCCAGAAGTGCCACCGAGCCGCACAGACCCCGAGCTGAGAATGAAATTAGATCAAATTCAATCTTTCATAGTGAGATGCTGCTGAGAGGTAAGAGTCCTGAATCAAAGCGAGACTTGCTCATTTCAAACACTCCCTGTACTCTCTGCTCATGAAGCCTTAAAAAAGGGAAAAACAGAATGGCACTCAAACTCACAACCCTGCCATTAAAAGTCTCATATTCGACTGACAGAACTGTCACTTCTACTCGGTCTCTTATTGGATGGATGCAACTCCAACGCAGGGATGGCATTCAAATCCTCCCATGGGTCCACATGTCAGACTGAGTTCCATGTCGTAGACTCAAGCAAAGGAAATCTGCTCACTTGCAAAACTATCAGCGAATTGAAGCTGATTACAATCAACATCATCAGAGGTCAGAACTACCTGGTGAAAGAAGACACCCTGAAGAAGGATCCACAATTATTCAAAGGCATCGACAAAGTGAAAAACAAGAAAATCGATGAGTCAATGCAAGCCAAACAACAGAAACACTGAAGAATTCCATTCCATTCCAGTCCAGAACCCAGTCCTGTTGTTTTTGGAGTCAGGTCACAATTACAGCAACAACTTTATATTCCCACTTGGCTATCTGTGCATTCAGTTAATTGCAATTTTGTCGACAAGCTCTTTGAATCCAGTTGTCTGGTCCTCATGCCAGCTCTGTTTGGAAGTCAATTCCACCTTCTGCAAGGCTGAAACCAATAGATAACCTTAATCTAAAAAGGCCAGCAGGCCAGAGCTCATCTGGGATTAAAACCCGGGATGTCTTACATGTTAAGCAGCCACATTCCCTAAGCGAGAATCATACCCCTAGACCAACGAGCCACTGACCAGTCAGGTTCCTTTAGCTGCTGTGGAATTTCACTGGAACCCCCCAGCCAATCATCCATTTTTTTTCAGATCAAAGCAACATCCTGCAAATGCTGAAATAAAAACAGAAAGTGCTGGAAATGTTCAGCAGCTCTGGCAGCATCTGTGCTGAGAGAAACACAGTTAACGTTTCAGGGCACTCACCTTTTGTTTCAGCCATCCTTTCAGACTGCTTCTGTCCATCCAATCTCACTTTCTATTCTATCCACATTCTAACCATTCACTACGTTACTACATTTTTCATGAATTCCTCATTTCTTTTATTAATGACAATTTTGTATTTCTGGCCTTTGCTTCAGACACCACCACAAGTGGAATCATGTCTCCATCTACCCAATCAAACCACTTCGCTGTATCCTCACATTGCAATGTTTCTTTAGCCCTGACAGACTGTGGAGTTTCTGCTGCTTAATTGCAGTTCTTGCTTCCCGCCAGTAGATGTCACCTCACTCCAATACAGTGAAGTTTACAAATCTGAGAGAGACACAACAGGAAATAATTGTTCACATTATAGTGAATGTGTGGGATTTAGAAATACTAGGAGTGGAGTCGAGTTATTATTGCACTCTGCTATTACATCTTTTATAATGGACTCCAGCATTTTCCCCACGACTGATGTCAGGCTAACCGGTATATAATTCGCTGTTTTCTTTCTGCCTCTTTTTTTAAATAGTGGAGTTACATTAACTACCGTCCAATCCATTTGAACTGTTCCAGAGTCTACAGAATTTTGAATAAAGACCAGAAATGCATCTGCTATTTCAAGGGCCACCTCCTTAAGTACTCTGGGATGCAGATTATCAGGCCTTGGGGATTTATCGGCCTTCAATCCCATCAATTTCCCAAACATTCCCTACTAATACAGATTTCATACAGTTCCTCCTTCTCATTAGACCCTATGTTCCCCAACATTTCTGGGAGGTAATTTGTATCGTCCTTTGTGAAGACAGAACCAAAGTATGTATTTAATTGGTCTGCCATTTCTTTGGTCCCCATTATAAATTCCCCCGTTTCTGACTGTAAGGGACCCACATTTGTCTTCACTAATCTTTTTCTCGACACATATCTAGAGAAGCTTTTACAGTCAGTTTTTATGTTCTCTGCTAGCTTACTCTCATACTCTATTTCCCCCTTCTTAATCAATCCTTTTGTCCTCCTCTGCTAAATTCCAAACTGCTCACAATCTTCAGGTTTGCTGCTTGTTCTGGCCATTTTATATTTCTCCTCCTTGGATCTAATACTTTCTTTAATTTCTTTTGTAAGCCACAGTTGAGCCACCCTTCCTGTTTTACTTTTGCACAGACAGGAATGAACAATTGTTGTAATTCATCCATGCGCTCTTTAAATGCTAGCCATTGCCTATCCACTGTCAACCCTTTAAGTAACGTTCCCCAATCTATCATCGCCAACTCCCGCCTCATACCTTCATAGTTTCCTTTGTTTAGATTCAGGACCCGAGTCTCGGAATCAACTCTCTCACTCTCCATCTTAATGAAGAATTTTATCATATTATGGGCGCACTTCCCCAAGGGACCCCACACAACAAGATTGTTAACTAATCCTTTCTCATTACACAATACCCAGTCTAGGATGGCCTGTTCTCTAGAGGTGTTATACACCTCTATCAATTCTCCACTCAATCTCCTTTGATATAGGCAGAATAATCCTAGCTTTTCCAACCTAACCTTGTAACTAAAATCCCCCATCCCTGGATCCATTCTGGTAAATCGCCTCTGCATCCTCTCAAAAACCCTCACATTCTTTCTAAAGTCTGCTGAGCAGAACTGGAAGCAACACTCCAATTGGGGCCTAACCAGAGTTTTATAATGGTTCAGCATAACGTCCCTGCTTTTGTACTCAATGCCTCTATTTATAAAGCCCAAGATCCCATATGCTTTGCTAACCACTCTCGCAATATGTCTTGCCACCTTCAAAGATCGGTGCACATGAACCCCAAGTCTCTCTATTCCAGCACACTCTTTATAACTGTGCCATTAAGTATATATTGCCTCTCCCTATTCCTTATGCCAAAATACATCACCTCACACTTGTCACTATTAAATTCCATCTGCCACCTGTCTGCCCATTCTGCTAGCCTATCACTGTCCTGTTGCAGGCAGTTCATATCATCCTCACTGTTTGCCACTCCTCCAAGTTTGGTGTCATCGGCATATTTTGAGATTCTACTCTGTATTCCAAGATCCAAGTCACTTACCTTTAGCAAAAAAAGCAGTGGTTCTGGCACTGACCCTTGGGGAACACCACTGTCGACTATCCTCCGGTCTGACCAAGAACCATTTAATATGACTCGCTGTTTTCAGTCTTTAAAACAATTTACTATCCAAATGGACACTGACTCTCCTAATCCATGAACCCCAATTTTGTTAACCACCCTTTTATGTGGAACTTTATAAAATGCTTTCGTAACATCCATATAAACAACATCCACTGCATTCCCTTCATCAGTATTCTCAGATAGTTTATCAACAAATGCAGTTAGATTCGTCAAGCATGAACTCCCATTGATAAATCCATGCCCACTCTCCTGAATTAACTCAAACATCTCCAAAGGACTTGATTTTTTTCCCTGACCCGTTGATCTCATGCTGATAGCAAGCTCACCATAGAACATGTATTTGGCAATGTGACCGTCATCCATTTGGCCCAGTCAACAGAGTCACCGCTGACTCAAGAGGGCAAACATGCTGCGGAACCCTGCACGCTTGTGTACTTCCGCATTCGGCACTCTGTCCTGCCAGGAGATGCCCAGTATCCATCTGAGGCAGTGGAGGTGAAGCTGTTCAGCCGCTTTTTTTGGCTTGTATAAGTTGTTGATGCTTCTCTACTATAAAGGAAGGTGCTGAGAACACAAGCCTGGCACACGTGGAGCTTTGTATTTTCGGTCCGTTTGCTGTCGGTTCACACTTGTCTTCTCAACTTTGACATGACAGCTGCAGCATTGGCAATCCTGGTGCTGATTTCAGCATCAAGGGCCAGATTGCTGGTGATTGTTGATTGAAGGTATGTGAAGCTGTTGACAACCTCCAAAGTGAGGTTGTCGATGTTGATGGAAAGTGGAGTCTCTCTGTCCTGGCCCGTAACTTTCATCTTCCTGATGCTGATTGTCAGTCCAAACTCTTTGCAGGCCAGGGAGAACCGATCTACAAGCTGCTGTGACTGAACTTCATTATGGGATGTCAGCACAGCATCATCAGCAAATAGCAACTCACAGACTAGGAATTTACCCACTTTGATCTTGGCGCACAGTCTTACCAAGTTGAACAGCTTGTCGTCAGCTCTGATGTGCAGGTGAACACCTATATCTGAGTCATTGAAAGTGTACAATAGTAGCATGGAGAAGAATATGCCAATTATAAAGGATGTGATAACTAGACAGTTCGAAAATGATGACATGATTGAGCAGAGTCAACATAGATTTATGAAAAGGAAAACAGGTTTGAAAAACCTGTTGAGATTTTTGAGGATGTTACCTATAGAACAGATAAAGGAGAACCAGTGGATGTGTGGTATTTGTATTTTCCTTTGGTAAGGTCCCACACAGGAGGTGAGTAAACAATATTAGAGCACATAGGCTTGGGGATAATATACTGATATGGATTGAGAATTGGTTAACAGACCGAAAACAGAGAGCAGGAATAACGGGTCCTTCTCAGGATGGCAGGCTGTTACTATTGGGGTACTGCAAGGATCAGTGTTGGAGCCACAGCTGTTAATAACCTATATAAATGATTTGGATGTGGGGATTAAATGTAATATTTCCAAGTTTGCAGATGACACAAAGCTCGGTGAAGTGTGAGTTGTGAGGAGGATGCAGAGAGGCTTCCAGGGGATCTGGAGAGGCTAGGTGAATGGGCAAGAACATGGAATATAATGTGAATAAGTGTGAAGTTATTCACTTTGGTAGAATAAACAGAAAGACAGAGTATTTCTTAAATGGTGAGAGGTTGGGAAGTGTCGATGTCCAAAGGGACCTGGGTGTCCTTGTTCCTGAGACACTAAAAGCTCTTGTGCAGGTGCAGCAATCAATTAGGAAGGCAAATGGTATGTTGTACCCACACAAGGGGTCATGAGTACAGGAGTAAAGATGTCTTGCTGCAATTGTATAGAGCCTTGGTGAATCCGCACCGGAGTATTGTGTACAGTTTAGTCTCATCTTATGAAGGATACACTTGCCAGAGAGGGGGTGAAACAGAGGGTCAACAGACTAATCTTTTTTTTGCATTTATTTCATTTCACCTCAGTTTGTTCAGTTTGCTTACCTACTGTTTTTTTCAGGTTTGTACTTCCTGCTGTTCAATATTCAGTCCATTAACACCTAATCTGTACGAATGCTTTGTCTTTCAACACACCATTAACATATTGTTTGCCTTTGCTGCATGAACTTTTGGTCAGCTATGTGGCCTTGTCCAATCTACACCTTCTCCTTTGTTATCTCCTGCCCCACCCCCACCCCACTTGCTTATAACCTGTGACTTTTCTAATATATGTCAGTTCCGAAGATGGGTCACTGACCTGAAACGTTAACTCTGCTTCTCTTTTCACAGATTCTGCCAGACCTGCTGAGTGGTTCCAGTATTTCTTGTTTTTATGTCACCAGACTAATCCCTGGGATGGTGGGATTGTCTTATGAGGAAACTGGGCCTGTATTCCTTAAAGTTTCGAAGAATGAGAGGTGATCTGATTGAAACTGACAAAATTCTTACAGGGCGTGACAGTGTGCATGTAGACAGGATGTTTGCCCTGGTTGGTGAGTCTAAAACCAAAGGACATCGTCTCAGAATAAGGAGTAGGCCATTTAAAACTGAGATGGGTGGCATTTCTTCACTCAGACGGTGGTGAATCATTGGAATACTGTGCCCCAGAGGGCTGTGGCAGCTCAATCATTGAGCATGTTCAAGACAGAAATTAATAGAAATCTTGATACTCATGACATCAAGGGATATGGGGATAGCATGGGAAAGGGGCTTTGAGGTAGGTGATCAGCCATGATCGAATTGAATGACAGAGCAGGCTCGACGGGCTGAATAGCTGACTCCTATGTTCCTCTGTTCCTAAGAGAGTTGACGCCAGCGCGCAGCCCTGCTTTACCCCACTGCTGATCTTGAAAGCGTCTGATGTTGCTCCATTGTAACTGATGGAACTGTGCATGTTCTCGTGGAAAGAAGAGATGATGCCCAAGAGGTCAGGAGGGCAGCCTATGTTCCATTGCAGTTTGAAGAGGCCGTCTCTGCTGACAAGATCAAAGGCCTTAGTGATGCGAATACAAATGTGTGAGGCTCTGTGGTGCAATGGATAGCGTGTTGGACTTCTAAATAATAATTAAGATGATATTCAAAGGTTGTGGGTTCAAGTCCCACCAGAGTCAGATTTTGGACCAGAAACAGAGGAGCACAACGGAACAACAAATGAAGAAATGTGCCAGAAGCACAGACTCGGTGAGAGAGCGAGAGAGAGAGGAGCAGAGCAGGGGGAAAAAAAATCGAGGAGTGACGTCACAATGGAGAGTGAGAGCAGGGAAACAGAGAGCCGCTGGGGTGAGGATGCAGGATTTGGTTCTTTCTTCGGTGCAGTGGAAGCAGCTGTTTGGTGAGGATCTGGTCAGCTGTGACATCACTGGCAAGCAGGTAGTTGATTGGTTTGGAAGAACCGACCTGCTTGATGCGCATCTGGTAAGTGATTAAGATCCATTTTAGTCCTAACGTTTAAAATAGTAAACAAACTAGTGGTAAGTTTAATAAAATATGCAATAAAATGAATAATTGAATAAAATATTTAAGTAGTTAATTGAAACACGTTAAGGATGACAGGACAGGTGATGTGTCACAGCTGCAGCATGTGGGAGTTCCTGGATGCCAGTGTGATCCAGGGCAAACACGTCTGCAGTAAGTGTTTGTGGCTCAAAGAGGGAGAAAAAAGGAATGTAGTGGTAGTAGGGGACAGTATAGTAAGGTGGATTGACTCTGTTCTCTGCAGCAAAAGCAAGAGTCCAGACGGCTGTGTTGCCTGCCGGTGCCAGGATTCAGGACATCTGCTCAGGGCTGGAGCGAAACATACAATGGGAGGGGGAGGATCCAGTCGTCGTGGTCCATGTCAGTACCAAAGACATAGGCAGGACAAGGATAGAGGTTCTGCAAAGTTAGTATGAGGAACTAGGCACCAAATTAAGAAGCAGAACCTCAAAGTTAATCATCTCTGGATTATTACCTGAGCCATGTGCAAATTGGCATAGGACAAATAAGATTAGAGAAAGTAATGTGCGGCTGAAAGACTGGTGTGGTAGTAGTGGGTTCTGGTTTGTGGGGCATTGGCACCAGTACTGGGGAAAGAGGTGGCTGTACCGTTGGGACGGTCTACACCTGAACCGTGCTGGTGCCGGTGTTCTAGCGAGCCACATAACGAGGGACGTAGAGACGGTTTTAAACTGAATAGTGGGGGCAAGGGATCAAATTTGGGAAGATATGGTGAATCAAGGAGGAGAGACAAGGCAAGAGAGAAATGTATAAATATGGGAAATGATAAACAGACTGTGACAGGAAGGGACAGAATGTACAAATCTAAGAGTAAATCGACAGATAAGGCTAGAGGTGACAAAAATAATAAAACGACAAAACTAAATGCTCTGTATCTGAATGCATGGAGCATTTGAAACAAAACAGATGAACTGGGAGCACAAATAGAATAAATAAGTACGATCTGATAGTCATTACAGAGACATGGCTGCAGGGCGACATAGATTGGGATGAGAATATTGGAGGTGACATGGCATTTTGGAAGGACAGGAAGCTAGGAAAAGGTGGCGGGGTAGCTCTGTTAATTAATGATGGTATTAGCGTAATAGAGAGGGATGACCTGAGTTCTGGAGATCAGGATGCAGAAGCAGTTTGAGTACAAATGAGAAATCATAAAGGCAAGAAGTCACTTGTGGGAGTGGTGTACAGGCCACCTAACATTAACCACACTGTCGGATGGGAGATAAAGGAAGAAATAATGGCAGCTTGTCAGAAAGGTACTGTGATAATTATGGGGGTTTTAATCTACATATAGATTGGAAAATTCAGATGGGCAGAGGTAGCCTAGATGAGGAATACATAGAATGTTTTGGGGATAATTTCTTGGAACAATACATTCTGGAGCCAACCAGAGAGCAGGCTATACTAGACCTGGCATTGTGCAACGAGATAGGATTAATTAATGACCTCATAGTTAAGGTGCCCCTAGGTAGTAGCGATTATAATATGATTGAATTTTAAATTCAGTTTGAGGGAGAGGAGAGTGGGTCCCAGACTAGTATTTTAAATTTAAATAAGGGCAATTATAAGGTCATGAAAGCAGAGCTAGCTAAAGTGAACTGGCAAATTAGGTTAAGGGATAAGTCAATAGAGATGCAGTGGCAGACATTTAAGGGGATATTTCAGAATACACAGAATAGATACATTTCAACGAGAAAGAAAAGTTCCAAAGGTGGGACTCACCATCCATGGTTCACGAAAACAGTTAAAGATACTATCAAACTTAAAGAAAAAGCCTATAATTGTGCAAAGGTGGGAGGCAGGTCAGAAGATTGGACAGAATATAAAAAAACAGCAAAGAATGACTAAAAGATTGATAAGGAAGGTAAAATTAGAGTATGAGAGAAAGCTCGCAAGAAATTTCAAGACAACTCGTAAGAGTTTCGATAGATATTTTAAAAAGAAAAGAGTTAACAAAGCGACTGTTGGTCCAATAGAAAGTGTGTCTGGGGAATTAATAATGGATAATTAAGAGATGGCAGATGAATTGAACAGATACTTTGCATCAGTCTTCACTATTGAGTATACAAATAACATCCCAGTATTAGCCGTATATCAGGAAATTGAAGGGATGGAGGAACTCAAGAAAATTACAATCACCAGGGAAGTGGTACTAAACAAATTGTTGGAGCTGCGGGTTGACAAGTCGCCAGGTCCTGAATTGGCTAGTGAGATAGTTGATGCGCTGGTTTTAATATTCCAAAATTCCCTAGATTCGAGAAGGTTCCGTTAGATTGGAAAAGAGTGAATGTAACTCATTTATTCAAAAAGGGAGGGAGACAGAAAGCAGGAAACGACAGGCCAGTTAGCTTAACATTTGTCTGAGGGAAAATGTTTGGAGCTATTACAGAGGATGTTATAGCAGGGCATTTAGAAAACATTAAGGTAATCAGGCAGAGTCAACATGGTTTTTTGAAAGGGAAATCATGTTTAACCAATTTATTGGAGTTCTTTGAGGGAGTTACATGTGCTGTGGATAAAGGGGAACCAGTGGATGTATTGTATTTTGATTTCCAGAAGGATAAGGTGCCATATCAAAGGTTATTGCAGAAAATAAAAGCTCATGGTGTCGGGGGTAACATATTGGCATGGATAGAAGATTGGCTAGCTGACAGGAAACAGAGAGTCAGCATAAATGGGTCATTTTCTGGTTGGCAAGAAGTAACGAGTGGTGTGCCACAGGGATCTGTGCTGGGGCCTCAACTTTTTACAATTTATATAAATGACTTAGATGAAGGGACCGAAGGTATTGTTGCTAAATTTGCTGATCACAAAGATAGGTAGGAAAGTAGGTTGTGAAGAGGACATAAGGGGGCTACAAAGGGATATAGATAGGTTAAGTGATTGGGCAAAGACCTGGCAAATGGAGTATAATGTGGGAAAGTCGGAAATTGTCCACTATGGCAGGAAGAATAAAAAAGCATATTATCTAAATGGTGAGAGATTGCAGAGCTCTGAGATGCAGAGGGATCTGGGTGTCCGAGGGCATGAATTGCAAAAGGTTAGTATGCAGGTCCAGCACGTAATTAGGAAAGCTAATCGAATGTTATCATTTATCACCATGGGAATTGAATACAATAGTAGGGAGGTTATGCTTCACCTATACAGGACATTGGTGAGACCTCTTCTGCAGTACTGAGTACTGTACTGGTCTCCTTATTTGCGAGAGGATGTAAATGCATTGGAGGTAGTACAGAGAAAGTTTACGAGCCTAATACATGGAATGGGTGGGCTGTCTTACGAGGAAAGATTGGACAAGCTAGGCTTGTCTCCGCCAGAGTTTAGAAGAGAAAGAGGCGACATGATTTGTTATTTAATTTATTAATTAACAAATTAGCTATCCTCCAGTCTTCCGGTACCTCACCCGTGGCTAACGATGATACAAAAATCTCTGCCAGCGCCCCAGCAATCTCCTCCCTTGCTTCCCATAGCATCCGAGGATACATCTGATCAGGCCCTGGGGATTTATCCACCTTAATGCGCTTCAAAACCTCCAACACCTCCTCCTTTGTAATGTTGATATGCTGCAGGATAATGCTGTTCCCTCCCTTGAACTCACTAGCTTCCATGACCTTCTCCACGGTAAATACAGACGAGAAATATTCATTTAAGACCTCGCCCATTTCGCGTGGCTTCACACATAGATTGCCACACTGATCCTTAAGGGGACCTACACTCTCCCTAGCTACCCTTTTACTCTTAATACACTTATAGAATCTTTTAGGATTCTCCTTTATCTTATCTGCCAGGGAAATCTCATGGCCCCTTTTCGCCCTCCTAATTTCCTTCTTAAGTATACTCCTATATCCCCTATACTTCTCGAGGGACTCGCTCGATCCCAGCTGCCTATACCTGACGTATGCCTCCTTCTTTGTCCTGACCAGACCCTCAATATCCCTCGTCAACCAAGGTTCCCTAAACTTGCCAGCCTTGCCCTTCCATCAAACAGGAACATGCTGGCCCTGAACTCTTCCTATCTCACTTTTAAAAGCCTCCCACTTGCCAGACGTCCCTTTACCTGTAAACAGCCTCTCCCATTCAACTTTTGAGAGTTCCTGTCTGATGCCATGGAAATTAGCCTTCCCCCAATTTAGGACTTCAACCTGAGGACCATTCCTATTCTTTTTCATAACTATCTTGAAGCTAATAGAGTTATGGTCACTGGTCCCAAAGTGCTCCCCCACTGCCATATCAACCACCTGCCCATCCTCATTTCCTAAGAGGAGATAGAGTGTAGCCCCTTCTCTAGTCGGGCCATCCACGTACTGCTTCAGAAAACTATCCTGGACTCACTTAACAAATTCTTCCCCATCTGATCCCTTAGCACTAAGGCAGTCCCAGTCAATATTAGGGAAGTTAAAATCACCTACTAATACAACCCTATAATTCCTATACCTATCTGTGATTTCCCTACAAATATGCTCCTCCACTTCCCTCTGACTATTGGGGGGCCTATGGTATAATCCCATCAAAGGGATCACCCTTTTATTATTTCTAAGTTCTACCAGTATGGCCTCACTGGACATTCACCCCGGGATATCCTCTCTAAGTACTGCCGTGATGTCCTCCCTAATCAATAGTGCAACTCCCCCTCCTCTCTTACCTCCACCTCTGTCACGCCGGAAGGATCAGTACCGCGGAACATTGAGCTGCCAGTCCTGCCCATCCCTCAACCACGTTTCCGTAATAGCTACAATACCACAATCCCATGTACCGATCCATGCTCTGAGTTCATCTGCCTTACCTGTAAGGATACTTGCATTAAAGTAAATGCAGTTTAGCCCACCAGACCTTCCACGCTCCCTGTCCTGCCCCTGCCTGGCCTGCCTACTGGACTTGCTTGCTTTAACCTCTCCATTTGCCTCAACTATCTCATCGGAGAGACTACTACTTTGGGTCCCACCCCCGCTGCAAGACTAGTTTAAACCCTCCAGTGTATTACTATAAAATCTCCCTACAAGGATATTGGTCCCCTTCCAGTTCAGATGCAACCCGTCCCTCTTGTACAGGTCACCTCTGCACCAGAAGAGATCCCAATGATCCAAGTACCTGAAGCCCTCCCGCCTTCGCCAGTCTTCAGCAATGCATTCATTTGCCGAATCCTCCTATTCCTACCCGCACTAGCACGTGTCACAGGGAGTAATCCTGAGATTACAACCCTAGAGGTCCTGCTCTTTAACCTTCTGCCTAACTCCCCATATTCACTTTGCAGAACCTCATCCTTCTTCCTGCCTATGTCGTTCGTACCAATATGGACCACGATCTCTGGCTGCACACCCTCCCCTTTCAGAATTTCCGGCAGCTGCTCCGAAACATCCTTGACCCGAGTATTAGGGAGGCAACATACCATCCTGGAGTCTCGTTTGCGGCACAGAAACGCCTATCTGCACCCCTTATGATAGAATCCCCTATCACAATAGCTCTTCCTCCCCTTTTCATCCCCTGCTGTGCAGCAGAGCCCTCCGTGGTGCCACGGACCGCGCTGTTGCTCTTTTCCCCTGGGAGGTCTTCCCCCCAACAGGAACCAAGGTGGTGTATCTGTTTGAGAGGGGGATGGCCACAGGGGACTCCTGCACTACCTGCCTGCTCCTACTATTCCATCTGGTGGTCGCCCATCCCTTTTCTGCCTGTGCATCCATTACCTGCGGTGCGACCACCTCACTCAACATGCTATCCATGACATCCTCAGCTTCGTGGATGCTCCACAGTGAAACCACCCGCAGTTCCAGCTCCATAATGCGAGTAGCCAGTAGCTGCAGCTGGATACACTTCCTGCACACATGGTCGTCATGGAGACTGGGAGGGTTCCTGAATCCCCACATAGCGCAGGAGGAGCATATCACGGGGCTGAGCTCTCCTGCCATGACTTACCCTTAGATTAATTAGTTACTCCCTTAATTAAAAAATACTAATGACACGAGGGGCCTTGTTCTACCCACTACAATCTAAAGTCCTTCATAAGCTACACTGAATAAAAAAAACACTTTAGTAGTACTCATCTTATCAGCAGAGTATTTTTTTTCAAGTCAAAAACTTTGCCCTTTTCTTTAAGATATTTAAATACACTAACAGCAGTGACTCACCAACCAATCACCTTGCAGCTCTCCTCTGACATCACAGTTGGCTTCTTTTTTTTCAAAACTCCAGCACACTGGAAGAGCTCCACTCCACTCCTGGAAGGTAAGAGACTGGGCCTCGATCCTCGGATTGGATTTATAGGCTCCGCTCTCAACATTCTCCTCATATCGGTCCATATAGGTCTGCTCCGCTACGCTCCTCTCCGCTCCCGGAAGGTAATTCACCAGCTTTTGCAGAAAAGAAGGTCTTAAGCTGTTGCAGTACCTGTTAGAAAGATAGTCTAAGCTATTCTGAAGTCATCTTCCAATGTCATCTACATGGAAGCAGGACTTTAAAGGATAAGATGTAGTTTTTAAAAGTCACTTCAATCTTGTTAATAAAAAGTCAGATGTAAATTTAAGAACTCTGATAAGGCCATGCTAAAAAGTTACATCCAATTAAGAAATAAAACACAACATTTAAAATGTCTGAACTCCCTCTGAAAGTTGACAACTGCTGCTGCCGGTGTCTTCCTGGAATAGTGGAGCTGTTGTGTCAACAGAAAAGTCCTTCCCGAACAGGCCCAGAGCCTGTTGGTACCGGCTTTAATCCAACCCAGGTAAAAATCAGGGTACATTGTGGGCAATGAGCCCAAATTGCTGAACTACAGGTCCCTGTCACTTTAAAGAGTTGGCTGGTGTGATTATGATCAGAGGCTCCTTCTCAGCACATTTCTCACCACCACAACTTCCAGATGCTGGTGTTAGTGTGTGCATGTACCGGCAGTTGCAGTGCTGTTCAGACCCTCAATAGCAGTGAAAGTCTCAGAGTTCACCGCTATTGGGGCTGTAAAATCCAGGCCAATATCTCACAGTCCTGTTAGATTTGCTCTCCCTCTGTACAAAATCAAACTAAACACATTGTCTTTCACTCACTCCTGTTTCCAGCCCTGATGGTGCAGAAATCCCCTCTCAAAGGTACACAATCCAGTTGATTTCTGATCAAATACCTCCTTCCTCATTCAATAGAGGAAACAGACATGAACAGGAGTCAGGTGCAAGAAAGTTTCACCAACAGAGCAAAGAAAGGCACCAACAAAAGTCACACCTACTTTCCAAATCATTTCACTGGAATATTCTTTCACTTGTTTTGTCGGATGACTGCAATAAATCTGAAAATGAGCACCATGAGGTTTGTGTTCACTAGTCACTTGTTCTCCTGTGTTTGTCTGTCAGGTTTGTAATTCAGTTTGTATTGGATATTGAAGAGAATCTCTTTTCAAGATGATTACACATCGTACTGTGTTTAAAGCAACCAACTTGGAAAATGGCAGAAAATGAATGTTTCAATACCTGTGTGACCAGATTCTTCCAATGCTTTTCAACAGCTAGATTGATGATGCTTGTAATCTGTATCCTGTGGAGAATGGGAGAGGAGAATAAAAACATGGTGCATGAACAGGACAGACTGTGTAAAATGGGAGCACAGAAATACTGCCACCTCATTGAAAGTTAATGAGATTTATTCGAAGTCAGACACCTGTCCACAATGAACAAGTGAATACATTAATTGTCCACTTTCAATCTAAATGGGACTGAGGTTCCAACAGAGAAGTTTTCTGGAAAATACCTGCTGCAGTTTTAAAATTGATGAACTAGAACATCTTACACTAACTTTCAAATAACTGTCGTGATTGTATAGTTCCCATCGTGGAGAGAAGGAGTTGTTTATAAATATAAGCAGAAAGACACATTTGTGGATTGGCGAATGAACTTTATCTTTCTGAAATGTATTTGTCCATTGGTTGCAGGTCACTGGAAATTCTTTTTTACATTTCAATTGTAGCAGCAGCAGTTAGCAGCAAAATGTCTGATTAATCAGAGTAGTGGGTCTGGGAAACACTTAAACAGCCGAGACCCTGTAAAACAGAACTCCAAGTAATAGTTTAAATAAGGCACTGAACTGACAGAGCAGTAAAGGCCTGCTCAGGTCAGGAAAAAAAACCCGACACGAACCTGACAGAACCACATTGGACCCGAGCCTGACCCAGCCCGAGTATCTCCATTTATTCCCACGCCCAAACTAACCCGAGCCTTACCCGACCACCGGAATGTTCACTTTATCTACCTCCCGATTCCGAATCTACAGGAAGCTGCAGCATGAGCGCAATGACGTCATAGAGATGCTCACTTGCTCACTGCGCAGACTCAGAGTTTCCCTCCTTGATGACCCGGACTCCCGGCTTTGGTTGGCTTTTCAACTTTTGACACTTATTAAACTCAACTTCCCAGCAAAGTTAAATGTAATACTTACTGTGTGTGTCCGACACGGACTCAGACCAACCTGGAACCAGCCTGACCTGAACCTGACCCAACCTGAACCGAGCCCGAAAGCCAGAACCGGAAGAGCGACCCGACATGACCCGAACCCGACACAGGCCGTCGGGTTCAGGTCGGATTGTAGGCCTTCACAGAGTGGAGGTCAGATGAGGATTGAATTAATTTCAATCACTGAATCTAAACAAGAAGTAAATCTGTCAGGAATGGAACACTTTGCTTTACCTGTGAGCTTGTGGCACAAAGGTAGCGCGTCTGACTCCAGATCAGAAGGTTGCGTGTTCAAATCACGTCAGGCTCAGTTGTGTTTTACAGCAGCTCAAGTTCCTGGATTTTATATCAGAAGAGAGTTCGATCTATTGGAATGTTCAGTGAATGGTTGAATTTCAAGATCAACTTGAATAGATTAAAGTCCTGATTTCTGGTTCCGTTCCATTTCCATGCTCAGTTCTTATTTCACACTGTTTTATATCAGAACAATGTTTCAGGGATGTGATGTGTCCATTGTTTGTACAATCGCTCTGTCACCCAGTGTGAGAAATAAAACACAAACTGCCCAGCGTGCGGCTCAAACCCATACCTGGCTCTGTCCATAGGCCGCTTCGTTCAGTTGGTTAGGCCGCAGTGTTGATAACAACAAGGCTGTGGATTTGATCCCCATGTGCGCTGTCACATGGTCAGTCAATAATTTGACACATTTTTGTTACACTTAAAATCCAACTTTTGGATGCAAACAAGTTTACATAAAATGTCAAAGGGAATTTATTTTGAATAACATCCATTGTATCTTTGGCACTCTTCTGGAGTAACACAGAATTCTTTCCAATTATCTTCCGTTTGCTGATAAACATTGAACTCGTGGCCTGTTCTCGTTAATGGTCACGAGCAACAAAAACAGACAGAGTGAGTCTGACCGCCCAGAGATGTGGAAAAGGCTTCAGTTTGGGACAAATGCAGCAAATCAAATGTTCACCCGGCCCCGAAAGATTCAAAAACTGGGGAAAAGGACACAGGGAGATAGAGAATAAGCTCAAGCAGACAATGTAAATATTTCCCATCCTTGATATCTCTCTATTCCAATCCAACCTTCAGAGTTGGGTAAATAATTTCAGTGTAAATTGTGCAGCTCAAGAGTCAAAACCAAAGGGTGATGCAGAATAAAGGAGAACTGCCAAAACCCCAGATTGAACCAGGGATCTTCAGTCTAACACACTCCCAACTGAGCTATTTCAGTCTCACAGGCTTGGGATGATAAGTGGCAAGTAACATTCGCACCACACAAGTGCCAGGCAATGAATATCTCCAACAAGAGAGAATCTAACCATCTCCCCTTGACATTCAATAGCATTACAATCACTGAATCCCCCACCATCAACATCATGGAGGTTACCATGGGTAGCCATACAAATAACGTGACTAGAAGAGCAGGTCAGAGGCTTGGAATCCTGAGGTGAGTAATTACAGTGCACCTGTTGGCTCCACCCCAGGGGCTGAATTTGTTCTGTAAACCATGAAGCAGCTTCCTCTCAAATCCCAGGTTTATTAATAAATCCTTTTACAAAAGCCCCAAAGTGTGATATATTCCTCTCACTCATCCATGGCTCCTGACTCCCCAAAGCCTGTCCACCATCCACAAGGCACAAGTCAAGAGTGTGAAGGAATATTCTCCAGTTGCTTGGATGGGTGCAATTCCAACTCAAGAATCTCAAAACCGCCAGGACAAAGCAGCCCGCTTGATTGGCACCCCATCTGCAAACATTCACTCCCTCCACCATCGACGCACAGTTGCAGAGTGTGTACCGTCTACAAAATCCACTGCAGCAATGCACCACAACTCCTTAGACAGCACCTTTCAAACCAGTGACCTTTACCACCTAGAAGGGCAAGGGCAGCAAATACAGGGGATACCACCACATGCAGGTTCCCCTCCAAGCCACACACCATCCTGACTTGGAACTATATCGCCGTTCCTTCACTGTCGCTGGGTCAAAATCCTGGAACTCCCTTTCTCACAGCACTGTGGGTGTACCTACCCCACATGGACTGCAATGGTTCAAGAAGGCAGCTCACCACCACCTTCTCATGGGCAATAAATGCTGGCCTAGCCAGCGATGCCCACATCGCATGAATGAATGAATAAAAAAGTGAAGTATCCCTTGTGTCATTGTTTTGGTAGAAAATATAACCCTGGTGGAATTGCCCCTCCCAATCACACCTCACTTCATAGAACATAGAAAATGGAGAAAATTTATGGCACAGACTGATACCATTTAGCAATCGTGTCTGTGCCAGCTGAAAAAGAGCGATCCAGCCCAATCCCACTTTCCAGGTCTTGGGAATGGGATCTGAACAGATCTCAGAGCTCACATTATGTGAATGTTCCGTTGAAGTATTGGTGAGCTGATATACCAGGGGAGATTCACACTGTTAGATACAGTGTGAAATACATTCAAGTATTTATAAAACATTACAACATGTGAGTAATATTCCCCATTGATTTCTCAGCACTGATGGATTGTGAAGTGGGAGACAGCCAGAAGTCCCAGTGATCCACACTGACCATGAGCTGAGAATGAAATGAGATAAAGTTCAATCTTCAGCAGCGAGATGCTGCAGAGAGGTAAGAGTCCTGAATCAAGGAGAGACTTTCTCATCCTGCTGTTGAATCTCATTTCTAACACTCCTTGAACTCTCTGCCGAGGAATTCAGAGCTGGAGAATGGCTGTAAAATCAGCCTAAAAAGGAAGTATAAGACACCCACCGTGAGGCTCAAACTCAGAAACTTGAGATTCAGAGTGTCATGCTTTCATCGACTGAGCTCACCAGGCCTGAGACAGTGTCCCCATCCTGTCTGTTATTGGACGGTGCAGCTGTTGACTCCACCCCAGGGACTGAGTTTGTTCTGTAAACCATGAACCAGCTTCCTCTCAAATCCCAGGTTTATCAGTAAATCCTCTTACAAAAGCCCCAGAGTGTGATATATTCCTCTCACTCAACCAGAATAAAAGTTACATCTTTTGCTCTTTTTACCTTCCAAACATTGACTTCTATTTTTCTCAGCATTTATTTCTCTCTCTTTTTTATATTGTGCATTTCCTAATAAACATTTCATTTCAATTATTTATGAGGGATGAAATGAACAGAAGAGATTTTCTGCAATGGTACCAGGGGTGTGGGACAGAGTGAGTGGTTCGGATCTGGAATACACTGCCTGAGAGTGTGCTGGAGGCAGATTCAATCGTGGCTTTCAAAAGGGAATTGGATAAACACCTGAATAGAGAAAATTTGCAG
Source organism: Heterodontus francisci (assembly GCF_036365525.1). Classification (NCBI taxonomy): domain Eukaryota; kingdom Metazoa; phylum Chordata; class Chondrichthyes; order Heterodontiformes; family Heterodontidae; genus Heterodontus; species Heterodontus francisci. The sequence continues at coordinate 681,027 of NW_027141723.1, forward strand.
GGTTACAATGAAAGGGCAGAGGAGTGGAATTAGCTGATTTGCTCTTGCAAAGAGCTGTCATGGACATGATGGACTGAATGGTCTCCTTCTGTACTGTAACCATTTGATTCCTTGATTCTAACTCTGTCAAAGTTGTTCTGAACTTGCTCTGCTCCAAGGAGAACAACCCCAGCTTTTCCAGTCTCTGCACATAACTGAAGTTATGAGGAACCATGGGGAACCCACTGTAAACCTTCCTCCAGACAGAAATACAACTGTTCACCACCACACTGTGACCCAGCTGTTCACAATATATATCAATGATTCGGAGGTGGGAACCAAATGTCGTATTTCCAAGTTCGCAGATGACACAAAACTAGGTGGGAATGTGTGTTGTGAGAAAGATGCAAAGCAGCTTCAAGGGGATTTGGACAGACTTAGTGAGTGGACAAGAAAGTGGCACATGGAATATAATGTGTAAAAATGTGAGGTTATCCACTTTGGTAGGAGAAACAGATGTGCAGATTGTTTCTTAAATGGTAAGAGATTAGAAAGTGTAGATGTACAAAGGGGCCTGGGTGTCCTTGTCAATAAGCGACTGAAAGCTAACATGCAGGTGCAGCAAGCAATTCAGAAGACGAATGATATGTTAGCCTCTATCACAAGACGATTTGAGTACAGGAGTAGTGAAATCTTGCTTCAATTGTATATAACCTTGGTTGGACTGCACTTTGGAATACTGTGTGCAGTTTTGGTCCCCTTACCTGAGGAAGGATATCATTGCCATCGAGGGAGTGCAATGAAGGTTCACCAGACCTGTTCCCGGGATGGCAGGACTGTCCTATGAAGAGAGATTGGGGAAACTGGGACTGTATTCTCTCGAGTTTCAAAGAATGAGAGGTGATCTCATTGAAACTTTCTTTTGGGCCTCCTTATCTCGAGAGACAATGGATACGCGCCTGGAGGTGGTCAGTGGTTTGTGAAGCAGCGCCTGGAGTGGCTATAAAGGCCAATTCTGGAGTGACAGGCTCTTCCACAGGTGCTGCAGAGAAATTTGTTTGTTGGGGCTGTTGCACAGTTGGCTCTCCCCTTGCGCCTCTGTCTTTTTTCCTGCCAACTACTAAGTCTCTTCGACTCGCCACAATTTAGCCCTGTCTTTATGGCTGCCCGCCAGCTCTGGCGAATGCTGGCAACTGACTCCCACGACTTGTGATCAATGTCACACGATTTCATGTCGCGTTTGCAGACGTCTTTATAACGGAGACATGGACGGCCGGTGGGTCTGATACCAGTGGCGAGCTCGCTGTACAATGTGTCTTTGGGGATCCTGCCATCTTCCATGCGGCTCACATGGCCAAGCCATCTCAAGCGCCGCTGACTCAGTAGTGTGTATAAGCTGGGGATGTTGGCCGCTTCAAGGACTTCTGTGTTGGAGATATAGTCCTGCCACCTGATGCCAAGTATTCTCCGAAGGCAGCGAAGATGGAATGAATTGAGACGTCGCTCTTGGCTGGCATACGTTGTCCAGGCCTCGCTGCCGTAGAGCAAGGTACTGAGGACACAGGCCTGATACACTCGGACTTTTGTGTTCCGTGTCAGTGCGCCATTTTCCCACACTCTCTTGGCCAGTCTGAACATAGCAGTGGAAGCCTTACCCATGCGCTTGTTGATTTCTGCATCTAGAGACAGGTTACTGGTGATAGTTGAGCCTAGGTAGGTGAACTCTTGAACCACTTCCAGAGCGTGGTCGCCAATATTGATGGATGGAGCATTTCTGACATCCTGCCCCATGATGTTCGTTTTCTTGAGGCTGATGGTTAGGCCAAATTCATTGCAGGCAGACGCAAACCTGTCGATGAGACTCTGCAGGCATTCTTCAGTGTGAGATGTTAAAGCAGCATCGTCAGCAAAGAGGAGTTCTCTGATGAGGACTTTCCGTACTTTGGACTTCGCTCTTAGACGGGCAAGGTTGAACAACCTGCCCCCTGATCTTGTGTGGAGGAAAATTCCTTCTTCGGAGGATTTGAACGCATGTGAAAGCAGCAGGGAGAAGAAAATCCCAAAAAGTGTGGGTGCGAGAACACAGCCCTGTTTCACACCACTCAGGATAGGAAAGGGCTCTGATGAGGAGCCACCATGTTGAATTGTGCCTTTCATATTGTCATGGAATGAGGTGATGATACTTAGTAGCTTTGGTGGACATCCGATCTTTTCTAGTAGTCTGAAGAGACCACGTCTGCTGACGAGGTCAAAGGCTTTGGTGAGATCAATGAAAGCAATGTAGAGGGGCATCTGTTGTTCACGGCATTTCTCCTGTATCTGACGAAGGGAGAACAGCATGTCAATAGTCGATCTCTCTGCACGAAAGCCACACTGTGCCTCAGGGTAGACGCGCTCGGCCAGCTTCTGGAGCCTGTTCAGAGCGACTTGAGCAAAGACTTTCCCCACTATGCTGAGCAGGGAGATTCCACGGTAGTTGTTGCAGTCACCGCGGTCACCTTTGTTTTTATAGAGGGTGATGATGTTGGCATCGCGCATGTCCTGGGGTACTGCTCCCTCGTCCCAGCACAGGCATAGCAGTTCATGTAGTGCTGAGAGTAGAGCAGGCTTGGCACTCTTGATTATTTCAGGGGTAATGCTGTCCTTCCCAGGGGCTTTTCCGCTGGCTAGGGAATCAATGGCATCACTGAGTTCCGATTTGGTTGGCTGTATGTCCAGCTCATCCATGACTGGTAGAGGCTGGGCTGCATTGAGGGCAGTCTCAGTGACAGCATTCTCCCTGGAGTACAGTTCTAGGTAGTGCTCAACCCAGCGGTCCATCTGTTTGCGTTGGTCAGTGATTATGTCCCCCGATTTAGATTTGAGGGGGGTGAACTTCTTGATGGTTGGCCCAAGAGCTCTCTTCATGCCATCATACATTCCTCTGATGTTTCCGGTGTCTGAGGCCAGCTGAATATGACTGCATAGGTGTTGCCAGTAGTCGTTTGCGCAACGCCTAGCTGTTCTTTGTGCAGTACTTCTGGCTGCTTTAAGTGCTGCGGATGTTAAATCGCTGGGGGCTTTCTTGTAGTTCAAAAGTGCAATGCGCTTAGCGGCTATGACAGGTTCCAGCTCTTCATTATGAGATTGAAACCAGTCTGCATTTCTCTTCGCACTTTTGCCGTAGGTGGTCAAAGCTGACTCATAGATGGCGTCTCTGATGTGGGCCCACTTGGTCTCAGCATCCCCTGTGGGAGTGTTTTGAAGGGCTGTTACAAGTGAATTTAGAAATTTTTGTAACAGCTGTGGGTGAGAAATTCTGCTCGTGTTGATGCGCGGGTGGCCCTTCTGCTTGGAATGATGCAACTTCTTTGGTCTGAGTCTAACCTTGCTGCACACCAGGGAGTGGTCGGTGTCGCAGTCCGCACTGTGGAAGCTGCGTGTGATTTGAACACTGTTTAAGGCGGCTCGCCTTGTGACAATGAGGTCTAGCTGGTGCCAACGACGTGATCTTGGGTGCCTCCATGAAACCTGGTGACAGGGTTTAGTGTGAAAGAACGAGTTGGTGATGCAGAGGTTATGATAGGTACACAACTCAAGCAGTCTCTGCCCGTTCTCATTCATCCTTCCAACGCCATAGCGCCCAAGGCAGGAGGGCCATGAGTCATGGTCGGCCCCAACCCTGGCATTAAAGTCCCCCAGCAGGAATAGGTGTTCGGTGTTGGGGATGCTGCTAATGATGTTATGGAGTTGTTCATAGAACTGGTCTTTAGCTTCAGGTGCGGAACAGAGTGTTGGAGCATAGATGCTGAGTAGGTGTACTGGACCAGAGGTGGTGAGCAGTCGGATGGACAGTATGCGTTCCGAGCCATTTGAGGGAGGCTCTATCATGCTGAGCAAGGAGTTTCTGATGGCGAAGCCCACTCCATGCTGTCTTGGTTCTTCAGGATCCCTGCCCTGCCAGAAGAAGGTGTAGTCTTGCTCTGCTAGAGAGCCACTCGCGGGGAGGCGAGTCTCCTGAAGTGCTGCAATGTCCACATTGAGTCTACTGAGCTCGTTGTTAATGATGGCGGTCTTCCGAGAATCGTTGATTTGTGTAAGGTCTTCCGACAGGCCAGGACACATAGTTCTGACGTTCCAGCTTGCAAAGCGAAGGGCTGGTACCTTCTTTCCTTTTTTCATGTTGTTTGGTGCGGTGTATCAGTCCACCTTTCGGGCAATGACCCTGAGCTCCAAGCACCCATTGAAGCAGGCAGACTGTGGCGGGACAGAACCTTATTGACCGGGGGCTGCCCGGTTTGAGGCGGGCGGTAGCTGTCCAGTGAGGTGCAATGACCTCTCCCACCGACAAAGGCAACCCGTGGCGCCCAGTTTCTACGCCAATTTATCTGGACTTATAACCCGTAACTGCTGCCTTCCGTGTTGTTTCAGTCGCTGTGAGGCAACTATGGAGTGACCTCTCCATGGCGCATGCCTGGGCAAATTTATGGAGGTTGAGAGTTGCCCAGTCGTCAAAACCCCCCTCTCGGCCTTTCTGGTGGGGTCCAAAGAAGTGCAGGACACGACGTTTGGCACCAGTATGGCTGCAGGAACTGCCGGAAACATGCCAAAGGTGACACATGACCGCCTACGGGGTTCCGCTCCGGATTTTCTGTTAGGGTTTACTCCCTAAGCCTTGGTCTCTCCCGAGACGCCCACAAGGCAGTGGGGTTGTTGGGGCCCCTACACAGGTGTAGGATGGTGCCGGTGGGAGGAGGGGATGCAAGGGGGAGGGGTAGAGGGAGGGGGTGGGGGGGGTGCAGGGGAAGGGGGTGCGGGGTGAAGATGGTGCGAGGGGGGGCGGGCTGGGACGGGGTTGTGAGGGGGTGAGCTGAGAGGGTGGAGCAGGGAAGGGGACGGGGGTGGGGGGGGTGGAAGGGGGGTAAAGGGGGGGGAGGGGGGGTGGAATCTGGTGCAGGTAATAAGCCATTTCCTCAGTGCCCACCATCGACGTCCGGAAAGCTCATCCACGTCCTTCGGGAGGTGAAGCATCATTTGGCAGACTTAGAGGTGATTACATTTGCTGAGGGTTTTTTTTTTTGCAGTGGTTTAAATAAAGGCATGCAGCATTGCCGACAGTGCGCTGCAGATGCTCTCCGAGCCATCTCCCGCGGGCGCTTTGAAGTTGCGGCCGGGGGGGCCGTTCGTGGATGTTTTGGGTGTTCGGGGCACCTTTTCACAGGACTTCTCTCGGGTCCCGCAGCTCCTTCTTCACCTCAATTGAAACTTACAAAATATTTAAAGGGATAGACAGGGTAGATGAAGTTTTTCCTCCGGTTGAGGAATCTAGAACCAGGGGACACAATTTCAACATAAGGGGACAGCCACTTAGGACAGAGACGAGGAGAAATTTCTTTACTCAGAGGGTTGTGAATCTTTGGAATTCTCTACACCCGAGAGCTGTGGAAGCTCAGTCATTGAGTATGGTTAAAGCAGAGATTGACAGATTTCTAAATACAAATGACATAAGGGATATGGAGATAGTGTGGGAAAAAGGCATTGAAGTGGATGATCAGTCATCATCATATTGAATGGTGGGGTGGTCTCGATGGGCTGAATGGCCTACTCCTGCTTCTATGTTCCTATCAGTCTGCAAACTTCATATCCATGCTGTCATTGTCTCTTTTATTCCATGGGCTTCAGTTTTACTGGCAGTCTAGTATGTGACGTCATCAAGAAGGTTTTCAATAAGTTAAATAAGGAGAAATTGTTTCCAGTGGCAAAAGGGTCAGTAACCAGAGGATGTATTTATCAGGTCATTGAGAAAAGAACCAGAGGCGAAATGCGGAATGATTTTTTATACAGTGATGTGTTGTGATCTGGAATGCACTGTCTGATCAGGACTTGAAAGCAGATTCAGTCGTAACTTTGAAAAGCAATTGGGATAAATACTGGAAGGAAAAATGTACAGATTACAGGAAAAAGCTGAGCAGCAGTTCTAATTGGATAACATAACCAAAGAGACAGCACTGACACAATGGACCAAATGGTCTCCTTCTTTGGGTATCAGTCTATGGTTTTATGAACATAATGTTGATACAATTCGCTGAGTTGGAAGGGAAGTGAACCCAGATTCCGAGTATTCTGAACACCAGACCCAAACCAACTGAACAAGCCTGTTGTTTAATCTCTGTTTTTCACACCAGCTTCTCCTCGCTCTTTCTGTGTTTCCTGCCTGGTCTGTTCCTCTGACCTTCATTCCTGACACTCTATTGAGAATGGCCAACTCACTGCACCTCTCACTCACACCATCACTCCACCCCTTCACCCACTTCCAAACCTCTCTGTTGAACAGCAACTCACATCTGCTCCTCTGCTCCATTAATATAACAGGAAAACATTTTCAAACAGACATTTCCAGACAGTGAACGTTCCAGTAAGACAAGGTAAAGAGCAGATTCATTCACTTTGAACACAGAGAGAGCAGCTCTCCCTGTTCAGGCTAAGGAGCAGATGTAGTTTCACTCCCATTAGTCTTAGAGACATGGGCCAGAATTTTAAGGGACTGTTGGAGACGGGAATGGAGGCTGGGGAGGGGGAGGGGGGGTGTATAAAATAGGGATGGAAGACGTCGGACCGGATTTTTCTGTCGGCGGCTGACATGGAGGGCAGACTTCGCACATCCACTCGGCAAGAAGGCATTTAAAGTATTTATGAGTCCAATTGTCAGCAATTTTATTCACTGGATCCAATTGAACTAATAGTGCACGGGAACCACGGGGCTTCAGAGCCTCGCCTGGTTAAAGGAGGTGACTGGGAGGTGGGAGCTGAGTGTTGGCTTCACTGGGAAGCTATCGGGTGAGGCAGCGTAACTTGGCAGTAAGGGTGGAGGGGGAAAGGGCATCGGGAAACACTGTCAGGAGTGGGGGCCAATGTGCCAGCTCTGCAGGGGGAGCCACACCAGGGTACCATTGGGGCAGTGCGACCTCATTGAGGGTGACAAGTGAGGTAAATGTGGCTGGGTGTTGTTTACTGTGAAGGCCTTGCACTCAGGGAGGGGCAACCTGTCATGGGCCTCATTCAAGGCTCACATTGAGGAGGAGGAGGAGTAGAGAGGAAGGGAGGGAGGCGCAGGCACCAGCAGGGGCACCACAGCAGCTTGGGGGCCCACAGGAAGGCCAGCCTCGAACAGGAGGCTGGAGAAGGAGGCAGAGGAACAGGTCAGCTGAGGTTCAACTACCTGCAGATGTCCGAGTGACAGTGTCTCCACAGACTGCGCCTCTGCACGGAGGTCGTCACTGATCTCTCTGCCATGATGCAGCTGTGCCCATTGGGACTTGGTGGGCACCTGATGCCAGTGTCACTGAAGGTCACTGTGCCACTGAACCTCTGCACCAGCAGGTCATTGCAGGGATCCACTGGAGATATGTGTGGAATCTCACAGTCTTTGGTGAATCAGTGCATCAAGGAGGTCACCAATGTCCTGTTCAGGAGGGCCGGTGACTATGTGCACATCGATCCAAACAGTCAAGCTGAGAGGACTATAGGATTCGGGGCCATCACTGGATTCCCCCAGGTGTAGGGTGTCACCCCATGTGACCATCAAGGCTCCTGCAGACCAGCCAGCAGCCTTCAACAGGAAGGGCTTCCACTTGCTCAGTGTGCAATTGGTCTGCAACCACTGCAAATGGATCCCATAGGTGTGTGCACAAATCCCGGGAAGCAGCCACAACGCCAGCATACCAAGGCACTCCCAGGTGCCAGAACCTTTCCGCGGCCCCATCAGCTTTCAGAGATGGATCCTTGGAGACAGGGGCTACCCACTGAGGACATGACTACTGACGTCTGTGAGGAACCCACGCACGGATGCAGAGGAGAGGTACAACACCTGCTGCGGGTCAACCCGAGCGACCATCAAGGAGGCCATTGGTCTCCTGAAGATGAGATTCAGGTGCCTAGATCGATCCAGTGGAGCCCTTCAGTATGTCCCGGCGAGGGTCTCACATATCGTGGTGGTTTGCTGTGCACAGCACAATCTGGCATTACAGAGGGGTGAGGTGTTGACAAGTGAGGATATCGTGGAGTGTGATGTCTCCTCTGATGATGAGGATGTGGAGGAGGATGCTGCCCAAGCAGTGCCTGATGAAGAACCTCAGGCACAGCAGGAAAGGGGCAATGAGATACACACAAGGGAGACATGAGACACCCTTATACATTCAAGTTTCCTTTGAGCCTTACCACCTTCTGGAACCACAGCAATAAAGTCTTAGCTTTAAGCAGCCCTGTTGTCGCCTGCTTCCTTCTGCACTGCAGCGTCCAGGTACACATCGCACAGTGACAAGACCGAAGCTTTGTGAACTCAGGGCTTGGTCCCTTACTTCCAGCCCCTTGGGAGGAAGGGTTTAAATGAAGTCCCAAAGGGCATCAACAATAGGAAGGAGACATAGTGAGAGAACATCATTTCTTTCTTCCGTGTGACATCAAATGCAACCCTATCCATCTGGAATGCACATTCACCATGAACCCAAGTGAATCTAGGTGCTCTTCTGAAATCTTTTCCGCATGCTCCTACGTGGTGCTCCCCCTGCTCTGTCAGCTGAGGTGGAGACAGGCTGCTGACCTTGCTGCCCCATGGCTTGGGATGACATTGGTGGCCGTCCTCTTGCTGCCTGAGGCCTGGAGGGCCCCGGCACACTGAGAGCCTCCTGCACAGGTACAGGGACCCCCCCCCTCTGTCATCGAGGGTGATGGAGGCAGGCACTGGCATCACTTGTGTCACTCACAGAGGGGCTTTGGAGCTACTGTCCACACCAGGAGCACCCTGAGAGGAGACCCCAGATGTAGCAGCCAGCTGCTCCTCCCCCTTATAAGACACACTTGTACTTCGCTGCTGACCTGAGAGGGATGTGGACCTTGTGAAGAGTTCAGGTGCCTCGTCCCCCCTCTCGCCTTGTCACCGCTGGATGGAGCTCATGGACAAAGCGATGGAGTGCAGGTCTGCACACATCTCCGGCAGCCACTGATTGGTCGGCTGGATCTGGCTCTCCATCAGAGTCACCAATTTCTCAAGGAAGGAAGCCAGACACACCCCCATCAGAGACAGTGCAGCATGCAAGGCCTGGATGGACTCCTCCATCATCCGAACTTGGGTACACATAACCTCCGGCAACTCTGCCAGATGTTGCCTGACCTCTTGCTGCAGCTGCAGCATTTCCCGTGTTGCTGGTGACACCAGAGGCACGTCATCAGCCTGGGACTCAGCATGGGCCTGGCCTCCCACAGACTTCCAACTGCCAGTGGCCTCGGCTGTCACAGCCTCCGTCAGCTGCCCGGGCCTGTCTGTGACGTGCTCACCAGCTTGTGTGCCCAAATCTAACAGCGAGTGGATACCCACCGAGTGCGGGTTTCTGTGCTGGTGGAGGGTGCAGGGGAATGATGTGACGGTGCACCATCTGAGGCTCCCTCCTCCTCCTCAGAGGTGTCTGGCTGTCCCCCAGTCTCTCCAGCTCTTCGCTCTTGTCGTTCATCCGAGCCTGCATGTGAAAACAGGGACATTGAAGGGTTAGAGTCTGCCCATCGTGACATTCCAACCACCCCTACTGTGCAGCTCCATTGATGCAGTGGTGAACAGATGAGCAGTGTGGCTCCTTTGCAGCAGATGCACCCTTGTGCCCCAGGAGATGTTCACTCACTCTCTTAGGTAGGTGTCCCTGACTCTCCATCAGCTATGGAGCAGCTGCTTTGCTGCCCGGCCTGTTCCATGGCCTCCTCCTCCATCGGGATGAGGACATGGAGATAAGGCATCCACTGCCAGTCTTGACACGCTCTTTCCGATTGTGGGCTGTCTTCTATTGCAGCCACTATGATCAACAAAGTTCGTCTCCCAGCGGGGACAAGCCCAACATCTCTGATGGTGATAGCCCAGCAGTCCATGATGTGGACACACATATTCCTCCTGCATGTGGCCCCTCTCGAGGGACTGTGTGAGTTTATACAATGACTGACGTGCACCTCCCACCGAGATGCAGCCAAGCCTCAGGCAGCATGTCCTGCTGCCCTTCCCTAATACACATGACTGGGTGGTCACTCCCTTTCCACCAAACACTCCCTCTCACTCTGCCATGCGCAATGTCCAAAGGGTCCAAAGTGTTTTGAGTTTGTGCCTGAGCAGCCTGGATCCGGTCATTGACCCACTTCGTGCACTGGATCCATTTCTTGGGGTTGACCCCACGGCTGCTGACTTCACCTACTATCTCAAAGCAGCTTTGCTTGGTCAGGTGGACAGTTCTCCACCTCCCATCCCTGGGGAAGAGGATCTTCCACCTATCTGTTGTCACCTGGAGGCGAACCTGCAGGAAGGCATCGCCAAACCATTGGACCATGGTCACTGCAGGCTCGCATTCAGCTCCTTACCTCTCAGGCAGTAGAGACAGCAGAACGGGTCCTGGGGCATCAGTGACAGCAGAACGGGTCCTGGGGCATCAGTGACAGCAGAACGGATCCTGGGCAGCAGAGGCAGCAGAACAGGTCCTGGGGCAGCAGATGCAGCAGAACAGGTCCAGGGGCAGCAGATGCAGCAGAACTGGTCCTGGGGCAGCAGAGGCAGCAGAACAGGTCCTGGGGCAGCAGATGCAGCAGAACTGGTCCTGGGGCAGCAGAGGCAACAGAACAGGTTCTGGGGCAGCAGAGGCAGCAGAACGGGTCCTGGGGCAGCAGAGGCAGCAGAACGGGTCCTGGGGCAGCAGAACGGGTCCTGGAGCAGCAGAGGCAGCAGAACGGGTCCTGGGGCAGCAGAACGGGTCCTGGGGCATCAGAGGCAGCAGAACGGGTCTTGGGGCAGCAGAACGGGTCCTGGGGCAGCAGATGCAGCAGAACGGGTCCTGGGGCAGCAGAGGCAGCAGAGCAGGTCCTGGGGCAGTAGAGGGCTCTCAGGAAGACACTCCTTTAAACCAGGCAGCAGTGAATGCAGGTCTGGCAGTCCTTTCAATATGGTGCCAGCACCTGCCGTTGTGTCAGATGTCGGTGCCATCAGTGCCTCGTTCCCTGCCTCTGGTCCTTGTTTACATGGGCCCCACGCCTCCCCTTCATTAATTGGTCGGCTGCTCCGTGATCGGGGTCGGCCAGCCACATTTCACTCGTGTGGTGATGACACCCGCTTCCGGTGCCTCTGCCGAGAGCCGCACCGTTAGTTTAAAATTCAGCCCATGGGGTCAAGAGTGGAAAATCTCCCCTCTGATTCTCTCCACTTAAACTGATGGAGACACCAAATTAAAACTGATGAAACCAGGGATTGTATCCTGGTTCTTCAATCTAGTGTTCTCCCAACTGAGCTATTCCAGCCTCACTGTGAGCTCATCTTCATTGGAGACAAATATAACTCCAGGCGGAATTTCCCCACCCGTTCATTCCTCACTTCAGGGGAATGGGACCCGACCAGATCGCGGAACTCAGATTATGTTAATGTTCTGCTCTTGATATCTTCATATTATCTTGCGTTTGAGACACTTTTAATCAGGTTCACGGACAAATTCTTCCATCATCCCTTCTCCCACATTCTCTCTCTCTCATTCATTCTTTATTCCTCATAATCCAGAAAGGGTTAGGAATCAGAGCTCACCCCCAAACCCTCTGCACACAGACCTCTGTCTGTTACCCTGTTTGATCCAAGAGACCAGTCAATAAATTACACTCTTTATAAACACAGAAAGTTGCCTCACAGTGTTGGACAGAGATAAATACACTGAAGTCTTTTGAAAAAAGTTCATCTTACGGGTTGTTACTGAGCCCACAGAGCAGGACGGGCCCAGGCTCCAGCCCCAGCCTGTGCTGTGTTAGCTGATGCCACCTGGTGTGATACTGAGCCACACGGAGCAGGAAAGGGCCTGGTTGTATTCATGGCCTGTGTTGAGTTAACTGATCCCACTCAGTGTGGTAGGAGCCACACAGAACAGAATGGGCCCAGGCTCCTTCCTCAGCCTGAGGGATGATAGTTCTTCTCACACGTTGTTGCACAGAGCCCCACACAGAACAGGGAAATCTCAGGCTCCATCCCCGGCCTGTGGTATTTTACTTCATCGCACCTGGTATGGTACGGAGTCCCAAGAGCAGGAAAGGTCCAGCTTCCATCTCCGGCCAGTGCTGAATTAGCTGGTCTGACCTGGTTGGCACTGAACCGCAATCGGGGAAGGATGGGCCGAGGCTCCATGGCCTGTGGTGTGTTAGTTATTCTCATTTGGTGAGGTACTGAGCACCATATAGAGCAGGATGGGCCTGTGCTCAGTGAGCTGATCAAACCTAGTGTGGTCCTGAGACCCACACACAAAGCAGGACAGGCCTAGGCCTCATCCCCGGCCTGTGTTCAATTAGCAGATCTCAGCCAAAAGATTTTGATAAGGTTCCACACAAGACGCTTCTCTATAAGATTAAAGTCCCTGGTATCAGTGGTAATATATTGATCTGGATTGGGAACTGACTGGCAGATGTAGGCAGAAAGTAGTTACAGATGGATCTGGATCTGTTTGGAGACCAGTTACCAGTGGTGTCCCACAGGGATCGGTGTTGGGTCTGTTGCTCTTTACTATTTTTATTAATGATCTGGATGTAGGTGTAGGGCGCACCATCTGTAAATTTACAGATGATTTGAAGATCTGTGCGAGTGTTTAGACTGTAGACGATGCTCGACTGTTTCAGGCTGATCTTAATGTGTTGGGAGATTGGGTTCATGACTGGTAAATGATGTTTAATTTGGGTAAGTGCAGTGTTATTCATGTGGACAGGGCGAATGCTCAACATTCATACACCCTTCAGGGAAAAACATTAAAGTAGATGGAAAAAAGAAAATAATTTTGAGCAGAGATCTGGATGTTCTAGTGCACAGATCTCTAAAGTTACAGCAGCAATGCTGTGAAGTGATAGTTGGAGCAAATAGAGGGTCGGGCTGCATTCAGTGGACAATTGAGTATAAAATGAGGCATATTCTTTCATGGGATGTGAGCGACACTGGCAAGGCCAGAATTTGTTACCCATCCCTAATTGTCCTTGACAAGGTGGCGGTGAGCTCCCTTCTTGAATTGCTGCACTCCATGTGGTGTAGGTACACCCACAGTGCTGTTAGGAAGGGAGATCCAGGATTTTGACCCAACATCAGTGAATGAACAGCGATATATTTGCAGATCAGATGGTGTGTGACTTGGAGGGGAGCTTGCACATGGTGGTGTTGCCATGCATCTGCAGCCCTTGTCCTTCAAGGTGGTGGAGGTCTTCGGTTTGGAAGGTGCTGTCTGCGGAGCCTTGGTGAGTTGCAGCAGTGCATCTGGTAGATGGTACACACTACTGCCACTGTGTGTCAGTGATGAAGGGAGTGAATGTTTAAGGTGGTGAATGGGGTGACAATCAAGGTGGCTGCTTTGTCCTGAACAGTGTCGAGTTTCTAGAGTATTGTTGGTGCTGCACTCATCCTGGTTTGTGCCTTGTAGATGGTTGACAAGTTTTGGAGAGTCAAAAATCACAAAATTATTTCAGTGCAGAAGGAGGCCATTCGGCCCATTGTGTCTGCATAGAATCATAGAACATAGAAAGTTTACAGCACAGGCAGGCCAAAAAACGAGCCACCCAGCTGAATCCCATTGTCCAGCATTTGGACTGTAGCCCTGCAGGTTCAGGTACTTGAGGTGCACATCCAGACTCCTTTTAAATGAGTTGAGGGTTTCTGCCTCAGCTACCCTTACAGGCAGTGAGTTCCAGACTCCCACAGCCCTCTGGGTGAAAAAACCTTTCCTCATCTCCCCTCTAATTGTTCAAAACATCACTTTAAATCTATGCCCCCTAGTCACTGACCTCCCTACTAAGGTAAATAGACCCTTCCCATCCATTCTATCCAGACCCCTCACAATTTTGTACATTTCAATCAAATCTCCCCTCAGCCTCTTCTATTCCAAGGAGAACAACCCCAGTCTATCCAATCTTTCCTCATAGCTGCATTTTTCCAGTCCTGGCAACATCCTCGTAAATCTCCTCTGTAACCTCTCTAGTGCAATTACATCCTTTCTGGAATGAGGTGACCAGAACTGCACACAGAACTCAAGTTGTGGCCTAACTAATGATTGATACAGTTCCAGCATAACCTCCCTGCTCTTATATTCTATACATCGGCTAATAAAGGAAAGGATTCCATAAGCCTTCTCAACCAACTTATCAACCTGTCCTGCTACTTTCAGGGATTTGTGGACATTCACTTCAAGGTCCCTCACTTCCTCTACACCTCTCAGCATTCACCCATTAATTGTGTATTCCTTTGCTGTGTTTGACCTCACCAAAGGCATCACCTCACACTTCTCCAAGTTGAGTTCCATTTGCCACTTTTCTGCCCACCTGACCAGTCCATTTCTCCAGCTCTCCTAATGAGCATTTCACCACGTGCCTTGAGCTGAGTTACTCATCACAGAATTCCCACTATCTGATTTACTCTTGTAGCCAGAGTATGTATATGAATGGTCCAGTTAAGCTTTTGTCAATGGTAACCCCCAGGATGTTGATGGTGGGGGGATTCAGCGATGGTAATGCTGTTGATCGTCAAAGGGAGATGGTTACATTCTCTCTTGTTGGAGATGGTCATTGCCTGGTACTTATGTGGTGTGAATGTTACTTGCCACTTAGCAGCCCAAGTCTGAATGTTGTCCAGGTCTTGCTGCCTCTGGACACGGACTCCTTCAGTATCTGAGATGTCCCGAATTTGTCCTTTTATGAAACCTTGGTCAGGACTCACTTGGAATATTGTATCCAGTCTTGGTCTCCTCACATGATGGGTGATATTGAGGCTTTGGAAAGGGTACAGAGGAGAGACATTCGACGAATTCCCAGTATAAGACATCTTGGTTATCAAGTTGGACTAAAAGAGTTGGGACCCTACACCTTAGAGAAACCTAGACTGAGGGGTGATCCGATTGAGGTTCATAAATAATGAAGGGTCAAATTTAGCATGGGAGAGGAGTCATAACTTTATACTGGAAAAGGCCAGATGGCACCCGGATCACATTAAATTTCATTTTCAGTGGTGGGTTAATGTACCAGGATGGCCGAGTGGTTAAGGCGTTGGATTTCAGATCCAACAGACATGTGTCTGCGTGGCTTCAAACCCCACTCCTGGTATCTGTGCTTACAAAATGTTACTTATTCTTTCCCTGACTTTTGCCTTGCACCATCATCTCTTCTGTCATTTAATCACTCTTGCCTTCCAACTGATCACAGCTTCCTATTATTTGATCTGCCCCAGCACCGTTCCTTGGCTCTGCGCTTGCTTATAAACTGGTAAATCTTTAACTTAATCTCCTCTGTACCCTGACAATGACCTTCTCATCCTTCCTGGATTGTGGTTCCTCACAGGATCCGCTGCCTCTCCGACTCCCCTCCAGGTAACTGAAGGCCCTGAGCCTTGGTCTCACTTTATATGCTAGCTGGTAGTTGATTCCTTGCAGGTCTGCCACCGCTCAGGAGAAGCTCAAGACCCAGATCAAGCAAAGTATCAAGAGGAATGTGAACAAAGGCTCCCTGGTGCAGAGCAAGGGACAGGGCGCCTCCGGCTCCTTCAAAATCAGCAAGAAGGAAAACCCAGGGAAAAGTGGGAAAGAAGGTGAAGAAACCAGCAGCCAAGAAATCTTTAGTGAAGAAACCAGCAGACAAGAAATCTTCAGTGAAGAAACCAGCAGACAAGAAATCTTTAGTGAAGAAACCAGCAGACAAGAAAGTGACAACAAAGAAAGTAACAGCCAAGAAAACGAGCAGCAAGGCGGCGGCAACGCCAAATAAGGCGGTGAAGAAAGCAGTGCTTCAGAAAAAGTCTCCTGCGAAGAAGGTCAAAAAAGGCAAGAGTGCGGCGGGCGGAAAGGCGCTGAAGAAAGTGCAGACATGGAAGAGCAAGGTCAAGCCGAAAGCAGCGAAGTCTCAGAAAGCAGGGTCTGGAAAGAAGTGAAAGCACGGGAAACTTGTAAACATCTGAACACAAAGGCTCTTCTCAGAGCCACCCACATCTCTCAGGAAAGAGCTGATCCCTGATCAAATGATCCCTGTCCCGGCCCCGCCTGCAGATTCCACATGGAAATGATTTGGAGTAAATCCAGGATCCCTGGTGACTCCCCTCCACCCAGCCCTTTCCCCACTCTCTGTAATAAAACAGAGGGATATCCGGCCCTCACTCTAACTGTGGATGTGTTCGGTGCAGTCCCAGTTCACAAATTCAGGGGGAGAGTCTGTAAGACAGTAACACTGGCGGAGAAACCCCACCTCACAACTCAAACCCCAACACATGAGTTTCTCCAATTCAGCTGGAGTCGGGTGACAACAGGAGCTGGGATAGGCTGTGATAGGGAATGTTAGGAATGGATTTGTTCAGGGAGGAATGTACCTGGAATCTCCGAATATAATAGTTCCTTATTTCCCCAGATGACACATTCTGCAGTGAGAGTGAAAAGTCTCTTCACTGCTTCACATTTACTAATTGTTTGGTTCTGGATGAATAATGAGTCAGAGAGTAATGACAGGATCTGAAGCTTCTCTCACACCAGCCCTTGAATGACTCAGTGTGAAGTGTCCAATGTGTGAAGCTGCTGTCAGGGTTTGTCAATCTGAACAGTTTCAGCTCAGTTACTGGGGGCCTGGAATCCCCACAGTTTGACTCTGTCTCTGATTGGTCACCCGCTTCTCAATCCAATTCTTAACCAATAGGAGAATCACATATAAGTAACTAGAAGTTCTCATTGGCTTAGATTTTCCAATTGGAAAAAGCCCGGCAATTCCAGAGCAGGAAGGAATTGAAGTGATGGAAAATTTCAATTTTCAGGCAACAATTTTAAAACCTCTCATTTTATGTTCTGTTTTACTGTATTTACCGTCACAAAATCCTGACGCGATTTTAGGAATCGTTTTCATTTGTCAATCTGTTAACTGTAAGCGGCGGGAGGAAGGTCCGGTTCAGCAATTTAAAACGGGACAAATATCAGCTTCCACTCTGTAAAAGGAACAAATTAGCGACTAACCGCTTCTCACAGGCTTCTCGGGGACTGACAGAAACGAGCGGTTTCTGATCTTTTCTCCTGAAAGAGGCGGATAATGCTGCAGGGAGCAATGAACTGACCTTCACTTTCTGGCTGCTAATACACCCCTGACTTTAAACAGTTCAAACAGCGACTGATGCTTCTGCCGGAAAATGAGCAGATTCACCAGAATGATCCCGGTCCATCATGGCCAAAGACATCCAGCTGGCCCGCCGCATCCGCGGGGAACGCACCTAAAACCCAGCTTCAGTAACAAGTGTAACAAGGGCTCTTTTCAGAGCCACCAAATCAGCAAAGGAAAGAGCTGCCATCTCTGTTCATCATCAAACCCATTAGATTGGAGGGGCGGCCACATGGTTTCTGTTTTGTCACATCACTTTCCCGAAAGGCCTGTCGGACTGAGAGCTGATCTGGAATTTAGAAAGCAGCATTACCGGAGACTCATTGCTGCTCAGCACAATCTCAACCCCGCTCCTGGGATCCGTTAGCTGGCATTTGGGGAAAAGAAATGGATCCCAGTTTTATTTGGAAGGCATTAATGGAGCCGGGTCCGTTCACATGAGGGTTATTTACAAACATTACCCAATGAGTTCACTAATATTTGAATCCATTGGAGATTAGTACACAGGATATGTAAGGCAGCTCGGTCACTCTGACTGAAACCGCCAGTTCCCCGGGGTTGCAGACCCTGACACTGCGAGGAGAGAATTCCCGACTCTACCCCGCCACCGGGGGAACAAACAACGTTGTGTCCGGAGAATAGGGAGGGCCGGGGAGAAGGCACATATTAAAGCGCTGCAGTGGACTCAGATCCTGTGTGTGCACAACTCGCACTGATTCCATCCTCTGGGAACAGTGCGGTCTAAACAGATCAGGTTAGGAGAGAAACACACAGCCCGAGAATGGCCTCTTCCTTCCTGCATTTACTCTGTTCCGGGAGCAGATTCTCATTGAGAAGCGGCGCTCAGATCACCAGAGAGAAAAAAAAAACACAATTCAAACTGTCCAAATGAAAAACAGAGAGTTAACCCAGACACTTCCATTATTAAATTAATTCATCAGCTCCGAACCAGTTCCCGTTAATGTGCCGGGATAATCTCGGGATTTATCAAATCGAAGGCAGCGTGATTTATTAAATTGTTGATTCTGACACCCTGTAGTTCACTTCTTCACTTAACTAGAGGGGGAGATGTGTGAGCAGAGAAACAGAGCGAAATCCAGAGAGGGAACTGAAAACACACCTGGACAGATGTGAAACAGGTCAATCCACTGTTCCAATAACTCCATTACTGACTCCCTCCTGACAGTAACCAGCCCTTTCACAGAGACTGTGAGTGGCTCTGAAAAGAGCCCTTGGTTTATTAGATGACATTTTGGCCGCTTTACTTTTTCTGGGAGCTCTTGAGTGCTGGTTTTCTTGGGCAGCAGCACGGCCTGGATATTAGGCAGCACCCCGCCCTGAGCGATGGTCACTCCTCCCAGCAGCTTGTTGAGCTCCTCGTCGTTGCGGACGGCCAGCTGCAGGTGTCTGGGGATGATGCGGGTCTTCTTGTTGTCCCGGGCCGCTTTACCGGCCAGCTCGAGGATTTCAGCGGTCAGATACTCGAGCACAGCAGCCAGATCGACCGGGGCTCCGGCACCCACACGCTCAGCATAGTTACCCTTTCTCAGGAGCCTGTGAACACGGCCCACCGGGAATTGCAGTCCAGCCCGGGAGGAGTGAGACTTGGCCTTGGCCCGAGCTTTCCCGCTGGTCTTTCCTCTTCCAGACATTTCCACAATCTCACAAATACTTTCACAAAGAATGAATAATTTCCTTAGCATTGATAGCACATCGCAGGCCGTCAGGATGGCCGAGCGGTCTGAGGTGCTGCGTTCAGGTCGCAGTCTCAAATGGAGGCGTGGGTTCGAATCCTACTTCTGACAAGTTGTGTTTTGACTGAACTGGAGGCGTTTGGGAGCAGCGGCAAAAAGCAAAGAAAAAGCAGGAAAGAACATGGACAAACAAAATAACAATGGACCCAAAGATGTTGCATTAAAACATTCGAGTAAGAGGCAACTAAACAAACAGCAGGGCACAGAAAAGATCAAAAATGTAACCTTTGTATCGGGGTGGAAGATGTTGCCAATTTCCTTAATGAATACTTTACTGTTTTCCCGAATGAGAGGGTGATGCAGATATTGTTATTAAGGAGGAGGAGTGTGAAGTATTGGACGTGATAACTTAAGGAGAGAGGAAGTCTTAATGGGATGAGCATCCTTGAATGTGGATAATTCATCAGGACCAGATGAAATGTACCTCAGGCTGTTGAAAGAAGCCAGGGAAGAAATAGTGGAACAAAAACAAGAAATGCCGGATTCACTCAGCAGGTCTGGCAGCATCTGTGGAAAGAGAAGCAGAGTTAAGGTTTCGGGTCAGTGACCCTTCTTCGGAACTCCGAAGTTCCGAAGAAGGGTCACTGACCCGAAACGTTAACTCTGCTTCTCTTTCCACAGATGCTGCCAGACCTGCTGAGTGAATCCGGCATTTCTTGTTTTTGTTTCAGATTTCCAGCATCCGCAGTATTTTGCTTTTAAGAAATAGTGGAAGGTCTGACCATCATTTTCCAATCCCTCACTGGATACAGGTGTGGTGCCAGAGGATTGGAGGTCTTGTAACGTTGCAATAAAAGCAAAATACGAGGCAGATCAAGCATGGCTGATCCTTTCGAGTAGAGAAACAGGGCTGAATTCCCTGAACCAGTGCTGCAGCTTTCAGAATAGAAGGAGCCTATACACACCTGATGGGTTCCACTTAAACAAAAGAGCTGGAGGTGTTGACGGTCAGAACAGATAAAATGTGGAGGAGTGTTTGAAGCAGATTCTGTGTGGTTACTGTAGTTGTACTATGGAGTTATTTCAAGGAGGTGATTCTGAATGTAATGGATCAACGTGGACCCGTCCAAGGCAAAGGTTCTAAACTTCCCTGTGGTCCAGCCTGGTTGAATGGAACTGAAGCAAACAAATCATCCAGAAGAGGAAAAGATATGTAAGGCCATGAAAGCACAGAATTCAGATGGATGCAATACCAGATGGTATGGCAAGAGTGTAAAACAGCAACAGACTGGTGAATAAAACTTTCCCATTGAATGAGACAAGAGAAAAGAAGTGTAATAATAGTGTCAGGTGAGTTGTGACACTATTCACATTCCACCTTGATCTGAATAGGACTGTTGAAGGGAGTGATTGAGAAGAATAGAGGAGAAATGAAAAGAAAGGAGAAATAAACAAAAGATCTTTTGATTTTAGAATGCTTGTTTTTGGAAATGACAGACTGTAAAGTGTGTGTGTCAGAAGATATAGAGCGAAGTTGGGTATGACAAGATCACAGGAAAGTTGTGCCCTGAGACAAGGTGTGTGTTGACAGGAAAGCTGCTCTCTTTTGCACAATATGTATTTTATTCATATAATTTGTGCAATTACATTGCAAAGCAGTTCAAATTTAATATTACATAAGGTACAATACAGATCAGTTTCCTTCAATAATGTACATGATGTATCTCACTATCCCTGCCTGCACAGGTTATATTTACAGTATTTACATTACACATCAAACATTCTCTGGTGCAAACAGCCCGAGGGGTTTTACACAGGTTCCAGCCCCTCACTGTACTATGGCCTACTAGGGCCTCAGACTGCAGCCTTTCCCCATTGAGTCTCCATGGTGGCTTCCCTAAGCTTTAATGCCGTCCCACAGCACATAATCTTGGACGTTGCAATGTGCCAGTCTGCAACACTCGGTCATGGACAGCTCTTTGCACTGGAATACCTGTCCCACGGCCGGGCTCGTTCTCAATAGAGATCATTTCAAATGAACATTTCCTAAATCCGTGCTTTCTCTCTCGCAATAAAGAGAACAGGATGTCTGGCAGATTCATTGTGAGACGATAACACTGCCGGGTAAAGGCCGCTTTCCAACTCCAATCTTAACACAGGAGATTCCCCAAACAGCTGCAGTAAGGTGTTTGTAAACTGCAGGAAGCGGTTGTGTGAGGAAATGGTGATGTTACTGAGGAGGTTTCTTAGAAAAGAATGGACTGTGTTTAGGTGGGAATATTACTGAGTGTTAATTGCATCGGGAACATATTTAAAAGCTCCGGCTTTCTGGAAAGCCTTGACTATGAAGGCCGAGTCTGGAAGGGTTTGTGTGGAGAGCTGGGTTTTGGTTCTACTGTTAATAAAGGGTTTGAAATTGGCAGCCCGGAGGAAACTGGAGGTGGAGCTGAAAGATGAGGGGCCGTTCTCTCTCTGTCTGTCACTCTGGGTGTCTCCTCCATCGAGCTCTCTGTTTAATCTTCACTCTTGTCTCCTCCCCTCCCTGCTCTCACTCTGCCTTTCTCAGCCAGGTCCAGGTGGCCTGTATAAAAAGGAGCCTGACAGAATCAGTCTCTTTTATTGTGCACTGATTTGAGGAAAGAATCAACATGTCTGCCAGTAAACAAGAGTATGCTCCAGGCTGGCAGCATGTTAGAATCCATGAGGAAAGGCATCATCACCCTCATCGACAAGCAGAAGGGGGAGAGGACAGAAATCAGAAATTGGTGGCCCATTTCACTGCTTAATGCTGACTACAAGATTCTGTCAAAAGACATAGCCAGTCGATTCAAGTCTGCTCTGGAGTTGGTGATTCACCCTGATCAGACCTATACTATACCAGGCAGGACAATCTCTGATAGCTTTGCGCTACTCAGGGATATGATCACCGATGTACGGGACAGGAGGGTGGACACCTGCCTCATCAGCCTGGACCAGGAGAAGGCTTTTGACAGGATATCGCAAACTAACATGATGGATGTGCATTCCAAAATGGGGGTTGGGGAGGGAATCTGCAATTGGATCAAACTACTCTCCACAAACATCAGTAGTGCAGTCTCAATCAATGGGTGGGAATCAGAAAGTTTCCCGATCCAATCTGGAGTCAGACAGGGCTGTCCTCTCTCCCCTGTCTTGTTTGTTTGCAGTATTGAACCCTTTGCTGAGTCTATTAGGAAGAATGCGAGCATCAGAGGGGTGACAATCCCAGGCAGCGGAGGCACTCAGGTTAAAACCTCCCTGTACATGGATGACGTCGCCGTTTTATGCTCGGATCCACTGTCTGTGCGCAGAGTGATGAGCATCTGCGACCAGCTCGAACTGGCCTTGGGAGCCAATGTTAAACACGGCAAGAGCGAGGCCATGTTCTTTGGGAACTCGGCTGACCGATCCTTTGTCCCCTTCACCGTTCGGTCAGATTACCTGAAGGTGCTGGGGATATGGTTTGGAAGGGCTGAGACGTGCACCAAAACCTGGAAGCAGCGAGTAGCCAGGGTACAACATAAGCTGAGCATGTGGGAGCAGCGATCTCTCTCCATTATGGGTAAGAACCTGGTCATCAAGGGCGAGGCGCTCACATTGCTGTGCGTGGTGCAGGTCTGGCCCATACCGCATTCCTGCACTGTGGCGATCACCTGAGCCATTTTCCGCTTCATCTGGGGATCCAAAATGATCCGAGTCCGGAGGGACACGATGTTCAAACCTCTGGATAAGGGCGGGAAAAATGTACCCAACGTCGCCTTCATCCTTATGGCTACCTTTGTGTGCGGCTGCATCAAGCTGTGTGTAGATCCCCAGTTTGCAAACTTTTGGTGTCACTACGTGCTGTGGTTCTATCTGTCCCCAGTGTTGCAAAGGATGGGCCTGGTCATATTGCCGCGGAATGCTCCATCCAGTTGGACTGTGCCGTACTACCTATCCTTCATGGAAAAGTTTCTGTGGAAAAACACCTTTGACCACCAATCCATCAGGCAGTGGTCTGCACGGAATATCCTCAAGGCCCTACGGGAAAAGGAGATGGTGGATCCTGTCGGATGGTCCCCTGAGCAGAAGTCCAAAGTCATTTGGCAGAATGCCTCATCACCAGAACTTTCAAACACGCACCAAGATGTAGCCTGGCTGATGGTGAGAAGAGCCCTCCCTGTCAGATCCTTCCTGCACACCCGAAGTCTCACCCAATCGACACGCGGCCCTCGAGGTGGCTGTGGTGGAAAGGAGACGTTGCCCACCTCTTTCTGGAATGTGTCTTTGCAAAGCAGGTGTGGAAGAGATGCAGTGGTTTTTGTCGAGGTTCATCCCAAGCAGCTCTGTAGCACAGGAGTCTGTGCTCTATGGGCTGTTCCCAGGGACACACACCGAGATAAACATCAACTGCTGCTGGAGGACTATTAATTCGTTGAAAGACGCTCTTTGGTCTGCCCGAAACTTGCTAGTCTTCCAGTGCAAAGAGTTGTCCATGACCGAATGTTGCAGACTGGCACATTCCAAGGTCCAGGACTACGTGCTGAGGGACGCACTAAAACTTGGGGCAGCCGCAGCAAAGGCTCAATGTGGAAAGACCACAGTGTAAGGTCCCCTCACCAAGCTGAACGGAGGAGCTGGATCCATGGGAAACCACTCGAACTGTAGCCAGAAAATATTTGTTTGCTGTAAAATGTACATGGCATGACAATGAAATGGAAGGGTTGTGAGGCAACTCACTCCTGTATTGAAGGAAACTGATCTCCTTTGCACTCTTTGTATCGTGTGACTTGCTGCTTTTTGGAACTGTTTTGTAATGTATTTTTTTTTTTACAGATTTTTATGAATAAAGTATATTTTGGAAATTAATAAAAGAAAGTCTGGCAGAGGTAAGGGAGGGAAAGGACTGGGCAAAGGCGGAGCAAAGCGGCACCGCAAAGTGCTTCCTGATAATATCCAGTGCATCACCAAACCAGCAATCCGCCGCCTGGCTCGCCGTGGCGGGATCAAGCGAATCTCGGGTTTGATCGATGAGGAGACTCGCGGGGTGTTGAAGGTTTTCCTGGAGAATGTGATCAGGGATGCGGTCACCTACACTGAACACGCCAAGCGCAAGACGGTCACTGCCATGGATGTGGTGTACGCTCTGAAACGGCAGGGCCGCACTCTCTGCGGATTCAGCGGCTGAACAACTCGACCCTTTCCAGCAAACACAACAAAGGCTCTTCTAAGAGCAACCCACCGCCTCACAGAGAGAGCAGTGACCTAGAAACGGGAGCTGGGATAGGCTGTTTAGAACTGTCTGGAATAAATCTGTGCTGTGTTCGAGATACAAAACTAGAATCCCCAAATTTGACATTTCATTTGAAGCAAGGATGTGCAGTGGATTTGATTTTCTAAACGGGCTGTGTAAACAGTGCCCGAGGCTCTACAGTTAGTTATTTCCCCAGTCCACACATACCCTCAGTGAAAAGCCACATCACTCCTCCAGAATCACTCATTGTTTTCATAGAATTTCAAAATGATTTCGCTGCAATGAGGGAATCCGGGAGTTTTGCTGCAGCCGTTAAATCGGTCACTGGAACCAGACCCACTTGTGATGTTATTTCCCCCGAGACGGTGTTTCCTGCACTGAAACTGACAGGGTTTGTGAAACTGATCAGTTTCAGCTCATTCATTCAGGGACCTGGAATTCCCGCAGTTTGAGCCCGCGCTATCCAGAGCCCACTTCTGATTGGTCACCCTCTTCCCATTCGTTTGTCTTAACCAATTGCCGAGCCTCGAATTAGAAAATACAGCAAATCATTGGCTTAAATTGTCGTCCTGGCAGAAAGGTTGAATTCAAAAAAGCCGCCAATTTCAGTGTTGGGCAGAATCGAATTACTCAACGAATCTCAATAACGAATTGGCAGCACATTTTATACTTTCCCCGATTTTCCTTTCCATCGATTGGGGTGCTAATTCACTCGGGTGCGTTTGCTAATACTAACTGTAATCCTCAGATCCATTTAACATTTCAGTAATCCTATTAAATACAAAAGGAATTTTATGATTGAATTTCCATTGGAAGATAGTGAATTAGCACCCCGATCGATGGAAAGGAAAATCGGGCAGAGGATAAAATGTGCTGCCAATTCGTTATTGTGATTTGTTTATATAACTGACCAGGACTTACTTCACCCGAACGCAGCTACTAGCTCCCACCCCACTGACCGCTCTCCCCCCTCTGCAACTCGCTTTCTCCCCCTCCTCCCTTCTGGCGAAATTCCGCACTCTGGCTGTTCGCTCTCCGCACCCCCACCCCCCACCCTGTCCCTGCCCAGCCCACAGCTGCTAGCTCTGGCCGTGACACTCGCTCCGACATTTCTTCACCAGGCGCCACCTGTAGAAGCAGGAGGGCCGCAAGGAGTGACAGGGCGACAGAGGAGTGAGTGGCTGAGAGGAGGGAAGCGGCACGGCCTGGAGCGAGTGGCCAGAGAGTGGGGTGGTGCGAAGCGAGGAACAACTGGCAAGGGGAGTGGGGGTGGGGGTGGGGGAGCAGCGAGGTCTGGAGCGAGCGGCTGAGGGGGGGAATCGTCGAGGCCTGGAGTGAGTTGCCGAGGGGGGAGAGCTACAGCTTCAAAATCTCCCATTCAGCCACTTCCTGCAGCCAAGTGGTGGGGGGATGGGGTGGCTAGATACCCAATGACGCTTTCTCACGCATGCACGAAGATGGAGTTGTTGCGGAAATGTGATGATGTTGGCGCTGCAAAATGCTCGAGTATCTGACCGCTGAAATCCTCGAGCTGGCCGGTAACGTGGCCCGGGACAACATGAAGACCCGCATCATCCCCAGACACCTGCAGCTGGCCGTCCGCAACAACGAGGAGCTCATCAAGCTGCTGGGAGACGTGACCATCGCTCAGGCCTAATATCCAGGCCTTGCTGCTGCCCAAGAAAACCAGCGCTCAAGCTCCCAGAAAAAGTAAAGCAGCCAAAACGTCATCTAATAAACCAAAGGCTCTTTTCAGAGCCACCCACAGTCTCTGTGAAAGGGCTGGTTACTGTCAGGAGGGAGTCAGTGATGGAGTTATTGTAACAGTGGATTGACCTGTTGCACATCTGTCCAGCTGTGTTTTTTAATTTGCTCTGTTTTAATGCTCACACATCTCCCCCTCTAGTTAAGTGAAGAACTGAACTACAGGGTGTAGAATCAACAATTCCCTGGATCGGGGGTGAGATTGTGCTGAGCAGCAATGAGCCTCCAGTAATGCTGCTTTCTAAATTCCAGATCAGCTCTCAGTCCGACAGGCCTTTCGTATTTTAAATATCACAACAGAGCTGAACGGGGGTGAGCGCAGCCTCAGCTGCACCGAGTCTCAGGGGCTCTCACGACCCCAATCAGAGCTGCCAGGCCTGGCGGACGTGCAGCAAGGACCCCGGGGGAGGGAGGGTGCACCATTAAAGTGATGGTGCAGCACCTCCCCCATCCTCGCCGCCACTTCCCGGTTTCTTCTCCCGTTTATCTCAACATTAAGAAGACGCTTTTGCTCTGGACTACACTGGTTATAAAGTAAGACCCAACTTTGTCTCTGAAAGTGATGAATAGCAGCAACAACAGCAGAATCCAACCCCTGCAGTTACATGTGAACTTGCTGATGTTGCAGCAGATTGAATGACTGAGTGAATCCCTTCCCACACACATGGCAGGGGAACGGCCTCTCCCCAGAGTGAATGTGTTGGTGTTTCAGCAGATCATTACTGCTTTTCAAGCTCTTCTCACAGTCAGGACATTGAAAAGGTCTCTGATCAGTGTGAACAAGTTGATGTTCAGTGAGGTTGGATGACTGAGTGAACCCCTTCCCACACACGGAGCAGGTAAATGATCTCTCCCCAGTGTGAACTCACTGGTGTTTCAGCAGGTTGACTCTGGCTGGGTTCAGTTCTACACTCACTGGTTCCTCTCTCTCTCCTCCCCTGAAGGTGCTGATTCTGACTGTATGTACGTGCTCTGTCCCCCTCCGACCCTCCCTGTCCAATGTAGTATCTCCCAGTTTTGGTGATGTGCTCTCCCTGACCTGTCTCCATTTCTCCTTCTTATACAGACTTGCCCTGACTGTCACTATTTCATAGAATCATACAGCACAGAAGGAGGCCAATCGGTCTTTTGTGCATGTGCTGAATCTGTGAAAAAAATGATGCAATTAGTCCAACCCCCTGCCTATTTCCCCATAGTCCTGGAGAAATTCACTTTTAAATATTTGTCCAATTCCTTTATGAAAGTTATAATTTATCTGTTTCCAGCACCCTGTCAGACAATTCATTCCAAATCCGAAACAGTTACTGGGTAAAAAGATCTCTCCTCACCTCCCCTTGACATTTTTGGCCAACAATCCCAGCTTCACCACCCTGTCCAGAGAACTGAAACCCCTCATCTCTGGTATCATTCTCGTAAATCTCCTCCGAACTGTCTCAAAAGCTTTGATGTCCTTTCTGAAACCTGGTGCCCAGAACTGGACACATTACTGTCGCTGAGATCGAGCCAGCGACGCCCACATCCCACGAACGGATAAAAAAACGCTCCCTGCCAAATCCCCAATTCTTATCCATTTACAGACGCTCCTTGCCCAGTCCCCAAATCTTATTCATTTAGAGACGCTCCCTGCCCAATCCCCAATTCCTATCCATTTACAGACGCTCTCTGACCAGTTGACCTTGCTGGCGGGCAGTTTCGGGACGCCTCACAGGGAAAAGCTTCATCGCCACCCGCAGGGACACAAACGGGATTGTTCCATCCTATTGTGGCTTTGACGCCCTGCTCCAGCTGTGTGCACCCGCTACGGGCGCGGTCTCCCTGCACTTTGTGAATATTCCGCTCCAGCTGCAGATGGAGGTCAGCCACTACCGCGCCTGCTCCTCATCAGAGACAAGGCAAATTCTGGAGCGCAGAGCATTCTGGGTACCACAACTGTCATTAATGCCAATCTCTGACATGATAATCAGGTTTTATTTCCTACATTTCATTTCCTGGTATGTTAGTTCGTGTTTTCTTTTGTACCTGTCAGTGCCTGGGAGGAGAGAGTCAGCTTCACTTTGTAGCCGTGAATTTCTGGTATGAGAATGTGGGTTTTCACTCTGTATGTTTCAGTTTTTGGTTTGTGACTGTTTCTGCTATTGCTATGTGAGTTAACTTTGTGGAAAGAGATGCAGTGGTTTTTGTCGATGTTCATCCCAAGCAACTCTGTAGCACAGGAGTCTGTGCTCTACGGGCTATTCCCAGGGACGCACACCGAGACAAACATCAACTGCTGCTGGAGGACTATCAATTCGGTGAAAGACGCCCTTTGGTCTGCCCGAAACTTGCTGGTCTTCCAGCGAAAAGAGTTGTCCACCACCGAATGTTGCAGACTGGCACATTCCAAGGTCCAGGACTACGTGCTGAGGGACGCACTAAAGCTTGGGGCAGCCGCAGAAAAGGCTCAATGGGGAAAGACCACAGTGTAAGGTCCCCCCACCAAGCTGAACTGAGGGGCTGGATCCATGGGAAACCCCTCGAACTGTATGGGAGAAATTTTGTGTGCTGTAAATGGAAAAATGTATATGGCATGACAATGAAATGGAAGGGTTGTGAGGCAACCCATGATTGTACAGAGGGTAACTGATCACCTTTGCACTGTTTGTATTCTTTGACTTGATGCTGTTTTAAACTGTTTGGGAATGTAATTTTTACAGATTTTTATGAATATAGTATATTTTGGAAATAAAAAAAAATGTGAGTTTCACCACATATCTGTCAACAACTTTATGTGAACATCAGCTTTTGTCCAGATCTATCAGTTTCTGATATAAAGTCATAGAGTTATACAGCACAGAAACAGGCCCTTCAGCCCATTGTGTCTGTGCTGGCCATCAAGCACCTAACTATTCTAATCCCATTTTCCAGTATTTGGCCCGCAGCCTTGTATGCTATAGCATTTCAAGTGCTCATCTAAATACTTCTTAAATGTTGTGAGGGTTCCGGCCTCTACCACCTCTTCAGGGAGTGCGTTCCAGATTCCAACCACCCTCTGGGTAAAATTTTTTTCCTCAAATCCCATCTAAACCTCCTGCCCCTTACCTTAAATCTATGCCACCTGGTTATTGACCCCTCCGCTAAGGTAAAATGTTTCTTCCTACCTAACCCATCAATGCCCCTCATAATTTTGTAAACCTCAATCTTATCTCCCCTCAGCCTTCTCTGCTCTAAGGAAAACAACCCTAGCCTTTTCAGTCTCTCTTCATAGCTGAAATGCTCCAGCCCAGGCAACATCCTGGTGACTCTCTTCTGCACCCTCTCCAGTGCAATCACATCCTTCCTATAGTGTGGTGCCCAGAACAGTACACAGTACTCCAGCTGTGGCCTAACTAGCATTCTATACAGCTCCGTCATAACCTCCCTGCTCTTATATTCTCTGCCTCGGACGATCTATATTGGCCTGTAATCTAAGGCTTTCCTCCTCACTATTTGCGACACCACCAATTTTCGTGTCATGTGTGAGAAAGGGTTTGATTCTATCCCTATCAGTATCCGTTACATGCATGTGTTTTTAATCTGCACCCCCTCTATTTTATTCTCTGTACTTGTCAGCCTCTTGTAGGTGAGTCTGTGTTTTGCTCTTTATCTCTCAGTCTTCGAAGTATGAGCCTGGGTTTGGACCTAATTTTCTTTGTACCTTGCAGTATGGATATTGAAGAGAGGTTTTTACACATTAACTGCCAAATCCTGATAAGTGATTTTTGTGTTTCACACAGTATCTGTCAGTTTCTTGTCTAGGACTGTTGGTTTTACTCTGTCCCTGGCATTTGCTGGTTTGTTAGTGTGGGGTTTACACTGTACCTGTCAGTTTCTCAGATGTGAGTGTTGGTTTCACTTTGTATAGAATCATAGATCACAGAATACTTACAGCACAAAAGGAGGTTTCAGCTCATCGTGCTTGTGCTGCCTCTCTGCACAAGCAACTCAGCTCATGCCACATCCTCATGTATTCCATGAAAACCTGATTTTTTTTTCCCTTCAGATAATTATCATATATCCTTTTGAAAGCTATGGTTGAATCTTCCTCCGTCACACTCTCAGGCAGTACATATCAGATCTTAACCATTTGCTGCATAAAAAAGGTTTTTCCTCATGTTGCCTTTGGTTCTTTTCCCATTCACCTTAAATCGGTGTCCTCTGCTTACTCAGCCATGAGTAATATTTCCCATTGCTTTCTCAGCACTGATGGATTGTGAGGTGGGAGACAGCCAGAAGTCCCACTGAGCCGCACTGACTCCCAGCTGAAAAGGAAATGAGATAAAGTTCAATCTTTCACAGCGAGATGCTGCAGAGAGTTAAGAGTCCCGAATGAAAGAGAGCGTTTCTCATACTGTTGTTGAATTTCATTTCAAACACTCCTTGTACTCTCTGCTAATGAAGCCTAAAAAATTGAAAAACTAAATGGCGCTCAAACTCACAACCCTGAGATTAAAAGTCCCATGATCGACAGACTGAACTGAATATGTCACTTCTACTGTACCTCTGTTTGGATGGAGGCAACTGTATGCAAGGGCAGCTTTCAAATCCTCCCATGGGTCCACACGTCAGACTAAGTTCCATGTTGTAAACTCAAGCAAAGGAAATCTGCTCACTTCCAAAACTATCAGCAAATTGAAGCTGATTACGATCAACATCATCAGAGGTCAGAACTACCTGGTGAAAGAAGACACACTGAAGAAGGATCCACAATTATTCAAAGGCATCGACAAAGTGAAAAACAAGAAAATCAATGAGTCAATCCAAGCTAAACAGGAACACTGAAGAATTCCATTCCAGACCAGAACACAATTAGAGGCATTTTTTGTATTCAAAGCTGGGCATTAGTATTTAATAGTTGATATATAATTTTGAATATATTTGAATTTCTTTATTCATTTGGCACTGCTGAACATGAAGCAGTCTTAAATCATTTAATTTTTTTTTGTAAAATCTGACTTACCAGATTAAAATATTAGATCAAGGGAGAAATTTCAAAGATTACTGGACCAGTAATCCAGAGGCCTGGACTCAAGATCCAGTGACAGCCAGCACGTCAAGGCGGGAAACACTCCGCACTAGTCTGCAGTGAGCGATTCCATCGAAGGTAGAGCACAATCTCTTTAATATAAGAATGTATATTTTATAATAATTAATCACTCAAGACCTTCCTGGTCTCTGCATCTCACCTGCTCTCTGGATAAACTTGCAGAAAGTATTTCAACCTGTAAAGCAGGAGTCTAGGGAATGTATAATGATATTTTCTAGCCTTCGGGCAATATTTTAATCAATACAGTGTGGGACAACCTGTCTGGGCACAACTCCATGACTTTCTCTTTAACTAGTGACCTCACAATCACTAACGTCTATGGTAACAATCTTCAGCTCATCACCTCCGGTACGTAGCTCTAATCTTAATGCACATTTAAACAACCTTTCAAGTCCAGTTACAGTTTTTGTTGCCTTACCTGCACAAGCTTAAAAAGTGAAAAACGGAAGCAAGTTTAACTGAACATTCTGGTGGTCAGTTCGGGCACGGGAAAAAAATGAAAGGACTCGGACCAGGTCAGATGTGGTGCTGTCAGGCTTGGGTCGGGTTTCATTTGCTGACCCGAGTAGGCCTTTCGTTACTGTTGCAACCTTATATTCCCACTTGACAATCTGTATATTTTGTTCATTTCAATTTTGTCGACAAGCTCTTTGAATCCAGTTCCCCGGTCCTCAAGCAGGCTCAGTTTGGAAATCGATTCCGCTTTCTGGAAGGCTGAAAGCAATCGATGACCTTAAACTAAAAATGGCAACAGAGAAGGGCTCATCTGGGATTTGAACCCAGGACCTCTCACATATTAATCACTTATATACCCAAAGCGAGAATCATACCCCTAGACCAACGAGCCACCGTTGGCTTAGTTTTTATTCGCTCCTGTGGAATTTCACTGGCACCCACAGCCGATCATGCATTTTTTTCAGATCAAAACAATATCCTACAAAGCTGAAATAAAAACAGAAAGTGCTGGAAATACTCAGCACCTCTGACAGCATCTGTGGAGAGAGAAACAGAGTTAACATTTCAGGATTTTCACCTTTTGTTTGAGCCATCTTTTCAGACTACTTCTGTCCATCCAATCTCACTTTTTACTCTATCCACATTCTAAGGGTGGTGCAGTGGTGAGCTCTGTAGCTTCACAACTTCAATGACCCCAATTCAGTTCTGTATACTGCCTGTGTGGAGTTTGCAAGTTGTTTATGTGGGCTTCCACAAGGTACTCTGGTTTCCTCCCACAACGAAAGACTTGTGGGTTGATAGATAAATTGACTGTTGTAAATTGGCCCCAGGGTAGGTGATAGGAGAAATGTGGGGATGTGGTAGGGAATTCTGGGTCAACATAGGATTAGTATAAATGGGTGGTTGATGGTCAGCGCAGACTCAGTGGGCCAAAGGGCCTATATCAGTGCTGTATATCTCTATAACCATTCTCTAAGCAAATGCATTTTTCATGAATTCCTCATTTCTTTTATTAATGACAATTTTATATTTCCGGCCCTTGCTTCATACGATACCACAAGTGGAATCATGTTTCCATCAACCCGATCAAACCCCTTCACTATTTCCTCATATTGCAATGTTTCTTTAACCCTGACAGACTGTGGAGTTTCTGCTGCTTGATTGCAGTTCTTGCTTCCCGCCAGTAGATGTCATCTCACTCCAATATAGTGAAGTTTACAAATGTGAGAGAGACACAACAGGAAATAATTGTTCACATTATAGTGAATGTGTGGGATTTAGAAATACTAGGAGTGGAGACGAGTTATTATTGAATTTGTCAAACCAAACATATGTTATAATGTTGTGTTAAATCTGTCACTCTGTTGTCTTAATTCTGAGAGTGACATAGACTCATCGAGTCATTGGGTCATTTGTGGTATAGAAGGAGGCCATTCGCCCCATCGAGTACAGGCCAGCTCTCCATGGAGCGATCCATTCAGTCCCACTCGTCTGCTCGATCCCCCTAGCCCTGTAAATTTATTTCCTTCAAATGCCCATCGAAATTCCTTTTGTAACCAACAATTGTCTCCACTTCCTCCGCCCTCGGGGGCAGCGAGTTACAGATCATTACCAATCACTGTGTAAAAAAGCTCTTCCGCACATTCCCCCTGCGTGTCTTGTCCAAAACCTTCAATCTGAATCCCCTAGTCCTTGTACCAATAGTTAATGGGAACAATTTTTCCTTGCCAACTTATCTAAAACTGTCATAGCCTTCGACACCTCTATCCATTCTCCCCTCAATCTCCTTTGATACAGGCAGAAAAAAACCCTGTTTTTCTAACCTAACCTTGAAACTAAAACCCTCCATCCCTGGAACTATTCTGGTAAATCTCCTCTGCATCCTCTCAAGAATCCGCACATCCTTTCGAAAGATTGGTGAGCAGATCTGGATGCAACACTCCAATTGGGGCCGAACCAGAGTTCAGCATAACAACCCTGCTTTTGTACTCAATGTCTCTATTTATAAAGCCCAAGATCCCACATGCTTTGCTAACCACTCTCGCAATATGTCTTGCCAACTTCAAAGAATGATGGACATGTACTCCAGGTCCCTCTATTCCAGCACACTCTTCAGAACTGTAGCATTGAGTATATATTGCCTCTCCCTATTACTTCTGCTAAAATGCATCACCTCACACTTGTCACTATTAAATTCCATCTGCCACCTGTCTGCCCATCCTACTCGCCGATAACTATCCTGTTTCAGGCAGTTCATATCATCCTCACTGTTTGCCACTCCTCCAAGTTTGGTGTCATCGGCATATTTTGAGATTCTACTCGATATTCCAAGATCCAAGTCATTAATCTGTAGCAAAAAAAAGCAATGGTTCTAGCACTGACCCTTGGGGAACACCACTGTCGACTATCCTCCGGTCTGACCAAGAACCATTTCATATGACTCGCTGTTTTCTGTCCTTAAACCAATTTCCTATCCAAATGGACACTGACCCTCCTAATCCATGAACCTCAATTTTGTTAACCACCCTTTTATGTGGTACTTTATAAAATGCTTTTGTAAAATCCATATAAACAACATCCACTGCATTCCCTTCATCAACTTTCTCAGATAGTTTATCAAAAAATGCAGTTAGATTCATCAAGCATGAACTTCCATTTATAAATCCATGCCCACTCTCCTGAATTAACTCAAACCTCTCCAAATGACTTGATTTTTTCCCTGACCTGTTGGTCTTGTGCTTATAGCAAGCTCACCACAGAGCATGTATTTGGCAATGTGACTGTCATTCATTTGGCCCAGTCAACAGAGCCGCCTCTGACTCAAGAGGGCAAACATGCTGCGGATCCCTGCACGCTGCTGTACTTCCTCATTCGGCACACTGTCCTGCCAGGAGATGCCCAATATCCATCTGAGGCAGTGGAGGTGGAAGCTGTTCAGCTGCTTTTCTTGGCTTGTATAAGTTGTTGATGCTTCTCTACTATAAAGGAGGGTGCTGAGAACACAAGCCTGGTACACATGGAGTTTTGTATTTTCGGTCAGTTTGCTGTCGGTTCACACCCGTCTTCTCAACTTTGACATGACAGCTGCAGCATTGGCAATCCTGGTGCTGATTTCAGCATCAAGGGACAGATTGCTGGTGATTGTTGATCCAAGGTATGTGAACTGTTGACAACCTCCAAAGTGAGGTTGTCAATGTTGATGGAAAGTGGAGTCTCTACGTCCAAGTCTCTACGTCCAAGTGGAGTCTTGCCAAGATGAACAGCTTGTCGTCAGCTCTGATATACAGGTGAACACCCCCATCTGAGTCACTGAAAGTGTACAATAGCAGCATGGAGAAGAATAGACCAATTATAAAGGATGTGATAACTAGACAGTTAGAAAATAATGATATGATTGGGCAGAGTCAACATAGATTTATGAAAAGGAAAACAGGCTTGAAAAAACCCGTTGAGTTTTTTGAGGATGTTACCTGTAGAACAGATAAAGGAGAACCAGTGGATGCTTTGGTAATGTCCCACACAGGAGGTGAGTAAACAAAATTAGAGCACATAGGATTGGGGATAATATACTGGTGTGGATTGAGAATTGGTTAACAGACCAAAAACAGAGAGCAGGAATCACGGGTCCTCCTCAGGATGGCAGGCTGTTACTATTGGGGTACTGCAAGGATCAGTGTTGGAGCCACAGCTGTTAACAACCGAAATAAATGATTTGGATGTGGGGATTAAATGTAATATTTCCAAGTTTGCAGATGACACAAAGCTAGGTGAAGTGTGATCTGTGAGAAGGATGCAGAGAGGCTTCCAGGGAACCTGGAGAGGCTAAGTGAATGGGAAGGAACATGGCAGATGGAATATAATGTGAATAAGAGTGAATAAGTGCAGTTGGCTGCCATGTGACCAGATTTGCCACAGGTGCGGCAAACTCTGGGCTGCCCAGCGTAGACCAAGAAGCCTCGATACCGGAAACCCCTCCACTTCCACTTTGGTGGAATAAACAGAAAGACAGAGTATTTCTTAAATGGTGAGAGGTTGGGAAGTGTTGATGTCCAAAGGGACCTGGGTGTCCTTGTTCATGAGACACTAAAAGCTCTTGTGCAGGTGCAGCAATCAATTAGGAAGGCAAATGGTATGTTGGCCTTCACACGAGGGGTCTTGAGTACGGGAGTAAAAATGTCTTGTTGCAATTGTATAGAGCCTTGGTGAAACCGCGCTGGAGTATTGTGTATAGTTTGGTCTCCTCATCTAAGGAAGGATATACTTGCCATAGAGGGAGTGAAACAGAGGGTCACCAGACTAATCCCTGGGATGGTGGGACTGAAACTAGGCCTGTATTCCTTAAAGTTTCGATGAATGAGAGGTGATCTCATTGAAACTGATAAAATTCTTACAGGGTGTGACAGTGTGGATGTAGATAGGATGTTTGCCCTGGTTGGTGAGTCTAAAATCAGGGGACCAAGTCTCAGAATAAGGAGTAGGCCATTTAAAACTGAGATAGGGTTGAATTTCTACACTCAGACGGTGGTGAATCATTGGAATTCTCTACCCCAGAGAGCTGTGGCAGTTCAATCATTGAGCATGTTCAAGACAGAAATTGTTAGAAATCTTGATACTCATGACATCAAGGGATATGGGGATAGCACGGGAAAGGGGCAGATAGAGGTAGATGATCAGCCATGATCATCAGGCTCGATGGGCTGAATGGCCTACTCCTATGTTCCTCTGTTCCGAAGAGAGTTGGCGCCAGCGCGCAGCCCTGCTTTACCCCACTGCTGATCTTGAAAGTGTCTGATGTTGCTCCATTGTAACTGATGGAACTGTGCATGTTCTCGTGGAAAGAAGAGATGATGCCCAAGAGTTCAGGAGGGCAGCCGAGTTTCCATCGCAGTTTGAAGAGTCAGTCTCTGCTGACAAGATCAAAGGCCTTGGTGATGTCATTCAAAATATGCGTGGCTCTGTGGCGCAATGGATAGCGTGTTGGACTTCTAAATAATGATAAAGAAGGCATTCAAAGGTTGTGGATTCAAATCCCACCAGAGTCAGATTTTGGACCAGAGACAGAAGAGCACAACGGAACAGAGAGTTAACAAGTGTGTCAAAAGCACCGACTCAGAGACAGAGCGAGAGAGAGAGGAGCACGGCAGGAGCGGAGCTGGGGCAAAAAAATCAAGGAGTGAAATCACAATGGAGAGTGAGAGCAGGGAAACAGAGAGACGCTGGGGTGAGTTTCCAGGATTTGGTTCTTGCTTCGGTGCAGTGGAAGGAGCTGTTTGGTGAGGATCTGGTAAGCTGTGACATCACAGGCAAGCAGGTAGTTGATTGGTTTGGAAAAAGCTGCATGTTAGATGAGTATCTGGCAAGTGATTAAGGTCCATTTTAGTCCTAATGTTTAAAATAGTAAACAAACTAGTAGTAAGCTTAATAAAATATACAATAAAATAAACAATTGAATAAAATAATTAAGTAGTTAATTGAAACACGTTAAGGATGACAGGACAGGTGATGTGTCACAGCTGCAGCATGTGGGAGCTCCTGGATGCCAGTGTGATCCAGAGCAAACACATCTGCAGCAAGTGTAGTATCTGTTCTTATCAGTGCTTATTTGATTGATCCTGGGGGAACTTTGAGTAAAATGGCTATAACCAATTTTCGAGTTTCGGGCCAGGGAGTGCGCAACACTGTTCGGGTGGTCGTGAAGGACAAGGAAGGAGATGCACCGGTCGATCGCACCTTCTTCATCAAGAAATTTCTCTTCGATTGCTGCGGATTTCAAGCGACGGACGTCTTCTGCCTGCAGGATTTCCCCAGCAGTGGATACTTCGACGTGACGTTCCGGAACGTGGCGGGATGCATCAAGTTTCTGAAGGCGTTCAAGGTGAAAGGGGACCGGGCGCCACTGTCGATCCTCACAGCGGAGCCGCTCTTCACGCTTCCGTCACAACGGGACAGGGTGGTGACGATTCACCTCTACAACCCCCATGTTCCGGTGGTGGATGTACTCACCTTTCTCGCCAGGTACGTCGAGGTGGCCGGCAGCAGCACTGATGTCAAGGACCCCTTTGGGATCTGGACCAGCAAGCGGCAGGTCAAGGTGACCTTGAAGGTAGATCCCAGTGGAGCCATCATCCACCCTCCTTCCAGCTTCGCTATCGGGGGAAGTCGAGGCTTCTTGATCTACGCTGGGCAGCCCAGAGTTTGCCGCACCTGTGGCAAATCTGGTCACATGGCAGCCAACTGCAGCACGGTTGTTTGCAAGAACTGCAAGGAGGAAGGCCATCAGACCAAGGACTGTAAGCAGACTAAGTGTTGCAACTTGTGCGGTGCGGCAGGCCATCTCTACAAGCCCTGCCCCAAACGTTGCCTCAGCTATGCTCAGGCGGCAAGGTCCAAGGAAAGGCCGGGAGAAGGTTCGACGAAGGCGTCCGCTGTTCGAAAGGAGACCAGCAACCTTCTCCGCAGCGAGGAACTTCAACCTGAGAAGGAAGGGGAGGCAGCTGAAACCAACGACCCAGCACCTATCCAGCGCCCGGAAACCCCTCCTCCACAGACAGAATCAATGGAGGAGGAGGCAGCAGATGGACAAACAGGTCAGTGGCAAGTGCTCCAGAGGAAAACCACAAAGAAAAAACATCCCAAAGCCACCACCCAAACCAGTGGCAAGAGGAGGCTCTCTTCTGAATCAGACTGCAACAACTCCTCTTCACTGGACGGGGAAATGCTGGAGCGACAGCCCCTTCAAAAGAGGCGGCAGAACTCCGAGATGGATGATAGAGCATCCCAGCCCCCGGGCACTGGAAGCTGTGATGGGCCCGGCGTGCCCCAACCCCAATGCCCCACACGTAACGACGTGGCCAACGCATCTCAGCTCCGGGACACCGGGAGCAAAGACACGTCTGGCGCACCTGAGCTCCTGGAGACCGGGAGCTGTGATGTTTTCGAGGAGGAACAGATGGAAGCAGCTGAGGACAACCCAATCCTCTCTGCCTACAAGACCCCGCCCGATGTCACCCGAGCGGCACAAACCCTGCATGAAAAATCATGAGGGGTGTCTGAGCCCAACCAACGTGAAACTGCTTGCGCATACGATGGGTATGCAGGAACATCCCGAAGGGGAAGGACTGGGACTAGCGAGGACAAATGGTATGGGAAGCAACAACTAATTTTTAGTAAAAAATGGGTGTACGAATTGCTTCCATTAATGTGCGTAGCATTAAATCTACTACGCGATGTGTTTCAACCTTGGATTACCTTGCCAAGGTCAAAGCTGACCTACTGTTTCTGCAGGAGTGTGGAATACCACACCTCAACACCTTCAGGCAGTGGTCGCGATGGTGGTCCCATGGGCCATCGATCTGGTCGGGGGGTAATGACTGCCGTTCCTCCGGCCTGGGTATTCTGCTGCGGGGAGGTAACTTCACCATCTCCGAAGTTAAGGAGGTGGTGGGCGGCCGCCTCCTCGTAGCAGACGTGATGTACAACAACGCTCCGCTCCGGTTGATCAACGTGTACGCCCCGGTACAACGCAGCGAGCGGCTGACCGTCTTCCAGGAGCTCCCACTGCTGCTGGCGACGTCCAGGCCGGTCATCCTAGGCGGTGACTTCAACTGCATCATCGATGCGGCTGGACGATCCGGCAGTGACGACAGCAAACTGGACGCTACGTCCAGATTCCTAATAGAAACAGTTAAAGATGCCAAACTGCACGACGTCTTCAGCAAACCTGCAGACGGAGCGCAGCGCAGATACACATGGTCAAGATCGGACGGGTCTGCCCGTTCCAGGATTGACTTCCTGTTTGTGTCCCGTGCTGTCACGGTTGGATCCACCGACGTCAAGCCGGTGTTCTTCTCCGACCACTGCCTCTTACAGGCCGACTGTCACTTACAGGACGACCAGCGGGTTGGCAGAGGGACGTGGAAGTTCAATGCGACACTGCTGACCCCAGAGAACGTTGAGGAACTCAAAAGGGATTACAATGGTTGGAGGACCGTGAAACCCCTCTTTGAGTCTCCAGTTCACTGGTGGGAAGCGATTAAGGAGAACATCAAGAGGTTCTTCATCCACAAAGGTGTTCAGAAGGCGAGAGAGAGACAGAGGGAAGTGTCCCGACTCCAGAATATTATGCAAAATCTACTCCGGTTGCAGTCAATGGGGGTCGAGGTCAAGGAGGACCTCCAAGAGGTGAAGAGCCAGCAGGCCTCGTTCTTTGCCAAGGAGGCCTCCAAGATCATCTTCCGGTCCAGAGTCCGCTCCATCGAGCAGGATGAGACGTGCTCGCGTTACTTCTTCCAAAAGGTACACAGAGAGAGCTCTGTTATCAGCAGCCTGAAGGAAGAAGATGGCTCGGTAACGTCTTCGCAGTCCGACATACTAAGGATCAGGAAATCCTTTTATGCTGGGCTGTATGACGCGAAGCCCACAGACAGCAGAGCCTCCCAGTCCTTCCTGTCATCTATCACAGAGGTCTTAGACGACAGCAGGAGGGAGAGACTGGACAAGCCGCTAACTCTGGACGAACTGACAAAGGCCGTCGAGTCTTTCGAGACGAGTAAAACTCCCGGGAGCGACGGCTTACCGGTCGAGTTGTACTCGGCCCTGTGGGACTGGGTCGGCCCGGACCTGCTGGAAGTATACGAGAGTATGCTCCTGGCCGGCAGCATGTCAGAATCCATGAGAAAAGGCATCATCACCCTCATTTACAAGCAGAAGGGGTAGAGGGCAGAAATCAGAAATTAGCGGCTCATCTCACTGCTTAACATCGACTACAAGATTCTGTCCAAAGTCATAGCCAGTCGAGTCAAGTCTGCTCTGGAGTTGGTGATTCACCCCGATCAGACCTGTACTGTACCCGGCAGGAAGATCTCTGATAGTCTCGCGCTACTCAAGGATACGATCGCCTACGTACGGGACAGGAGGGTGGACACCTGCCTCATCAGCCTGGACCAGGAGAAGGCTTTTGACAGGATATCGCACACCTACATGATGGACGTGCTTTCCAAAATGGGGTTTGGGGAGAGAATCTGCAATTGGATCCATCTGCTCTACACAAACATCAGTAGCGCAGTCTCAATCAACGGGTGGGAATCTGAAAGTTTCCCGATCAAATCTTGAGTCAGACAGGGCTGCCCTCTGACCCCGGTCTTGTTTGTTTGCTGTATTGAACCCTTTGCTGAGTATATTAGGAAGGATGCGAGCATAAGAGGGGTGACAATCCCAGGCAGCGGAGGCACTCAGGTCAAAACCTCCCTGTACATGGATGACGTCGCCGTTTTCTGCTTGGATCCGCTGTCCGTGCGCAGACTGATGAGTATCTGCGACCAGTTCGAACTGGCCTCGGGAGCCAAAGTTAACCACGGCAAGAGCGAGGCCATGTTCTTTGGCAACTGGGCTGACCGATCCTTTGTCCCCTTCACCGTCAGGTCAGACTACCTGAAGGTGCTGGGGATATGGTTCGGAAGGGCCGGGGCGTGCACCAAAACATGGGAGGAGCGAGTAGCCTAGGTACGACAAAAGTTGGGCATGTGGGGGCAGCGATCTCTCTCCATTGTGGGTAAGAACCTGGTCATCGGGTGCGAGGCGCTCACGTTGTTGCTCTACGTGGCGCAGGTCTGGCCCATACCCCACTCCTGCGCCGTGGCAGTCACCCGAGCCATTTACCGCTTCATCTGGGGATCTAAAATGGACCGGGTCCGGAGGGACACGATGTTCAAATCTCTGGACAAGGGCGGGAAAAATGTACCCAACGTAGCCCTCATCCTGATGACCACCTTCGTGTGCGGCTGCATCAAGCTGTGTGTAGATCCCCAGTACGCAAACTCCAAGTGTCACTACGTGCTGAGGTTCTATCTGTCCCCGGTGTTGCGAAGGATGGGCCCGGTCACATTGCCGCGGAACGCTCCATGCAGTTGGGCGGTGCCGTACCACCTATCCTTCGTGGAGCAGTTTCTACGGGAAAACACCTTTGACCACCGGTCCATCAGGCAGTGGTCTGCACGGAATGTCCTCAAGGCCCTACGGGAAAAGGAAACGGTGGATCATGTCGGATGGTTCCCCGAGCAGACCGTCAAAGTCATTTGGTGGAATGCCTCATCACCAGAACTTTCAAACAAGCACCAAGACGTAGCTTGGCTGGTGGTGAGAAGGGCCCTCCCCGTCAGATCCTTCACGCACACCCGAAGTCTCGCCCCCTCCGCACAGTGCCCCCGCATTGGCTGTGGTGGGGAAGAGACGGTCGCCCACCTCCTCCTGGAATGTGCCTTTGCAAAGCAGGTGTGGAAAGAGATGCAGTGGTTTTTGTCAAGGTTCATCCCAAGCAGCTCTGTAACACAGGAGTCTGTGCTCGGCGGGCTGTTCCCAGGGACGCACACCGAGACAAACATCAACTGCTGCTGGAGGACTATCAATTCGGTGAAAGACGCCCTTTGGTCTGCCCGAAACTTGCTGGTCTTCCAGCGCAAAGAGTTGTCCACCACCGAATGTTGCAGACTGGCACATTCCAAGGTCCAGGACTACGTGCTGAGGGACGCACTAAAGCTTGGGGCAGCCGCAGCAAAGGCTCAATGGGGAAAGACCACAGTGTAAGGTTCCCCCACCAAGCAGGACTGAGGGGTTGGATCCATGGGAAACCCCTCGAACTGTATCGTTAATATTCTCAATTGCTGTAAATGTAGAACTGTAATTGACATGACAATTGTGAAACGGAAGGGTTGGGAAGAAACTCATGACAGTATTGAAGGAAACTGATCTCCCTTGAAATGTTTGTATTTTTTGATGCTGTTTTAAACTGTTTGGCAATGTAATTGTTATAGGTTTTTATGAATAAAGTATATTTTGGAAATAAAAAAAAAAGTTTGCGGCTCAAAGAGTGAGAAAAAAGGAATGTAGTGGTAGTAGGGGACAGTATAGTAAAGTTGATTGACACTGTTCTCTGCAGCAAAGAGCAAGAGTCCAGACGGCTGTGTTGCCTGCCGGTGCCAGGATTCAGGACGTCTGCTCAGGGCTGGAGAGTAACATACAATGGGAGGGGGAGGATCCAGTCGTCGTGGTCCATGTCGGTACCAATGACATAGGCAGGACAAGGTTAGAGGTTCTGCAAAGTCAGTATGAGGAACTGGGCAGCAAATTAAGTAGCAGAACCTCAAAGTTAATCATCTCTGGATTATTACCTGAGCCATGTGCAAATTGGCATAGGACAAATAAGATTAGAGAAATTAATGCGTGGCTCAAAGACTGGTGTGGTAGTAGTGGGTTCTGGTTCGTGGGACATTGGCACCAGTACTGGGGAAAGTGGTGGCTGTACCGTTGGGATGGTGTACACCTGAACCGTGCTGGTGCCGGTGTTCTAGCGAGCCACATAACGAGGGAAGTAGAGACAGTTTTAAACTGAATAGTGGGGGCAAGGGATCAAATTTGGGAAGATATGGTGAATCAAGGAGGAGAGACAAGGCAAGAGAGAAAGGTATAAATATGGGAAATGATAAACAGACTGTGACAGGAAGGGACAGAGCAGACAAATCTAAGAGTAAATCAACAGATAAGGCTCGAGGTTACAAAAATAATAAAAGGACAAAACTAAATGCTCTGTATCTGAATGCATGGAGCATTCGAAACAAAACAGATGAACTGAGAGCACAAATAGAATAAATAAGTGCGATCTGATAGTCATTACAGAGATCTGGCTGCAGGGCGTCATCGATTGGGATGTGAATATTGGAGGTTCCATGGCATTTAGGAAGGACAGGAAGCTTGGAAACCGTGGTGGGGTAACTCTGTTAATTAATGATGGTATTAGCGCAATAGAGAGGGATGACCTAAGTTCAGGAGATAACGATGTAGAAGCAGTTTGAGTTGAGATGAGAAATAATACAGGCAAGAAGTCACTTGTGGGAGTGGTGTACAGGCCACCTAACATTAACCACACTGCAGGATGGGGTATAAAAAAAGAAAGAATGGCAGCTTGTCAGAAAGGTACAGCAATAATTATGGTGCATTTTGATATCCGTATAGACTGGAAAATTCTGATGGGCAGAGGTAGCCTAGATGAGGAGTCCACAGAATGTTGTTGGGATAATTTGTTGGAAAAATAAGTTCTGTAGCCAACCTGAGAGCAGGCTATACTAGACCTGACATTGTGCAATGAGATAGGATTAATTAATGACCTCATAGTTAAGGTGCCC
Organism: Heterodontus francisci; assembly: GCF_036365525.1. Classification (NCBI taxonomy): domain Eukaryota; kingdom Metazoa; phylum Chordata; class Chondrichthyes; order Heterodontiformes; family Heterodontidae; genus Heterodontus; species Heterodontus francisci. The sequence continues at coordinate 724,536 of NW_027141723.1, forward strand.
CTAGGTAGTAGCGATCATAATATGATTGAATTTTACATTCAGTTTGAGGGAGAGAAGAGTGGGTCCCAGACTAGTATTTTAAACTTAAATAAGGGCAATTATAAGGGCATGAAAGCAGAGCTAGCTAAAGTGAACTGGCAAATTAGGTTAAGGGATAGGTCAATCGAGATGCAGTGGCAGACATTTAAGGAAAATTTCAGAATACACAGAATAGATACATTTCAACGAGAAAGAAAAATTCCAAAGGTGGGACTCACCATCCATGTTTAATGAAAACAGTTAAAGATACTATCGAACTTAAAGAAAATGCCTATAATTGTGCAAAGGTGGGAGGCAGGTCAGAAGATTGGACAGAATATAAAAAACAGCAAAGAATGACTAAAAGATTGATAAGGAAGGTAAAATTAGAGTACGAGAGAAAGCTAGCAAGAAATATAAAGACAACTAGTAAGAGTTTGGATAGATATTTTAAAAAGAAAAGAGTTAACAAAGTGAGTGTTGGTCCTATGGAAAGTGTGTCTGGGGAATTAATAATGGATAATTAAGAGATGGCAGATGAATTGAACAGATACTTTGGATTGGTCTTCACTATTGAGGATACAAATAACATCCCAGTATTAGCTGCAAGTCAGGAAATGGAAGGGAGGGTGGAACTCAAGAAAATTACAATCACCAGGGAAGTGGTACTAAACAAATTGTTGGAGCTGCGGGCTGACAAGTCGCCAGGTCCTGAAGTGGCTAGTGAGATAGTTGATGCGCTGGTTTTAATTTTCCAAAATTCCCTCGCTTCGGGAAGGTTCTGTTAGATTGGAAAGTAGCGAATGTAATTCATTTATTCAAAAAGGGAGGGAGACAGAAAGCAGGAAACGACAGGCCGGTTAGCTTAACATCTGTCTTAGGGAAAATGTTAGGAGCGATTACTGAAGATGTTGTAGCAGGGCATTTAGAAAACATTAAGGTAACCAGGCAGAGTCAACATGGTTTTGTGAAAGGGAAATCATGTTTAACCAATTTATTGGAGTTCTTTGAGGGAGTTACATGTGCTGTGGATAAAGGGGAACCTGTGGATGTATTGTACTTCGATTTCCAGAAGGATAAGGTGACATATCAAAGGTTATTGCAGAAAATAAAAGCTCATGGTGTCAGGGGTAACATATTGGCATGGATAGAAGATTGGCTAGCGAACAGGAAACAGAGAGTCAGCATAAATGGGTCATTTTCTGGTTGGCAAGAAGTAACGAGTGGTCCACAGGGATCTGTGCTGGGGCCTCAACCTTCTACAATTTTCGAAATGACTTTGATGAAGGGACCAAAAGTATGGTTGCTAAATTTGCTGATGACAAAGATAGGTCGGAAAGTAGGTTGTGAAGAGGACATAAGGGGGCGGACAAAGGGATATAGATAGGTTAAGTGACTGGGCAAAGACCTGGCAAATGGAGTATAATGTGGGAAAGTGGGAAATTGTCCACTTTGGCAGGAAGAATAAAAAAGCATATTATCTAAATGGTGAGAGATTGCAGAGATCTGAGATGCAGAGGGATCTGGGTGTCCTAGTGCACGAATCGCAAAAGGTTAGTCTGCAGATACAGCACGTAATTAGGAAAGCTAATAGAATGTTATCATTTATCGCCAGGGGAATTGAATACAATAGTAGGGAGGTTATGCTTCAGCTATATAGGACATTGGTGAGACCTCTTCTGCAATACTGAGTACAGTACTGGTCTCCTTATTTATGGAAGGATGTAAATACATTGGAGGTAGTACAGAGAAGGTTTACTAGACTAATACATAGAATGGGTGGGCTGTCTTACGAGGAAAGATTGGACAGGCTAGGTTCGTATCCACTAGAGTTTAGAAGAGAAAGAGGCGACATGATTGAAACATACAAGATCCTGAGGGGTTTTGACAGGGTGGATGTGGAAAGGATGTTTCCCCTTGTGGGAGAATCTAGAGCTAGGGGTCACTGTTTAAAAATAAGGGGTCACCCATTTAAGACAGAGATGAGGAGCAATTTTCCCCCTCAGTGGGTCGTGAGTCTTTGGAATTTTCTTCCTCAAAAGGCGGTGGAAGCAGAGTCTTTGAATATTTTTAAGGGAGAGATGGATGGATTCTTTATCTGCAAGGGGGTGAAAGGTTATCGGAGGTAGATGGAAATGTGGAGTAATCAGTTCAGCCATGAGCTTATTGAATGGTGAAGCAGGCTCGAAGGGACGAGTGGTCCACTCCTGCTCCTAATTCGTATGTTCATATGTAAAGACAATGTAGAGTGGTCTGTACTGTTCACAGTACTTCTCCTGTAACTGCCGAAGTGAGACAATCATGTCGACTGTCGATCTACCAGCTCTGAAGCTGCACTGAGACTCAGGATAGATGTGTGATGCCAGGGTCTGCAATCTGGTCAGAGCAATGCGAGCAAAGACCTTCCCCACAATACCGAGCAAGGAGATGCCTCGCTATTTGCTGCAGTCACTGCGATTCCCCCTTATTGTTGTACAAGGTGACAATGTTTGCATCACGCATGTTTTGAGGTGCAGATCTTTCCTTCCAACAGAGACACAGAAGTTCATGGAGATGCTGCAGTAGAGCCGCTTTTCCACTTTTGATGATTCCAGGTGGAATACCATCATTTCCCGGGGCTTTACCACTGGCAAGATGGTCAATGGCTTTGTTGAGCTCCACTATGGTGGGGTCACTGTCCAGCTCCTCCATGACAGGGAAGTCTGAAATGGCACTGAGAGCCACTTCAATGACAATATTCTCCGTTATGTAGAGTTTAAGGTAATGCTCCACTCACCTTTCCATCTGATTGTTAACAGATGATTCCACTTTGACACCGCACTGAGACCTTGAGCATTGTTGTCTGAAAGAGCCTGATCGAGGATGTTGAGGAACTCCTGGGTCCTTTCTGGATCAGTGGTTCGCCAAGTGTTGATCTGAGGACGACGTTCTTCTTGGATGGATGAAGCTTCCTTGGCTGAAGCCTGACCTTGTTACACACCAGGGAGTGGTCAGTGTCACAGTCAGCGCTGTGATAGCTGTGAGTGATGAGGACACTGCTGAGGGTGGTATGTCTGGTGATGATAAGGTCCAGCTGGTGCCAGTGGCGTGATCTCAGATGTCTCCAGGACACCTTGTGGCACAGCTTGACTTGGAAGTAGCTGCTCATCACACAGAAACCATGGTGACAGCATAGCTCCAGCAACCTCTGTCCATTTTCATTCATCTTGCCAATCCCCTGGTGCTCTATGCACATTGGCAAAGCTGTGTAGTCAGTACCCAAGCTTGTGTTAAAGTCTCCTAGAAGGTACAGTCCCTCAGTGCTGGGAATTCTACTGATGGCAGTATCAAGTGTCACATAGAATTGATCCTTGACATCTGGGGTGGAGGTGAGTGTCGGGACATAGATGCACATGAGATTAACTGGGCCCACGCTTGTTGACAAGTGAAGAGTAAGAAGTCTCTCTGAGCCTACTGTGGGTTGTTCACTCATCTCAAGTGGCGTGTTTTTTACTGTGAAAACCACTCCATGCTCACGAGTTGCCTCTTGGGCATTCCCCTGCCAGAAGAAGGTGTAGTGTTTCTCTTTGAGGGATCCACTTTGAACGAGTCTAGTTTCTTGCAGCTCAGCAATGTCCACATTGAGCCTTGTGAGTTCCTCGTCGATCACAGCTGTCTTGTGTGTGTCATCAACCTGCAGAAGGGTGTCAGTAAGGCCAGGACACATGGTCCTTACATTCCAGCTTGTGATGCAAAGGACTGGTGTCTTCTTTGTTGAGCTTGTTTTTCTTGGTGCATTGATTATCGATCCGCCTGTTGAGAGATGACTCTCTAAGCTCCAAGCACCCATTGAAGCAAGCAGGTCGTGGCTTCACAGCACCTAACTGACTGGGTGCTGCCCAGCTTGGAGTGGGTGGTAGCTATCCAATGAGATGCGATGATCTCTTCAACTGTCAGAAGTAACCCCTGGTGCTCATACTCTGCACCAATTGAGTGAGAGCTTATAATCGGTAACCGTTTCTTCCCGTGTTGTGCTCATGTTTAAGCACTAATAGTGTCCTCTACACGGCACATTAGTACTGAACACAAAATGGCTCCTTTGGTCATGTGTTAATTATAAAATGGCTTTCTTGACCTTGTTAGTTATTACAATGGATACATTATAAAAATGGTCAAATTAAACTAAGATCGAACTACCCAAGCTTACCTGCATCCTCCAGTCCTCTGGCAACATTCCCATATTTAAGGAGGATTGAAAGATTGTGGTTCGAGTCTTTGATATTTCCACCCTTACTTCCCTCAGCAACCCAGGATGCAGCCCATTCAAATTGGGTGACTTTTCTACTGTGAGTGCTGCCAACCTTGTAATTGTCTCCTCTTTATCTATTTCCATCCTGTCCAATTTCTTCACTTCCTCCTCCTTTACTGTGACATTTGCAGCATCCGCTTATTTTGTGATACTTAATTAGTGCCTCAGCCACACCCTCTGCCTCCATAGGATCTCCTAATTGACCCACCCTTTCATTGACTGTCCATATGTTGGTAAAAGACTTCAGTGTTCCCAGTTATGTGACCTGCTAATCTTTTCTCATACATTCTCTTGCTGATCTCATTTCCTTTTTCAGGCTCTCCTCTGTACTTTCTGTATTCTGCTTGTTTCTCTACTGCATATGAATCCTCACATGATTTCGATATGAATGATTTTTGAACTATTTTGTTGAAGGATTGAGTTTTGTAAATTTCTCCCTAGCTCCCCTCATGGTCAGGCAGAAATTTTAACTGCTGTGTTTTCAAACAGCAACAGCTTTATTTGAAAAGCCATTGGGACAGGATTCCGGGTTTTAATCCAGTCACAAATCTGGTTCTGATGTCTTGTGGCTCCAGCTGTCACATGACGTGTCAAAGGATGACCTCATCATTGGCCCAGTCATGGAGCTGTGGGTTGATGTTTAAATTGTTGCAAAATAATTTTCCAGAAGGACAATCAAAATGAATCGATATATAAAAGGTAGATTTTGTGAATTTGTGCTCCCAGTGGAAATCCCTGCAGAGTCTGCTGGTTTTCATCTCCCCAATTCCCCACAGGAAGCTCTGTGTCGGAATCTGTATTCATTATATCAATATTATACAGAATCATTTCATGGGAGACCCCAGTGTGAATTGTAGACAGGTGGTTCAGTTTTAACTTTCAAATTAACACAGAAGCAAAATACTGCAGATGCTGGAAATCTGAAATAAAAACAGAAAATGCTGGAAATACTCAGCAGGTCTGGCAGCATCTGTGGAGAGAGAAACAGAGTTAACGTTTGTGGTCTGTGACCTTTCATCAGAACTGGGCTGAAATTGTCTGAGGGCCAAGTGGCCTCTTTCTGTGCCTTAAACTTTCTATGAGTCTAAGATTCTATGAGATTGTGGAATCAATTTCAGGGTCGATGACATTGCACTCTGTAAGGATAGGAAGATGGAGATTATTAAGTACAGTGCAAGAATATAGATGCTTTTACATTATTTTAATCAAAATTGATTCAAACTTTGTGTTCACGAATCCGATCTTTTGATCACAATGACACTGATAACAATGGAAAAAGCAAGACTTGCATTTCACGACCACAGGACATTGCAAAGCCTTTTACAGCCAATGAAGGACTTTCCAAGTGTAGTCACTGTAGTCATGTAGGAAACATGGTGGCCAATGTGCGCACAGCAAGCTCCCAGAAACAACAACGTGATAAAAACGAGATAATCTGTTTTGAAGTGATGTTGATTCAGGGTTAAACAATGACCAGCATCCCAGAAATAATTCCCCTTCTATTCTCTGAAATAGTGCCATGGTACCTTTAACATCCACGTGAGAGGGCAGAGGGATCCTCAGTTTTCTGTCTCACCTGAAAAACAGCATTTCTGATAGTGCAGCACTGCCTTAGTACTGTACTGGAGTGTCAGCCATTTTTAAAGGGCTGTTAGTCCTTTTGGAAAATATTTAAAGGAAGATTAAATTAAATGAAATAAATACATTGTTTTTGCCTCTCTCCCATCCCCCCAATAACAGTTAAATTAATTATTTGCCCTTCCCTCCCAAAACCTACCTTTACCATCTGACCTTCCGCCCAAAACTGCACAAACTGTAAACTATAACCCTTCCCACCATCCCCTACACCCATGACATTAATTTGACTCCGTCCCCCCACCCCCACACTGAGAAACTTACCTTCTCCCCCCCTCCCCACCAGTGTTGCACCTCATTTGCCCAGGTGGGGCTCCGAAGGCACGGCAGTGCCGGCCACTGGGCTGAAGATCGCAGCGGAACATCAGGAAGTGATGGGATAATAATTAATGCAGGTTTGTGGTCCCGTTGCCGAGCGGTGGAGGTCTCCCACAAGGCCTCGCCGTCGCAGTCAATATCGAGCCAGGCCCTGCCGGCGTTGAGGTCCGTGGCGGGTCTCATCCGGGGCCATCTTCAGGCGGCCCCCACCCCACCCCCACCACAGATCTCGACGTCGAGGGCTCTATAGAATCCAGCCCATTGTTTCTGTCAATCTCAACTCCACAAGGATTTGCCTGTTAATTGTAGAAAAAGTAAAGCTCTATAACCTTTTGATAAAAGGGTTCAAATCCATTTCCAAACAAATGATAGTTCTCATTGTATCTAGAACATGTTTTCTTACATACAAACATACCAATTAGGAGCAGGAGTAGACCACTCGGCTCCTCGAGCCTGCTCCACCATTCAATAAGATCATGGCTGATCTGATTGCAACCTCAACTCCACATTCCCACCTGCCCCCGATAACCTTTCACCCCCTTGTTTATCAAGAATCTATCTACCTCTATCTTAAAATATTTCAGAATTTCTGTCGTCCAGCAACTCTCATTTTATTTCCTGGATTTCACCTAAAAAATGTATTTCCACACTTTGGATATCCTGTACTTCATTAATGTTTTTGCTGTCTGGGGATTTCCCTTTAATTATATTCAGTGCTGGTATTTTACTGCCACACACTGACTGAAAGTGTCCCAACTTTCTGCAGGAAAAACACTCAGCTTCTTTGGCGAGGCAGTTTTCCCACTTGTGTCTCTCTCTGCTACACCTACTGCAATTGGTTGCAGCTACCACTAGATGCTCTTCCCGTCTTTCTTCTCTTTTACCACTAATTTTTCCTTTTGTTTTCTTAACAAATTCAATTGAGTCTGCAACTCTCGAGATCAGACTCTCCCTGTCCCCTCGAACAACGGATTGGTTAAACTTTCTAACCTCTGTTTGTCTGCTCAATTGAAACTCTTTCGTTAATGTGAGATCAGCCCTGGACTGCAGATGATCTGAAAGGGTGTTGTCTAATACCCCGAACACAATCCTGTCTCCATTCAGCTCTTCTCTTATGTTGCCGTATTCACAAACATCCGTGAGTTTGGACAAGTCATTGATAAATGAATGAATACTCTCCCCTTTCTGTTTTGTACGCTTATTAAATTCAAAGTGATTCCTGACAATGCAGCAGCCAGCCGACGTCATCAGAGCGCTCCAAGCTCGCACATGCACAAACAGTCTCCTGCGCTCTGAGATGCTGCGCATGCTCAGCCTACGTCTTCCAGGACGAAGTGGCGCATGCGCGGGAAAACTCTCTCCCCCCTTTCAGCCACTCACTCCAGGCCGCTCGCTGCCCGCTCCTCGCTACCCTGCTCCCCCGCCTTCCGGCCGCTTGCTACCCCCCCCACCCTCGCACTGCCCTCTCTCCGTCCACTCACGCCCCGCTTCCCCCCCACGTCCCTCCGGACACTAGCTCTAAGCCATGCTGCTTCCCTCCTCTCGGCCTCTCGCTCCAACATTCGATCATTCTTCACCGCACCACCCGATAAAGCAAGGCGAGCCTCGAGAGGTGATGGGGCAATGTTGGAGCGAGTGGCCGAGAGGAGGGAAGCGGCAGAGCCCATGGCCTGGAGTGTGAGCGGCCAGAGAGCAGGATGGGGGTGGTGGTGGATGAAGCGGGGAGTGAGCAGTCAGAGAGTGGGATGGGGGGGAGCGGGGAATGATCGTCCGGAGAATGGGATGGCACTGTTTAGCGGGGATTTGAGGAAAAAATGTTTCAATTCGAGGGTGGTTGGAATCTGGAACACACTGCCTGAAGGAGTGGTAGAGGCAGGAACCCTCACAACATTTAAGAAGTATCTAGATGAGCACTCAAAACGCCACAGAATACAAGGCTACGGCCACGTGCTGGAAAATGGAATTAGAATAGATAGGTACTTGATGGCCGGCACGGACATGATGACCGAAGGGCCTGTTTCTGTGCAGTATAACTCTATGACTCCATGAAACCTCACTGAATTACAGAGGGTGTGCAGCACTGTCAGAGGTGCTGTCCTTCTGATGAGACTTCAAACAGCGCAACTTTCTCCGAGTATCAACCAAAACATGTCCATTGTGTAGATATGTGCCATATTTGCTTATGAAACGACAGTCACTGCTCCGAAAATAATTCGCTTTAGGTGAATTAAGATGACTTGGTACTATATAACTGGCGAATGCACAAGAAGGAGCGGGGGACTGTTGGGGGTGGGACGGAGGCGGCGATGGCAACCTTTGAGGGGATTTTTGGGTCGAAGTTGTTTTCTGTGATAAATTGAGTAGCTCCATCTTTAATCCTGGCAGCTGCCTGAATGTCACAGACAGTGACGTTTCAGTGGAAGAGGCTGCATTTGCGCATGTGCTAGTACAGCGTCACCTGGTGGTTGCGTTGTCAGCAAATGCAGCGTTTTAACTTTGGCTCCACGATGACATTTTTTTCCTCAATTAAAATAGGTCTTCAGTGCCTTAATAACTTCTTCACATGTTGCCGTCTGTTCTTCATGAGGATGTTGCCTGCACAATCCCTTCATTGCAGACAATAGTGTACTGACCTGCTCCATGTCTGGCTTCTGCACGCGACCCGATGCAGTACGATACCTTGCAAACCTCTGGAACCAACTCGGCCACTCGTCGGCTTGGTTCAGTGCAGTGACCTTTTCAAAGGTACAGGCAAAGATTTCTCCATCTTCGCTTTGGTTTACTGTGGCCCCCATATAATATTCTGATATCTGTCAAGGCGTAGTACAGAATTTATAAGAATCTGACGGTTAAAATAACCTGAGTTTACTCTACACATCTTGCATTGAAGGTTTCATCTGCAACTCTCCATGAGGTGCCGTACAGATTATATTACATCACTTCCTGTGATGATGCACATAGTCTATTTATATAATCTGCCCAGTAACAACCCAATGTCCACTCTTATATTATTGTACAGATGTGAGAAAAGCTGAGGATGGGAATGGAACGTCTCAATGAAGATTTCATGATGCTGATGATGTAAATGAGGCTGATCTGTTACCCATTCCACAATCCCTCTTTATTTCTGTGCATGTTTCTCGATGCTGTTTCAACCAAATTGAAAAAGAATCACAAATCCTCCTCTGGAGCCTCAGGTGTTCGTTAACAAAAGGCATGGTGGCCAAGTGGTAAGGTGTCAGTCTCGTAGATTGAAAGGCACGGGTTCAATCCCCGTTTGTGCCTTTTGATTAGTTTCTCACTTTAAATGTGATGTTTCCACAAAAGATGTCTGTTGCATTTGTTTTGGCCATCTGGAAATCAGTGTCATGTTACACTTTATCCTGGACACGGGGAAGAACGTGAGGAGTAGCCACATGGTTCCTCCAGCCTTCTCTGCCATTGATAGAGTGAAAATATCTGAGGTCCAAGCACTGAACCTTATTACTGTGTATATGCCGGATATTGAACAGAGCTATTCTATTAATCCCACATCCCACACTCCTGTCCTTTCCCCCATTGCCCTGTTAGATTTTCCATGTCAGGTATATATCCAATTCCATTTAGAGTTAACATTGAATCTGCTTCCACTGACCTTTCAGGATTGCATTCCAGACCAGAACAACACACTGCTGAAAAAACAATCTCCTCATCACAACTCGAATTCTTTTGTCAATTACTTTAAATGTGTTTCCTCTGGTTACTGACCCTTCTGTCACTGGCAACACTTTCTCCTTCTTCACTCTATCAAAACTCTTCAGGATTTGCATTTCCTGCTGCCTTTGCTGATATAACAAGGCTGAGCACACATCACTAAATGGAATATGATTGGCTTTGAATCACATTTATCCTTCCTGTCAATCTGATGTGGACCTTGTATTTTCCCGGAACCAAACAACCTGAGCAACAAGTGTGGGTTCCAGTGATTCCCACCGCTCTGAGAGAGAGAGGATGTGATAATGAGCCAGATAGAAGAAAGGAGTGAGATAGAGAGTAAAATAGCCCTGGTCTGTTTCTACTAACCACCGGCCCCCTACTTAAAATGGCATCATTTTCTCCTGCCTCTCCACATTCTAATCCATTGATTAATGCAATCCTTTCATCTGGAACATAGAACATAGAACAGTACAGCACAGTACAGGCCCGTCGGCCCACGATGTTGTGCCGAACCTTTAACCTACTCTAAGATCAAACTACCTACATACGCTTCATTCTACTATCATCCATGTACCTATCCAAGAGTCGCTTAAATGGCCCTAATGTATCTGCTTCTACTACCACCGCTGGCAGTGCATTCCACGCACCCACCACTCTCTGTGTAAAGAACCTACATCTGACATCTCCACGAAACCTTCCTCCATCACCTTAAAATTATGCCCCCTGGTGATAGCCCTTTCCGCCCTGGGAAAAAGTCTCTGGCTATCCACTCTAGTTATGCCTCTCATCATCTTGTATCCCTCTATCAAGTCACCTCTCATCCTTCTTCGTTCCAATGAGAAAAGCCCTAGCACCCTTAACCTTTCTTCGTAAAACATACCCTCCAGTCCAGGCAGCATCCTGGTAAATCTCCTCTGCACCCTCTCTAAAGCTTCCACATCCTTCCTAGAATGAGGCGACCAGAACTGAACACAATATTCCAAGTGTGGTCTAACCAGGGCTTTATAGAGCTGCAGCATAACCTCGCGGCTCTTAAACTCAATCCCCCTGTTAATGAAAGCCAACACACCATATGCCTTCTTAACAACCCTATCAACTTGGGTGGCAACTTTGGGCAATCTATGGACATGGACCCCAAGATCCCTCTGTTCCTCCACACTACCAAGCATCCTGTCTTTAAGCCTGTATTCTGCATTCAAATTCAACCTTCCAAAATGAATCACTTCACACTTTTCCAGGTTGAACTCCATCTGTCCCTTTAATTCCTGTTTCCTAATCCATTGATGTTTCACAATGTACTGAACTGTCCCAATCCATTGATATAACTCAGTCTATAGAATTTCCCAATCCACTGATATTTTCCAGTCCATTGACTTTCCCAATCCATTAATGGTTCCTGACCATTGACATTCCCAATCCATTTATGTTGCCTGTGATTTCAAAGCAACTGTGGAATACAAATAGTATTAGTATTATCAGATACATCGAGACGAGGTGCAATAGCCAAGTGGACAGATGTCAGGTTTATAAAGAAAAAAGCACTGGCTCGATATTTGTCCAGTCGATCACTGGATCTGAACTCTCAACCTATTGTATTTCTGTGGGTCTGCTGACTTGTAGATGTGAAGAACCATTGGATGTTTCTCAATCCTCTGACTTTTCTCATTCTTGTGCCAGATTTGTTCCTTTGGGTTCACCAGTGAAGAAAATTATTCCCTATTACATTTGGTGAAGACTTTAATAACCTCACATCCTTGTGTCTCACCATCTCAGGTCAAACTCCCTACAGAAACTTTAAACATTTAACTATTCTGCTGGAAACATTTTCAAGGGCGCAGCCATTCCTTCATTACGCTTCCTTCTTTGACATGTGATTGACAAATATGTGTGTAATGGAGAGAGAGAGAGAGTGAAAAAAAAGAGAGAGAGAGTGCAATAGAAAGTTAGAGGACCAGCTAAAGACAGATAGAGAGAGAGAGGCAGAGAGAGGTAAAGCGATAGACTGAGAGAGAGAGAGAGAGAGAGAAGGAGAGAGAGTCATTGAGTACTGGAGTCACTACAGTACAGGAAGTCATTTTGCCCATCAAGCCCATGTAAATCAGTCCATTCAGTCCCATTCCCCCGCTCTATCCCCATCGCCCTGTAAGTTATCTAAACCTGTCATATTTATTATAATCTTGTACATGTCTATCAAATCTCCCCTCAATCTCCTTTGCTCCAAGGAGAACAACCCCAGCTTCTCCAACCTAACCTTACAGCTAAAATCCCTCATGTCTGGAACAATTCTGATAAATCTTCTCCACCCTCTCAAGGACACTCACATCCCTCCAAACGTGTGTTGACTAGAACTGGATGCAATTCTCTGGTTGTGGCCCAACTAGAGATTTATACAGGTTCAGCATAACTTCCCTACTTTTGTACTCAGTACCTCTATTTATGAAGCCCAAGATCCCATATGCTTTGCTAACTACTTTCTCAATGTGTCCTGCCACCGTCAAAGAACTATGCATATGAATCCCCAGGATTTTATTCCTAAAAATATGCTTTCTTCATATAAATCTGTAAAAAATGCATTATACAACAGTTCAAAACAGCACCAAGTTGCACCAGAAAGTGCAAAGGAAATCAGTTTTCTTCAATACAGGAGTGAGTTGCCTCACAACCCTTCCACTCCATTTTACCTGACATGGACATTTTACAGCAAACCCATATCTGGTGCATACAACACGAGGGGTTTCCAATGAGTCCAGCTGCCCAGTTCACTATGGCGGGGGGACCTTACACAGTGGTCTTTCCCCATTGAGCCTTTGCAGTGGCTACCCCAAGCTTTAGTGCATCCCTCAGCACGTAGTCCTGGACCTTGGAATGTGCCTGTCTGCAAAACTCGGTCGTGAACAACTCTTTGCGCTGGAAGAGCAGCAAGTTTAGGGCAGACCAAAGAGTGTCTATCACCGAATTGATGGTCCTCCAGCAGCAGCTAATGTTTATCTCGGTGTGCATCCCTGGGAACAGCCCGGAGAGCACAGACTCCTGTGTTACAGAGCTGCTTGGGATGAACCTCGACAAAAACCACTGTATCTCTTTCCACACCTGCTTTGCAAAGACACATTCCAGAAGGAGGTGGGCAACTGTCTCTTCCCCACCACAGCCACCTCGAGGGACGCGTGTGGAGGGGGCGAGACTTCGGGCATGCAGGAAGGATCTGACAGGAAGGGGTCTTCTTACCACCAGCCAAGCTACATCTTGGTGCTTGTTTGAAAGTTCTGGTGATGAGGCATTCTGCCAAATGACTTTGACAGTCTGCTCGGGGAACCATCCGACCGGATCCACCATCTCCTTTTCCCGTAGGGCCTTGAGGACATTCCGTGCAGACCACTGCCTGATAGATTGGTGGTCAAAGGTGTTTTCCCGCAGAAACACTCCCACGAAGGATAGCTGGTACGGTATGGTCCAACTGGATGAAGCGATCCGCGGCAATGTGACCAGACCCATCCTTCGCAACACCTCAGCACGTAGTGACACTTGGTGTTTGTGTACTGGGGCTCCACACACAGCTTGGTGCAGCTGCACACGAAGGTGGTCATCAGGATGAGGGCGACGTTGGGTACATTTTTCCCGCCCTTGTCCAGAGGTTTGAACATCGTGTCTCTCCCGCCCTGGTCCATTTTAGATCTCCAGATGATGCAGTTGAAGTCACCACCTAGGATGACCGGCCTGGACGTCGCCAGCAGCAGTGGGAGCTGCTGGAAGACGGTCAGCCGCTCGCTGCGTTGTACCGGGGCGTACACGTTGATCAACCGGAGCGGAGCGTTGTTGTACATCACGTCTGCTACGAGGAGGCGGCCGCCCACCACCTGATTAACTTCGGAGATGGTGAAGTTACCTCCCCGCAGCAGAATACCCAGGCCGGAGGAACGGCAGTCATTACCCCCCGACCAGATCGATGGCCCGTGGGACCACCATCGCGACCACTGCCTCTAGCTGCTGAGGTGTGGTATTCCACACTCCTGCAGAAACAGTAGGTCAGCTTTGACCTTGGCAAGGTAATCCAAGGTTGAAACACATCGCGTAGTAGATTTAATGCTACGCACATTAATGGAAGCAATTCTTACACCCATTTTTTACTAAAAATTAGTTGTTGCTTCCCATACCATTTGTCCTCGCCTCCTTGATGAAGGGTCACTGACCCGAAACGTTAACTCTGCTTCTCTTTCCACAGATGCTGCCAGACCTGCTGAGTGGTTCCAGCATTTCTTGTTTTTATTTCAGATTTCCAGCATCCGCAGTATTTTGCTTTTATCTCGCTGTCTCTTGCTGGTTTGCTCAGTACCTTTCTCTGTCTGTTCATTTCTGAGTCCTGATAATATCTTCCTGGTTTTCTGTGTGTCGTTCTCTGCCTGCCTCATTGTCGGTGCTGTTACTCAGTGTCCTTGTGTCATTGTGCAGTGAGGGTGAGTCCGTCAGCACGTGTGTTGCTGAGTCCGGGATTCTTGAGAAATCCGACTCCAATCCTATTTTTATAAAAACATTGGGGAATGAACATATTTCACTAACGGGCAGCTGAAATTGAAAACAGTAGTTAGCAGAGTGGTGCAGCGGAAGTGTGCTGGGCCAATAACTCAGGGATCAATGGATCGAAACCATTCTCTGCTATTTATGTTTGGTAATAATACAAACAGTTCTCTTTCAAAACATCAAGTATTTACCTAAAATAACAAGTTGCTTCCAAAGGCAATCTATTGCAATCAGCTTCTTCTTTCTAGTGAACACATCAATCAGTAACAAATCACTTTTGCTCACACGAACACAAGCTGCAAACACGGACCAGCCGAGTCTCTCCCACTTTGTCAACCCCTTCCTGCAGAGCCTCCTCTCCACCACCAGATGGTGATGTTGGCCACAATAAAAGCAGGACAAATGGTCACAGTGAGGAGACGGTCAGTAACAGAAAATAAAACAATAACAGGGAAAACCTTTACACAACAACAGGGTACATCTTTACACAACAGAAAACATATTTACACAACAGGAAATACCTTTAGATAACAGGGAGAACACAATCATACAAATGCCTTGTTTCTCCATCTCAGTCTCGTTGTCTCTCTCTCTGTCCCTCACCTTTGCTTCCTCACAGTCTATTCTTGGTTTTCTGTGTGTTTTTCGCTCTGTCCCGTTGTCGATGGTGTTACTCAGCGTCCTTGTAACATTGTGTAGCCAGGCTGAGCCTCCCAACACCTGTGTTGCTGTAATAAAAACAGAAAATGCTGGAAATGCTCTGTAGGTCTGGCAGCATCTGTGCAGAGAGAAATAGTTAACAGTTCAGGTCTGTTTCCTTAGCTCACATTAACTTTGTTCTCTCTCCACAGATGCTGCCAGACCTGCTGATTATTTCAAGCATTTTCTGTTTATGTTTCAGATTTCCAGCATCTGCAGTAATTTGCTTTTGTACGTGTGTTGCTATGTCTGGGACTGTTTGAGTGCAATGCTTTTGCTTTGTAAACAGCGTTGAAACAAACATTTATCTCGTTAACACACAGCACTAATACACAGCTGGATATAAACAGCAGCCTGCAGCAGAGGGTGCAGTGGAAGTTTATTAACACAAATAATTCACCAGCACTACATTTACTGCTGCCCACAATCACACCACGCTTCATCTTAACACGTTTTACTCTTTATTTACATCAACTTCTTCCTTCCAGTAAACACTTCAATTTGGAACACAGCTTCCAAATCACCTTTATTCACAAACCCGAACACACACCAGCCCAGACTTTCCCCTTTCTGTCAACCCATTCCTGCATCACTGCCTCTCCACCAACAGTTGTTGCTAGAATCATACAATCATAGAATGGCTACAGCACAGAAGGAGGCCATTCAGACTGTCGAACCCGTGCTGGCTCTCTGTTAGAGCAACTCACCTCATTTCACTCCCTAGTCAGTTCAATTTTGGAGGTGGGAAAATTTCTCGAAAGAATAATTCGGGACAAAATTAATAATCCCATGGACAAATGTGGGTTAATTCAAGAAAGCCAGCATGGATATCTTAAGGGAAAATCATGTTTAACTGTCCTGCTGTAGTTTTTTGATGAGGTAACAGAGAGGGATGATGAGGGCAATGCTGTTGATGTGGTGTACATGGACTTTCAAAAGGTCTGGCAGCATCTGAAAGGTCACTGACCTGAAACGTTAACTTTGCTTCTCTCTGTACAGATGCTGCCTGACCTGCTGAGTATTTCCAGCATTTCTTGTTTTCATTATGGCACAGAGTTCCCTTTTCAAACTTACAGAATTAACTACAATAATGTACTCTGAGATTCAAGTTAAATATCAGCCCAATATTTACACACATTATGAGTTTATAAGTTTCAGTATTAATTCCCATAGTGCATCCTGACATATACATTAGATATAACATAACATAAGTACAGAAGAAATAGGAGCAGGAGTAGGCCATTCGGCCCCTCAAGCCTGCCCTGCCATTCAGTAAGATCATGGCTGATCTGCCCCAGACCTCAACACCTCTTTCATGCCAGCTCTTCATGGACCTCAACTCTCCAATATTTCAAAAATCTATTTACATCCTCTTTAAATACTTTAAGTGATTTAGCCTCCAATACTGTCTGGGGTAGAGAATTCCAGACATTCACTACCCTCTGAGAGAAGAAATTCCTTTGCATCTCAGTTTTAAATGAATGTCCCCTTATTCTGTAACTATGTCGCCTAGTTTGAGATTCCCCCACTAGTGGAAACATTTTCTCAACATCTACCCTGTTAATAAAAACAAGAAATGTTGGAAATACTCAGCAGGTCTGGCAGCATCTGTGAAGAGAGAGGCAGAGTTAATGTTTCAGGTCAGAGACCCTTCTTCACCCTGTTAAGCACCCTCAGAATCTTGTACGTTTCAAAAAGATCACCCCTCATTCTTCTAAACACGAATGAATAACCTGTTTCGCCGTTCTTCATAAGTCAACCCCTTCATCTCAGGAATCAGCTGAGTGAATCGCTTTTGAACTCCTCCAATGCCAGTACATCCTTTAAGTCTAAATCTCAAGTGTGATATCAGATTGAGGGAATCTGAAAGATAGCATAACCTGAGATACAAACTGAGATTTCAGTTTAAAACTCCCCCGGATTGTGAAACTAAAAGATACAATAGCAATTTAATTTGTATAGACTGTGCTTTGGATCACATTCCAGCCCTCATACAGTATCAGACTGGAAGATACTGTAGCAATTCCATTAGTGCAGACTCAGCTCTACATTACAGAGCAGGGAACATATTTAAACAAACCGGAACACTTTTACACAAGACGGATCATATTTACACAACTGAGAAGATCTTTACCCAACAGGGAACCATTTTACACAATAACAGAGAACATCTTCACACAACAGCGAATACAGTAACACAACAGAGAACATATTACACAGCAGGAAATATCTTTACACAACAGAGAACACAATTACATAAATCATCAGTCTTTCGTTGTCTCTTGCTGGTTTGCTCAGTACCTTTCTCTGTCTGTTCCCTTCTGGGTCCTGATAATCTCTTTCTGGTTTTCTGTGTGTCTTTCTCTGTCTGTTCCCTTCTGGGTCCTGATAATCTCTTCCTGGTTTTCTGTGTGTCTTTCTCTGTCTGTTCCTTTCTGGGTCCTGATAATATCTTCCTGGTTTTCTGTGTGTCTTTCTCTGCCTGCCTCATTGTCGGTGCTGTTACTCAGTGTCCTTGTGTCATTGTGCAGTGAGGGTGAGTCCGTCAGCACGTGTGTTGCTGAGTCCGGGATTCTTGAGAAATCCGACTACAATCCTATTTTTATAAAAACATTGGAGAAATGAACATATTTCACTAACAGGCAGCTAAAATTTAACCCAACAGTTAGCAGAGTGGCGCAGCGGAAGCGTGCTGGGCCCATAACACAGAGGTCGATGAATCGAAACCATTCTCTGCTATTTATGTTTGGTCGTAACACAAACCGATCACATTCAAAATATCAAGTGTTTCCCCATAATAACAAGATGTGCTCGATTGCAATCAGCTTTTTCCTTTGAGTGAACACATCAATCAGTAACAAATCACTTTTGCTCACACGAACACAAACTGCAAACACGGACCAGCCGAGTCTCTCCCACTTTGTCAACCCCTTCCTGCAGAGCCTCCTCTCCACCACCAGATGGTGATTTTGGCCACAATAAAACTAGGACAAATGGTCACAGTGAGGAGACGGTCAGCAACAGAAAATAAAACAATAACAGGGAAAACCTTTACACAACAACAGGGTACATCTTTACACAACAGAAAACATATTTACACAACAGGAAATACCTTTAGACAACAGGGAGAGCACAATCATACAAATGCCTTGTTTCTCCATCTCAGTTTCGTTGTCTGTCTCTCTCTCTCTCCGTTCCTCACTTTTGCTTCCTCACAGTCTATTCGTTTTCTGTGTGTTTTCCTCTCTGTCTCGTTGTCGATGGTGTCACTCAGCGTCCTTGTAACATTGCGTAGCCAGGCTGAGCCTCCCAACACCTGTGTTATTGAACATAGAACAGTGCAGCACAGTACAGGCCCTTCGGCCCACGATGATGTGCCGAAACTTTAACCTACTCTAAGATCAAAACTACCTACATACCCTTCATTCTACTATCATCCATGTACCTATCCAAGAGACGCTTAAATGTCCCTAATGTATCTGCTTCTACTACCACATCTGGCAGTGCATTCCATGCACCCACCACTCTCTTGTGTGAAGAACCTACCTCTGACATCTCCCCGAAACCTTCCTCCATCACCTTAAAATTATGCCCCCTGGTGTTAGCCCTTTCCACCCTGGGAAAAAGTCTCTGGCTATCCACTCTATCTATGCCTCTCATCATCTTGTACCCCTCTATCAAGTCACCTCTCATCCTTCTTCGTTCCAATGAGAAAAGTCCCAGCTCCCTCAATCTTTCTTCGTAAGACATGCCCTCCAGTCCAGGCAGCATCCTGATAAATCTCCTCTGCACCCTCTCTAAAGCTTCCACATCCTTCCTATAATGAGACGACCAGAACTGAACACAATATTCCAAGTGTGGTCTAACCAGGGCTTTATAGAGCTGCTGCATAACCTCGCGGCTCTTAAACTCAATCCCCCTGTTAATGAAAGCCAACACACCATACGCCTTCTTAACAACCCTATCAACTTGGGTGGCAACTTTGAGCGATCTATGGACATGGGCCCCAAGATCCCTCTGTTCCTCCACACTACCAAGAATCCTGTCTTTTCGCCTGTATTCTGCATTCAAATTCAACCCTCCAAAATGAATCACTTCACACTTTTCCAGGTTGAACTCCATCTGCCACTTCCCAGCCCAGCTCTGCATCCTGTCAATGTCCTGTTGCAACCTACAACAGCCTTCCACACTATCCACAACTCCAGCAACCTTCGTGTCATCGGCAAACTTGCTAACCCAGACTTCCACTTCCTCATCCAAGTCATTTATAAAAATCACAAAGAGCAGAGGTCCCAGAACAGATCCCTGTGGAACACCACTGGTCACCGAGCTCCAGGCTGAATACTTTCCATCTACTACCACCCTCTGTCTTCTATGGGCCAGCCAATTCTGTATCCAGACAGCCAACTTTCCCTGCATCCCATGCCTCCTTACTTTCTGAATGAGCCTACCATGGGGAACCTTATCAAACGCCTTGCTGAAATCCATATACACCACATCCACTGCTCTTCCTTCATCAATGTGTTTTGTCACATCTTCAAAGAATGTAATCAGGCTTGTGAGGCATGACCTGCCCCTCACAAAGCCATGCTGACCGTCTCTAATCAAACTATGCTTTTCCAACTAATCATAAATCCTGTCTCTCAGAATCCTCTCCAATAATTTGCCCACTACCTACGTAAGACTGACTGGTCTATAATTCCCAGGGTTATCTCTATTCCCTTTCTTGAACAAGGGAATAACATTTGCCACCCTCCAATCATGTGGTACTACTCCAGTGGACAGTGAGGACGCAAAGATCATCGCCAAAGGCGCGGCAATCTCTTCCCTCGCTTCCCTTAATATCCTTGGGTATATCCCGGCTGGCCCCAGGGACTTATCTGTCCTCATGTCTTTCAAAATTTCCAGCACATCCTCCCTCTTAACATCAACCTGTTCGAGCATATCAGCCTGTTCCACGCTGTCCTCACAACCGTCCAGGTCCCTCTCACTAGTGAATACTGAAGCAAAGTATTCATTTAGGACCTCCCCTACCTCCTCCGACTCCAGGCACAAGTTCCCTCCACTATCCTTGATCGGTCCTACCCTCACTCTGGCCATCCTCTTGTTCCTCACATAAGTGTAGAACGCATTGGGATTTTCCTTAATCCTACCCGCCAAGACTTTTTCATGTCCCCTTCTAGCTCTCCTAAGTCCATTCTTCAGTTCCTTCCTGGCTACCTTGTAACCCTCTAGAGCCCTGTCTGATCCTTGCTTCCTCAACCTTAAGTAAGCTTCCTTCTTCCTCTTGACTAGCTGTTCCACATTTCTTGTCATCCAAGGTTCCTTCACCCTACCATCCCTTCCTTGCCTCATCGGGACAAAACTATCCAGCAGTCGCAGCAAGTGCTCCCTAAACAACCTCCACATTTCTGTCGTGCATTTCCCTGAGAACATCTGTTCCCAATTTATGCACCCCAGTTCCTGCCTAATAGCATTGTAATTCCCCCTCCCCCAATTAAATATTTTCCCATCCCGTCTGCTCCTGTCCCTCTCCATGACGATAGTAAAGGTCAGGGAGTTGTGATCACTATCACCGAAATGCTCTCCCACCGAGAGATCTGCCACCTGGCCTTGTTCGTTGCCAAGCACCAAATCCAACATCGCTTCCCCTCCAGTCAGCCTATCTACACAAACAGGTCAGTGGCAAGTGGTCCAGAGGAAAACCACAAAGAAAAAACATCCCAACGCCACCACCCAAACCAGTGGCAAGAGGAGGCTCTCTTCTGAATCAGACTGCAACAACTCCTCCTCACTGGACGGGGAAATGCTGGAACGACAGCCCCTTCAAAAGAGGCGGCAGAACTCCGAGAGGGATGGTAAAGCATCCCAGCCCCCAGGCACTGGAAGCTGTGATGGGCCCGGCGTGGCCCAACCCCAATGCCCCACACGTAACGACGTGGCCAACGCATCTCAGCTCCGGGACACCGGAAGCAAAGACACGTCTGGCGCACCTGAGCTCCGGGAGACCGGGAGCTGTGATGTTTTCGAGGAGGAACAGATGGAAGCAGCTGAGGACAACCCAATGCTCTCTGGCTACAAGACCCCCCCGATGTCACCCGAGCGGAACAAACCCTGCATGAAAAATCAGGAGGGGTGTCTGAGCCCAATCAACGTGAAACTGCTTGCGCACACGATGGGTATGCAGGAACATCCCGAAGGACTGGGACTAGCGAGGACAAATGGTATGGGAAGCAACAACTAATTTTTAGTAAAAAATGGGTGTAAGAATTGCTTCCATTAATGTGCGTAGCATTAAATCTACTACGCGATGTATTTCAACCTTGGATTACCTTGCCAAGGTCAAAGCTGACCTACTGTTTCTGCAGGAGTGTGGAATACCACACCTCAGCACCTACAGGCAGTGGTCGCGATGGTGGTCCCACGGGCCATCGATCTGGTCGGGGGGTAATGACTGCCGTTCCTCCGGCCTGGGTATTCTGCTGCGGGGAGGTAACTTCACCATCTCCGAAGTTAATCAGGTGGTGGGCGGCCGCCTCCTCGTAGCAGACGTGATGTACAACAACGCTCCGCTCCGGTTGATCAACGTGTACGCCCCGGTACAACGCAGCGAGCGGCTGACCGTCTTCCAGCAGCTCCAACTGCTGCTGGCGACGTCCAGGCCGGTCATCCTAGGCGGTGACTTCAACTGCATCATCGATGCAGCTGGACGATCCGGCAGTGACGACAGCAAACTGGACGCTACGTCCAGATTCCTAATAGAAACAGTTAAAGATGCCAAACTGCACGACGTCTTCAGCAAACCTGCAGACAGAGCGCAGCGCAGATACACATGGTCAAGATCGGACGGGTCTGCCCGTTCCAGGATTGACTTCCTGTTTGTGTCTCGTGCTGTCACGGTCGGATCCACCGACGTCAAGCCGGTGTTCTTCTCCGACCACTGCCTCTTACTGGCTGACTGTCACTTACAGGACGTCCAGCGGGTTGGCAGAGGGACGTGGAAACTCAATGCTACACTGCTGACCCCAGAGAACGTTGAGGAACTCAAAAGGGATTACAAAGGTTGGAGGACCGTGAAACCCCTCTTTCAGTCTCCAGTTCACTGGTGGGAAGCGATTAAGGAGAACATCAAGAGGTTCTTCATCCACAAAGGTGTTCAGAAGGCGAGAGAGAGACAGAGGGAAATGTCCCGACTCCAGAAAATTATGCAAAATCTACTCCGGTTGCAGTCAATGGGGGTCGAGATCAAGGAGAACCTCCAAGAGGTGAAGAGCCAGCAGGCCTCGCTCTTTGCCAAGGAGGCCTCCAAGATCATCTTCCGGTCCAGAGTCCGCTCCATCGAGCAGGATGAGATGTGCTCGCGTTACTTCTTCCAAAAGGTACACAGAGAGAGCTCTGTTATCAGCAGCCTGAAGGAAGAAGATGGCTCGGTAACGTCTTCGCAGTCCGACATACTAAGGATCAGCAAATCCTTTTTTGCTGGGCTGCATGACGCGAAGCCCACAGACAGCAGAGCCTCCCAGTCCTTCCTGTCATCTATCACAGAGGTCCTAGATGACAGCAGGAGGGAGAGACTGGACAAGCCGCTAACTCTGGACGAGCTGACAAAGGCCGTCGAGCCTTTCGAGACGAGTAAAACTCCCGGGAGCGACGGCTTACCGGTCGAGTTTTACTCGGCGCTGTGGGACTGGGTTGGCCCGGATCTGCTGGAAGTATACGAGAGTATGCTCCTGGCCGGCAGCATGTCAGAATCCATGAGAAAAGGCATCATCACGTTCATTTACAAGCAGAAGGGGGAGAGGGCAGAAATCAGAAATTGGCGGCCCATCTCACTGCTTAATGTTGATTACAAGATTCTGTCCAAAGTCATAGCCAGTCGAGTCAAGTCTGCTCTGGAGTTGGTGATTCACCCCGATCAGACCTGTACTGTACCCGGCAGGAAGATCTCTGATAGTCTCGCGCTACTCAGGGATACGATCGCCTACGTACGGGACAGGAGGTTGGACACCTGCCTCATCAGCCTGGACCAGGAGAAGGCTTTTGACAGGATATCGCACACCTACATGATGGACGTGCTTTCCAAAATGGGGTTTGGGTAGGGAATCTGCAATTGGATCCAACTGCTCTACACAAACATCAGTAGCGCAGTCTCAATCAACGGGTGGGAATCTGAAAGTTTCCCGATCAAATCTGGAGTCAGACAGGGCTGTCCTCTGTCCCCGGTCTTGTTTGTTTGCTGTATTGAACCCTTTGCTGAGTATATTAGGAAGGATGCGAGCATAAGAGGGGTGACAATCCCAGGCAGCGGAGGCACTCAGGTCAAAACCTCCCTGTACATGGATGACGTCGCCGTTTTCTGCTCGGATCCGCTGTCCGTGCGCAGACTGATGAGCATCTGCGACCAGTTCGAACTGGCCTCGGGAGCCAAAGTTAACCATGGCAAGAGCGAGGCCATGTTCTTTGGGAACTGGGCTGACCGATCCTTTGTCCCCTTCACCGTCAGGTCAGATTACCTGAAGGTGCTGGGGATATGGTTCGGAAGAGCCGGGGCGTGCACCAAAACATGGGAGGAGCGAGTAGCCAAGGTACGACAAAAGTTGGGCATGTGGGGGCAGCGATCTCTCTCCATTGTGGGTAAGAACCTGGTCATCAGGTGCGAGGCGCTCACGTTGTTGCTCTACGTGGCGCAGGTCTGGCCCATACCCCACTCCTGCGCCGTGGCAGTCACCCAAGCCATTTTCCGCTTCGTCTGGGGAACTAAAATGGACCGGGTCCGGAGGGACACGATGTTCAAATCTCTGGACAAGGGCGGGAAAAATGTACCCAACGTGGCCCTCATCCTGATGACCACCTTCGTGTGCGGCTGCATCAAGCTGTGTGTAGATCCCCAGTACGCAAACTCCAAGTGTCACTACGTGCTGAGGTTCTATCTGTCCCCGGTGTTGCGAAAGATGGGCCTGGTCACATTGCCGCGGAACGCTCCGTGCAGTTGGGACGTGCCGTACCATCTATCCTTCGTGGAGCAGTTTCTGCGGGAAAACACCTTTGACCACCGGTCCATCAGGCAGTGGTCTGCACGGAATGTCCTCAAGGCCCTACGGGAAAAGGAAACGGTGGATCCTGTCGGATGGTTCCCCGAGCAGACCGTCAAAGTCATTTGGCGGAATGCCTCATCACCAGAACTTTCAAACAAGCACCAAGACGTAGCTTGGCTGGTGGTGAGAAGGGCCCTCCCCGTCAGATCCTTCACGCACACCCGAAGTCTCGCCCCCTCCGCACAGTGCCCCCGTGTTGGCTGTGGTGGGGAAGAGACGGCCGCCCACCTCCTCCTGGAATGTGCCTTTGCAAAGCAGGTGTGGAAAGAGATGCAGTGGTTTTTGTCAAGGTTCATCCCAAGCAGCTCTGTAACACAGGATTCTGTGCTCTACGGGCTGTTCCCAGTGACGCACACCGAGACAAACATCAACTGCTGCTGGAGGACTATCAATTCGGTGAATGACGCCCTTTGGTCTGCCCGAAACCTGCTGGTCTTCCAGCGCAAAGAGTTGTCCACCACCGAATGTTGCAGACTGGCACATTCCAAGGTCCAGGACTACGTGCTGAGGGACGCACTAAAGCTTGGGGCAGCCGCAGCAAAGGCTCAATGGGGAAAGACCACAGTGTAAGGTTCCCCCACCAAGCTGGACTGAGGGGCTGGATCCATGGGAAACCCCTCGAACTGTATCGTTAATATTCTCAATTGCTGTAAATGTAAAAGTGTAATTGACATGACAATTGTGAAATGGAAGGGTTGTGAAGAAACTCATGACAGTATTGAAGGAAACTGATCTCCCTTGCAATGTTTGTATTTTTTGGTGCTGTTTGGAAACTGTTTGGCAATGTAATTTTTACAGATTTTTATGAATAAAGTATATTTTGGAAATTAAAAAAAAAAGTAAGGTCCCCCCATCAAGCTGGACTGATGGGCTGGATCCATGGGAAACCCCTCGAACTGTTTTGTTGATATTTACTTTTGCTGTAAATGTGAAACTATAATTGGCATGACAATCGTGAAATGGAAGAGTTGTGAGGCAACTCATGATTGTATGTAAGGAAACTGATCTCCCTTGCAATGTTTGTATTTTTTGGTGCTGTTTGGAAACTGTTTGGCAATGTAATTTTTACAGATTTTTATGAATAAAGTATATTTTGGAAATAAAGAAAAAAGTTCTCCCAGGATGAGGCTAACCTATTGTACTGTGGATTTGCTGATGCTTGCGATGTCTTCAAATGTGGGATACTCAACTGCAGAATTTGTGATAGTTGGGGGTCTGCTTGTGCGCTCACCCCTGATTATATGAATCAAAAATAGAATTTACTAGCTGTTGCTGGACAGTGTTTCAGCTCCCAAATATTTTTTGCTATAAACACTCGTGCTCGTTTCTTCGCAGCTCCAAGTACGCACTTCTCCACCTCAATGCTTGGACTTAGCTGGCAGGGGATAGACCGTGATCAGTGGCGTTTGATAATGCAGGTGCTGTTTTTGTGTTTTTTTGGGGGGGTGGGAGGTGGTTTCAGCACCGTATTTAGGGCATTCCGCCCTTTTGGATTGGAGATCTACCGTGGTGGTGGTTTCCCTGTCAGTTGAGGATTTAGTACTTGTCCCAGGAAAGCGTCAAGTAAAAATGGCTGCAACCAACACCAGAGCTCCAGGCCAGGGGGTGTGTAACACCGTTAGGGTGGCGGTGAAAGATAGTGAAGGAGATGCACCCATCGACTGCGCCTGCTTCATTCAGAATTTTGTTTTTCCAAAATATACTTTATTCATAAAGATCTGGAAAAAAACACTGCAGCCTCACAGCTCCAGCGACCCGGGTTCGGTTCTGGGTACTGCCTGTGTGGAGTTTGCAAGTTCTTCCTGTGACCGCGTGGGTTTCCGACAGGTGCTCTGGTTTCCTCCCACAGGCAAAGACTTGCCGGTTGATAGGTAAATTGGCCATTGTAAATTGCCCGAGTGTAGGCAGGTGGTAGGAGAATTGAGGGAAGGTGGGGATGTGTTAGGGAATATGGGATTAATGTAGGATTACTGTAAATGGGTGGTTGCTGGTCAGCACAGACTCGGTGGGCTGAAGGGCCTGTTTTAGTGCTGTATCTCTCCATGACTCTATGACATTCCAAAAAGTGTGAAAGAAATCAGTTTTCTTCAACACAGGAGTGAGTTGCCTCACAACCCTTCCATTCCACTTTACCTGCCATGTACATTTTACAGCCAAACCATATTTGGTGTATACAGCCCGATGGGTTTCCCATGGGTCCAGTTCCTTAGTTCACTATGGCGGGGGGACCTTACACAATGGTCTTTCCACATTGAGCCTTTGCAGCGGCTACCCCAAGGTTTAGTGTGTCCCTCAGCACGTAGTCCTGGACCTTGGAATGTGCCAGTCTGCAACACTCGGTCGTGGACAACGTTTTGCGCTGGAAGACCAGCAAGTTTCGGGCAGACCAAAGAGTGTCTATCACCGAATTGATGGTCCTCCAGCAGCAGTTGATGTTTGTCTCGGTGTGCGTCCCTGGGAACAGCCCGAAGAGCACAGACTCCTGTGTTACAGAGCTGCTTGGGATGAACCTCAACAAAAACCGCTGCATCTCTTTCCACACCTGCTTTGCAAAGACACATTCCAGAAGGAGGTGGGCAACTGTCTCTTCCCCACCTACTCAGCAGAGATGACATCTGTTATTGAAGCAAAAAGCAGAACCGACCTGATGCACAACATGAAACCAGCAGCCAGAACATTATATGACTTGAAATTAGCCAAGGCAGTTGTGCAAAAGACAGTGAGACACTGCGCAAATAAACACTAGACAAAATCACAAATGTAACAATGCTTTCAAAAGCAAATCTCCCGAGTATGCTCACACTCGTCAAGCAGAGGTGACTTTGCTGGCTCAGGCACGTTTGCAGGATGGAAGATGACACATTCCCAAGGGTATTCTGTATGGGGGGGTAGCCGGAGACAGAAGACCAGTTGGATGCCCAAAGCCCCACTTCAAGGATGCCTGCAAGCAGGACATGAAGGCCCGAAACATCGATTTTCACACATGGGAGACACTGGCCAACAACAGAGGGAAATGGTGATATTACCCCTGGACTGGTGTGTGCATCACCATGACGATCAGTGACTACAGCAGTTCGACAGCAGGTGCCGACATGGAAAACAGCGACACCTGATAATCCCACCTCATATGTGTCACTTGTGGAAGAACCTGCCTCTCACAGATTGACCTCTTCAGCTATCAAACAAAGTGCACCGTGGGAAACTATCCCATCACCAATGGATTTTCTGCAAGTCCATCATCTCACATAGAAGGAAGGATGACGACGACGACATCTACAACCAGGGCGGCCCATTGTGCCTGTGGCAGCTCTTTCATTTCCTTTCAACTATTTATCAAAATTCCCTTTTCAACCTTACGATTGAGTCTCCTTCCACCATTCTCTCAGGCAATACATTCCAGACCAAAAACAACAACAACTTGTGTGTAAATTTATAGAGCACCTTTAACGTAATACAGCGTCCCATGGCACTTCACAGGAGTGTCGGAAAGCAAATTTGGACCCCAAGCCACACAAGACCGTATTAGAGCAGATGGCCAAAAGCTTGGTCACAGAAGTAGCTTCCATGAGTGTTTTAAAGGAGGGAAGAGAGGTCGACAGGCAGAGAGTTCAGGGAGGGAAATCTCAGGCTTCGGGCCTGGACAGCTGATGTCACAGCTGCCAGCGGTGGAGCGATAAAAATCAGCGATGCTCAAAAGACCAGAATTGGAGCAGGGCCGGAATCTCGGGGGGAGTGAACCAAATAAAATCCGGTCCTTTGTATCCCCCTCACAGCTTACATTCCCACCTTGCTTTTTATTGTCAATCAATTTCCCTCTTGCAGTTCTATTTCACACCAAGAGATGTCAGTCTCATGCCATTTCACAGCAAGCTGCAAACAAGCTTACTTTACTACCAGTCTCATACTGTGTTGAGTGGACAAGGATGTGTGTGGTGTGCAGCGTGTGGTATGCAGCAAGGTTAGACTCAAACCAAAGAAGCTGCATCACTCCAAGCGGAAGGGCCGCCTGCGCATCAACACTAGCAGAATTTCTTATCCACAGCTGTTACGTAAGTTTCTAAATTCACTTGATAAAGTCCTTCAAAATACTCCGACAGGGGATGCAGAGACCAAGTGGGCCCACATCAGAGATGCCATCTATGACTCAGCTATGATCACCTATGGCAAACGTGTGAAGCAGAATGCAGACTGGTTTAAATCACACTTTGAAGAGCTGGAACCTCTCATAGCCGCTAAGCGCATTGCACAGTTGAACTACAAGATAGCCCCCAGCGAGTTAATATCCGTAGCTCTTAAAGCAGCCAGAAGCGCTGCACAAAGAACAGCCAGGCACTGTGCAAATGACTACTGGCAACACCTATGCAGTCATATTCAGCTGGCCTCTGACACTGGAAACATCAGAGGAATGTATGATGGCATTAAGAGAGCTTTTGGGCCAAACATCAAGAAGATCGCGCCCCTCAAATCTAAATCAGGGGACATAATCACTGACCAACGGAAGTAAATGGACTGCTGGGTGGAGCACTACCTAGAACTGTACTCCAGGGAAAATGTTGTCACTGAGACCGCCCTCAATGCAGCCCAGTCTCTGCCAGTCATGGATGAGCTGGACGTACAGCCAACAAAATCGGAACTCAGTGATGTCATTCATTCTCTAGCCAGCAGAAAAGCACCTGGGAAGCACAGCATTACCCTGAAATAATCAAGCGTACCAAGCCTGCTATACTTCCAGCACTCTACGGACTGCTTTGCCTGTGCTGGGACGAGGGAGCAGTACCACAGGACATGCGCGATGGCAATATCATCACCCTCTATAAGAACAAGGGTGACCGCGGTGACTGCAACAATTACCGTGGAATCTCCCTGTTCAGGATAGTGGGGAAAGTCTTCACTCGAGTCATTTTAAACAGGCTCCAGAAGCTGGCTGAGCGTGTCTACCCTGAGGCACAGTGTAGCTTTCGAGCAGAGAGATCCAACATTGACATGCTGTTCTCCCTTTACCAGCTACAGGAGAAATGCCGTGAACAACAGATGCCCCTCTGCGTTGCTTTCATAGATCTCACCAAAGCCTTTGACCTCGTCAGCAGACGTGATCTCTTCGGACTACTAGAAAAGATTGGATGTCCACCGAAGCTGCTAAGTATCATCACCTCATTCCATGACAATATGAAAGGCACAATTTAGCATAACGGCACCTCATCAGACCCCTTTCCTATCCTGAGTGGCATGAAACAGGGCTGTGTTCTCGCACCTACATTGTTTGGGGTCTTCTTCTCCCTGCTGCTCTCACATACGTTCAACCCTTCAGAAGAAGGAATTTTCCTCCACACAAGATCAGGTGGCAGGTTGCCCGTCTAAAAGCGAAGACCAAAGTACAGAAAGTCCTCATCAGAGAACTCCTCTTTGCTGACGATGCTGCATTAATATCTCACACTGAAGAGTGGCTGCAGAGTCTCATCGACAGGTTTGTGGCTGCCTGCAACGAATGTGGCCTAACCATCAGCCTCAAGAAAAAGAACATCATGGGACAGGACGTCAGAAATGCTCCATCCATCAATATCGGTGACCACGCTCTGGAAGTGGTTCAAGAGTTCACCTACCTAGGCTCAACTATCACCAGTAACCTGTCTCTCGATGCAGAAATCAACAAGTGCATGGGAAAGTCTTCCACTGCTATGTCCAGACTGGCCAAGAGAGTGTGGGAAAATGTCGCACTGACACGGAACACAAAAGTCCAAGTGTATCAAGCCTGTGACTAAGTACCTTGCTCTACGGCAGCGAGGCCTGGACAACGTATGTCAGCCAAGAGCGACGTCTCAATTCATTCCATCTTTGCAGCCTGCGGAGAATCCTTGGCATCAAGTGGCAGGACCGTATCGCCAACACATCCCCAGCATATACACCCCAGTGAGCCAGTGGCACTTGAGATGGCTTGGCCATGTGTGCACATGGAAGATGGCAGGATCCCCAAGGACACATTGTACAGCGAGCTCATCACTGTATCAGACCCACCGGCCGTCCATGTCTCCGCTTAAAAGACGTCTGCAAACGCGATATGAAGTCCTGTGACATTGATCACAAGTCGTGGGAGTCAGTTGCCAGTGATCGCCAGAGCTGGCGGGCAGCCATAAAGGTGAGGCTAAAGTGTGGCGAGTCGAAGAGACTTTGCAGTTGGCAGGAAAAAAGACAGAAGCGCAAGGGGAGAGCCAACTGTGTAACAGCCCTGACAACCAATTTTATCTGCAGCACCTGTGGAAGAGTCTATCACTCTGGAATTGGCCTTTATAGCCACTGCAGGCGCTGCTTCACAAACCACTGACCACCTCCAGGTGCTTACCCATTGTCTCTCGAGACAAGGAGGCCAAAGAAGAAGATTCTTCCACCTCTCTGCGATTTGGCTACATATTTTCTCCTCTATCTCTTCCTGTCTGTTTAGAGGCCT
This sequence comes from Heterodontus francisci, assembly GCF_036365525.1. Lineage (NCBI taxonomy): Eukaryota > Metazoa > Chordata > Chondrichthyes > Heterodontiformes > Heterodontidae > Heterodontus > Heterodontus francisci. Next base: position 755,242 of record NW_027141723.1, read on the forward strand.
GTAGGACACTCCCAGCCAAGTGATTGTCCCCTTTTTGTTTTTAAGTTCTACCCATATGGCCTCATTTGAGGAATTTCTAAGATATCATCCTTCCTTACTGCAGTAATTGACTCCTTGATCAACAGTGCAATGCCACCTCCTCTTTTACCCCTTCACCTGTCCTGTCTTGCCTGTAGATTCTGTACCCTGGAATACTGAGCTGCCAGTCCAGCCCCTCCCTCAACCATGTCTCTGTGATAGGAATAAGATCATAATCCCATGTGCTAATCATCGCCCTCAATTCATCTGCCTTATTAGTGAGACTCCTTGCATTAAAATAGATGCAATCCAGCCTTGCATTTTTCACTTGTGCCATAGCAGGTCTATATTTGCTCTGCCTTCCAGACTGACTCAGTTTCTCTTTTAAATTTGACTGTGTTTAACCCCCTACTGTATCTCCACTCTGTATCCGACCCCCCTGCCAAATTAGTTTAAAACCCCGCTACCCCCCAAAACAGCACTGGCAAACCTCTCAGCAAGTATGTTGGTCCCGTTCCAGTTCAGGTGCAACCCGTCCAACTTGGACAGGTAGGTCCCACCTTTGCCAGAAACAGACCCAGTGGTCGAGGAAACTAAGGCCCTCCCTCCTGCACCATATCCTCAGCCAAGCATTCATCTGCTCTACCCTCTTACTCCTATACTCATTAGCAATTGGCATTGGGAGTAATCCAGAGATTACAACCTTTGAGGTCCTGCTTTTTAATCTGCTATCTAGCTCCCTAAATTCTGGTTGCAGGACCTCATCCCTCTTTCTACCTATGTCATTGGTGGCAATGTGTACCATGACCTCTGACTGTTCACCCTCCCCCTTGTCCTGCAGCCACTCTGTGACATCCTTGACCCTAGCACCAGGGAGGCAACAAACCATCCTGGAGTCACGTTTTCAGCCACAGAAATGCCCATCTGTACCTCTTACGATTGAATCCCCTATCACTATAGCTCTTCTACTCCTTTTCCTCCCATCTTGTGCAGCTGATCCACCTGTGGTGCCACAGACTTGGTTCTTGCTGCATTCCCCTGAGAAGCTATTTCCCCCAACAGTATTCAAAGTAGAAAATCTGTTAGAAAGCGAGATGGATCCAGGGGACTCCTTCACTCCCTGTCTAGTTCTTCTATTCTGCATGGTGGTCACCCATTCACTTTCTGCCTGAGCAGTCTTTACCTGCGGTGTGACCACCTCCCTATATGTGCTATCCACAATGATCTCAGCCTCGCGGATGCTCCACAGTATCTCCAGCCACCGCTCCAGATCCGAAACGTGGATTTCGAGTAGCTGCAGCTGGAGACACTTCCTGCACACGTGTTCGCCCTGGACACTGGAAGTGTCCCTGACATCCCACATTGCACAGGTGGATCACTCCACATTGCTGAGCTGCCCTGCCATGACTTACCCTTAATTTATCCCCTTAAATTACCCCAAAATTAAATTATTTACACTAGGGACCTTGATTCTCCCCCAAAAAACACGACCTCCTTTATTGAAAAAACTGTAGACCTTTCCCTTTACTTTTAGTTACTTACCCAGCTATTTAGAGTAACTCCCGAACAGCAGATACTCACCAACCAATCACCTTGCAGCCTTCCTGTGACATCACTGCTCACTTTGTTTTCAAACTCCGGCGTGCCTGGACTGCTCTCCGCTTCTCACCCGGAAGGTGAGTGACTGGGCCTCAATCCTCAGGCTCAATTTATCGGCTCCACTCTCGGTGTTTTCCCCACAGGTCCGCTCCTCTCCCGGAAGGTGAGTGACTGGGCCACGATCCTCAGGCTCAATGTATCGGCTCCACTGTCGGTGTTCTCCCCACAGGTCCAGACCTCTCCCGGAAGGTGAGTGACTGGGCCGCGATCCTTGGGCTCAATTTATTGGTTCTGCTCTCGGCGTTCTCCCCACAGGTCCACTCCTCTCTGCTCCGCTCCCGGAAGGAAAGTAAGTCTGGTATCTGTGACGGACAATGAGGAGAAACACAATATAAGGAGATGGTGAAATACATTTTACTCTTTAGACGATATTATTTATTATATTTCAGCTGTTCCTTGTTTTACAAATATTTTTGCGGGCTTTTCAAATTTGTGAATGGGTTTCAGCTCTGACAATTTGCCGCTGCCAATCTCCGCCCCATTTTCTCATTGCCCTTTGATGATCGGCAAAATAGCAGCTACCTGATTGGTGACATGAACCAGCCAATGAGACTCAGCAGACAGTAACCAATCAGAAGTAGCTGGACTGCATTCCTCCAGAAGGTAAAGCAGGGAAGTGCGGGAGGAATTCCTCACTCTTTGTGAAAGTATTTGTGAGATTGTGGAAATGTCTGGAAGAGGAGCAGGGGAGAGACCATGATCCTGTCTCAGGTAAGTTTTTGAGTAAAATGGCTGTAACCAATTCTGTAACTTCAGGCCAGGGAGTGTGTAACATCGTTCGGGTGGTAGTGAAGGATAATGATGGAGATGCACTGGTTGATCGTACCTTCTTCATTAAGAAAATCCTTATTGATTGCTGTGGATTCCAAGCTGTAAACATCTTCTGCCTGCAGGACTTCCCCAGCAGTGGATATTTTGACGTGACGTCCAAGAACATGGCGGATGCATCAAGTTCCTGAAGGTGTTCAAGGAGAAGGGAAACCAGGCGCCGCTGTCGATCCTCACAGTGGAGCCGCTCTTCACCCTGCCATCGCAACGTGACCGGGTGGTGAGAAGCCACCTCTACAACCCCCATGTTCCTGTCATGGATGTACTCACCTTCCTCACCTGGTACGTCGAGGTGGCCGGCGGCAGCACTGATGTCAAGGACCCATTTGGATTTGGACCAGCTAGCGGCAGGTCAAGGTGACCTTGAAGGTCAATGCCAACGGAGCCATCATCCATCCTCCCTCCAGCTTCACTTTCGGGGGAAGTCGAGGCTTCATGGTCTACGCGGAGTAGCCCAGAGTTTGTCGTACCTGCGGCAAATCTGGTCACGTGGCAGCTAACTGCAGCACAGTCGTCTGCAAGAACTGCAAGAAGGAAGGCCATCACACCAAGGACTGTAAACATTGTAAGTACTGCAACCTGTGAGGTGGGGCAGGCCACCTCTACAAAACCTGCCCCAAACGCTGCCTCAGTTATGCTCAGGCAGCAAGGACCAAGGAAAGACCGGCTTAAGGAACGGTGAACATGTCTGGTGCTGGGAGGGAAACAGGCAATCCTCCCCACAGCGATGAAAGTCTATCTGAGAAAGAGAAGAAAGGGGAGGCAGCTGCAACCAGAGACCCAACACCTACTCCGTGCCTGGAAACTCCTCCTCTACAGACAGAATTAATGGAGGAGGAGGCAGCAGATGGACAAACAGGTCAGTGGCAGGTGGTACAAAGGAAGACCACAAAGAAAAAACCTCCAAAAAAAGAACAGGTCACCACCCAAACCAGTGGCAAGAGGAGGCTACCGTCTGAGACAGACTACAGCAGCTCCTCCTCACTGGACGAGGAAGGGCCGGAACGATGGCACCTCCAAAAGAAGCAGCAGAACTCAAAGGAGCTGGAAGATAAAGCCCCCCAGCTCTGGGGCACTGGAAGCTGTGACACGCCCAGCGCACCCCAAACCAAAAGCATAGAACCCAAGGAGATGCTCAGTGCACCCCAGCTCCGGGAGACCGAGAGCAGCGAAGTGTTCTGCGCACTCCAGCTCCAGCTCCGGAAGTCAGGAACAGTGGTGTCTTTGAGGAGGGACCGAGGGGAAAGACACCAACAGCAGAGGACAACCCAAGCCTTGCTGCCTACAAGACCCGCCCCCCACCCGCCGATGTCACCCCAGTGGAACAAAACCCTCATGAATAACCATGAGGGTTTTCTGGGCTCAACGAATGTGAAACAGCTTGCGTACACTGTGGGTATGCAGGAACATACTCAAGGACTGGGGCTAGCAAGGACACCTGGTGTTGTAAGCAACACCCAACTTTATAGTGGATATAAAGATTGCTTCGATTAACATGCATTGTGTTAAATCCACCACGTGATGTGTTTCAACCTTGGATGACTTCGCAAAGGTCAAAGCCGGCGTACTGTTTCGTCAGGAGTGTGGAATCCTGCACCGCAGCACTTACAGGCAATGGTCACGATGGTGATCCCATGGGACATCGATCTGGTCCAGGGGAAATGATTCCTGTTCCTCCGGCCTGGGTATTCTGCTGCGGGGAGGCAATTTAACCATCTCTGAAGTTAAGATGCTGGTGGGCGGTCACCTTCTCGTAGCAGATGTAATGTACAACAATGCTCCGCTCCATTTAAGCAACGTATATGCCCCGGTCCAATACAGTGAGCGGCTGACCATCCTCCAGCAACTCACACTGCTGCTGGTGACATCCAGGCCGATCATTCTTGGAGGTGACTTCAACTGCATCATTGATGCAGCTGGACAATCTGGCAGTGACGACAGAAAACTGGACGCTACGCCCAGATTCTTAAAAAATGCCAAACTGCACAATGTCTTCAGCAAACCTGCAGACAGAGAGCGGCGTAGATACACCTGGTCAAGATCGGACGGGTCTGCCCGTTCCAGGATTGACTTCCTGTATGTGTCCCCTGCTTTCACGGTCAGATCCACCGACGTCAAGCCGGTGTTCTTCTCCAGCCACTGCCTCTTACTGGCTGACTGTCACTTACAGGATGACCAGCGGGTTGGCAGGGGGACATGGAAGCTCAATGCTACACTACTAACCTCAGAGAACATTGAGCAACTCAAAAGAGATTGAAAAAGTTGGAGAACAGTGAGACCCTCCTTGAGTATCCGGTGAACTGGTGGGAAGTGATCAAGGTGAATATCAAGAGGTTCTTTATCTCCAAAGGTGTTCAGAGGGCGAGAGAGAGACAAAGGGAAATGTCCCAACTCCCGAAAAGTATGCAAAATCTGCTCCGGCTGCAGTCGATGGGGGTCGAGGTCAAGGAGGATCTCCAAGAGGTGTAGAGCCAGCAGGCCTCGCTCTTTGCCACGGAGGCCTCCAAGATCATCTTCCGGTCCAGAGTCCGCTCCATTGAGCAGGATGAGACGTGCTCGCGTTTCTTCTTCCAAAAGGTACACAGAGAGAGCTCTGTGATCAGCAGCCTGAAGGAAGAGGATGGCTCAGTCACAACTTCACACTCCGACATACTAAGGATTAGCAAATCCTTGAATGCTGGGCTGTAAGACATGAAGTCTATGGACAGCACGTCCTCCCAGTCCTTCCTGTCATCTATCACAGAGGTCTGAGATGACAGCATGCAGGAGAATCTGGACAAACCGCTAACTCTGGACAAGCTGACAAAGGCCATCAAGTCTTTTGAGACGAAGAAAACTCCCGGAAGCGACGGCTTACCAGTTGAGTTGTATTCGGCCCTGTGGTACTGGGTCAGCCCAGACCTGCTGGAAGTGTACGAGAGTATGCTCCTGGCCGGCAGCATGTCAGAATCCATGAGGAAAGGCATCATCACCATCATCTACAAGCAGAAGGGGGAGAGGGCAGAAATCAGAAATTGGCGGCCCATCTCACTGCTTAATGTAGACTACAAGGTTCTGTCCAAAGTCATCGCCAGTCGAGTCAAGTCTGCTCTGGAGTTGGTGATTCACCCTGACCAGACCTGCACTGTACCCAGCAGGAAGATCTCTGATAGTGTCGTGCTACTTAGGGATACGATCGCCTATGTACGGGTCAGGAGGGTGGACACCTGCCTCATCAGCCTGGACCAGGAGAAGGCTTTTGACAGGATATCGCACTCATACATGATGGATATGCTCTCCAAAATGGGGTTTGAGGAGGGAATCTGCAATTGGATCAAACTGCTCTACACAAACATCAGTAGTACAGTCCAAACAATTGGGTGGGAATCAGAAAGTTTCCAGTCAAATCTGGAGTCAGACAGGGCTGTCCTCTTTCCCCTGCCTTGTGTGTTTGCTGTATCGAACCCTTTGCTGAGTCTATTTGGAAGGATGCGGGCATAAGAGGGGTGACAATCCCAGGCAGCGGAGTCACTCAGGTCAAAGCCTCCCTGTACATGGATGATGTTGCTGCAGTCTGATCGGATCCGCTGTCCATTCACAGACTGATGAGCATCTGCGACCAGTTCGAACTGGATTCGGGAGCCACTGTTAACCATGGCAAGAGCGAGGCCATGTTCCTTGGAAACTGGGCTGACCGATCCTTTGTCCCCTTCACCGTCAGGTCAGACTACCTGAAGGTGCTGGGGATATGGTTTGTAAGGGCCGGGACGCGCACCAAAACCTGGGAGGAGCGAGTAGCCAGGGTACAACATAAACTGAGCAAGTGGGAGCAGCGATCTCTCTCTATTATGGGTAAGAACCTGGTCATCAGGTGCAAGGTGCTCACGTTGTTGCTGTAAGTGGCACAGGTCTGGCCCATACCCCACTCCTGCGCTGTGGCGATCACCCGAGCCAATTCCCGCTTTATCTGAAGACGCAAAATGGACAGGGTCCAGAGGGACACGATGTTGAAACCTCTGGATAAAGGCGAGAAAATGTACTCAACATCGCCCTCAACCTGATGGCCGCCTTAGTATGTGGCTGCATCAAGCTGTGCGGAGAGCCCCAGTATGCAAACACCAACTGTCACTATGTGCTGAGGTTCTATCTGACCCCGGTGTTGCGAAGGATGGATCTGGTCACATTGTCACGGAACGCTCCATCCAGTTGGACTGTGCGTTCGTGGAAATGTTTGTGTGGAAAAACACCTTTGACCACCAATCCATCAGGCAGTGGTCTGCACGGAATGTCCTCAAGTATATTTTTGGAAAAGAAAAGTCTGGAAGAGGAAAGACCGGCGGGAAAGCTCGGTCCAAGGCCAAGTCTCGCTCCTCCTTGGCTGGACTGCAGTTCCCGGTGGGCCGTGTTCACAGGCTCCTGAGAAAGGGCAACTATGCTGAGCATGTGGGTGTCGGAGCCCCGGTCTATCTGGCTGCTGTGCTCGAGTATCTGACCGCTGAAATCCTCGAGTTGGCCAGTAACGCGGCCCAGGACAACAGGAAGACCCGCAACATCCTCAGACACCTACAGCTGGCTGTCCAGAATGACGAGGAGCTCACCAAGCTGCTGGGAGGGGTGACCATCACTCAGGGCTGGGTGCTGCCTAATATCTAGGCCATGCTGCTGCCCAAGAAAACCAGCGCTCCGGGCACCAAAACCAAGGCAATCTGCCAGGATTTTATCAAATACCCAAAGGTTCTTTTCAGAGCCACACACAGTATCATTCTTGTAAATCTCCACTGTACTCTCTCCACAGCAATTATGTCATTTCTGTAATGTGATGACCAGAACTGTACGCAATACTCCAGCTGTGGCCAAACCACCGTTTTAAACAGTTCTCGCATTACATCCCTGCTTTTGTCGACCAAGAAAGGAAAGCATTCCATATGCCTTCTTCACCACTCTATCTACCTATCCTGTCACTTTCAGGGACCTGTGGACATGCGCTCCAAAGTCTCTCACTTCTTCTACCCATCTCAGTATCTTCCCGTTTATTGTGTATTCCCTTGCTTTGTTTGCCCTCCCCAAATGCATTACCTCACACTTCTCCAGATTGAATTCCATTTGCCACTTTTCCGCCCACTCAATTAATCCATTCATATCATTCTGAAGTCCACAGCCATCCTCCTCACTATCAATTCCACGGTCAATTTTTGTGTCATCAGCAAATTTCCCAATCATAGCTCCCACATTTAATTCCAAATCATTATTTTTTTTTTTGAAGAGATACAGCACTGAAAGAGGCCCTTCTGCCCACCGAGTCTGTGCCGACCATCAACCATCCATGTTATCCTAATCCTACACTAATTCCATATTCCTACCACATCCCCACCTGTCCCTATATTTCCCTACCACCTACCGATACTAGGGACAATTTATAATGGCCAATTAACCTATCAACCAGCAAGTCTTTGGCATGTGGGAGGAAACTGGAGCACCCGGAGGAAACACACGCAGACACAGGGAGAACTTGCATACTCCACTCAGGCAGTACCCAGAATTGAACCCGGGTTGCTGGAGCTGTGAGGCTGCGGTGCTAACCGCTGCGCCACTGTGCCGCCCGTGTGGGAATATACACCACAAACAGCAAGGGACCCAACACTGAGCCCTGTGGAACGCCACGAAAAACCGCTTTCCATTTGCAAAAACATCCGTGGACTACTATCCTTTGTTTGCTGTCACTGAGTCAATTTTGGATTCAAACTGCCACATTCCCCTGTATCCCATGGGCTTTCATTTTATTGACCAGACTGCCATGTGGGACCTTATCAAATGCCTTACTAAAATCCATGTAAACCACATCCACCGCACTATCCTCATCAATGTTCCTTGTTACTTCCTCAAAAAACTCAATAAAGTTAGTGAGACATGACCTTCCCTTAACAAATCAATGCTGACTATCCCTGATTAATCCGTGCCTTTCTAAGTGGTAGTTTATCCTGTCCCTCAGAATTGATTCGAATAATGTACCCACCACTGAGGTCAGACTTACCACATCCTTTTAAAATAATAGTACAACGTTCGCAGAGCTCCAATCCTCCGGCACCTCCCCCATATCCAGTGAGGATTTGAAGATGATCCTCAGCGCATCCACTATTTACTCCCTGGCTTCCTTTAACAACCTCAGATGAAAACCATCCGGCCCTGGTGATTTATTCATTTTGAAGGATGTCAGACTCTCTAGTACTTCCACTCTCATTATGCTTATCGTATCTAATATTCCACACTCCTCTTCTTTTACTACAATGTCTGCATCATCCCTCTCCTTTGTGAAGGCAGAGACAAAAAACTCATTAAGAACCCCGCCCACATCTTCTGGATCCACACAGAAGTTCCCTTGTACATCTCTGATAGGCCATACCCTTTCCTTAGTTATCCTCTTGCTCTTAATGGACTGATAAAACATCTTTGGGGTTTCCTTCAAGTAGTTGTATCCAGTCCACATCCACCAAATCACCTCTCAGTTTTGTAAAATTTGCCTTCCCCCAATTTAGAACTTTTACTTTTCGAGCTGCCCTGCCATTACTTAGCTTTACAAACTCATTATTGCTCGTGTAATAAGTGTAATAAGTAGAGTAATTTACCAGTTACTCACCGATCAGCTTCTTCCCCTTTTCCATGGAGGCTGAAAAGGCAGAAGAGACCAAAGAGCACCTCCTTCCCCCAGTCAGTGAAGTCCCTCACACATCAGCTCACAGCTTTACACTCTGTCCAAACAGCACTTTCTAATTAGTAATTATTCATAAATTACACTAACTAAAACATTAGTAACCTGACCAATTACAAGGTAGCTATTTGAGGGTTTTTAAACAAAGAGCTTTTTTCCCTATCCCAAAGGCTCTTTTCAGATCCACCCACAGTATCTGAAAGGGCTGATTACTGTCTGAAGTCTGCTGTACCCACACCTCTGTCTATCCATCTTCATCTAGAACAACCAGCATCATCTTCCATTCCTTTCACCATCATGTGTTTAACTCGTTTCTCCTTATAGACAGTCAGATATCAATGTAATAATGAAATGATCTGTGTCAGTGCTGGCCATTTCCCTGTCCTGATTTCAGACCCTACTCTGGACACTTTTTTCCCATTCCAGGACCTTCTTGTATTAATATTCAGCACCACCTGTCAGTCAGAAACTTGTCTCAATGAACCGATCCTTTTACTGAACTTCCAACTGCTGCTGTCTATTTCTCGAGGGAAAGAGCTGCTCACTGCATAAGGATGTGAGGGGAATGTAACCCGGCTGCTGGTGAGACGGTCCCGTCTTCTCAATCAAAAGCCTTTTATTTTACTACAGTGATTCCCAGATTCCCAGCTGGTCTGTTGAGGATTTTGTTTTCACAGAAATATCTTGTTAAATACAAATCTGATTCCAACATGTCAGTAACAGGACAGAATGGGAACCTTTTAAAAGGATGAAGCAACTATTTCAGTGGCTTCTCACTGTCCCCCTGAAGCCTGTGTGAAGGGGAATTACCAATAGTCTGTAATTTATTACTTCCACACCGAGTTTGAGTTATTTGTCGTGTGAAAGATTGCTGAACGGAGTCTTTTACTGTCAGTTTCGGATGAGAAGTTGACAAAAATTGGCAAAATAAAGCTGTTCATAAAATAGCACCAGCAATTTGAGTCGGTAAAAGCAAAATTGTGTTTTAAAAGTTTATTTAAACCGCTACCGGAAAATAGATTTTTATGTACTTTTCCAGTCGATCACTTCTTTTCCACAGTGAAATTGGCAGCTTTCACAAATTCAAATATTCTGCCAGGTTGACAGGTTCAACCAATGATTTTTTGTATTTTGTGCTTCGAGATTCTCTGATTGAATCATTCATGTAAGCTAATGGCTGTGTGGCCTAATGGATAAGGCGTTTGACTTCGGTATATTCTATGATGTTATCCGAAGATTGCAGGTTCGAGTCCTGCCACGGTCATTTTGACCCAAAGGGATTATGCAGGGATTTCGGGATTGAGTCGGGGACTGAACAGATTGGAAACCCGACATGGACTCAATGGGGCGAATGGCCTCCTCATGTGCTGTCACTGACTTTATGAGAAGAGGGTGACCAATCAGAAGTGGGCTGGGGTTGCAGCGGGTTCAAACTGCAGGAATTCCTGGTCCCTGAATGACTGAGCTGAAACTGCTCACTTTCACTGCAGGAAACACCGTCTCGGGGGAAATAACATCACAAATAATTCCATTTGACTAATTATTCAATTATAAAACAATGTGAAGGTGTGATGTGACTTTTCACTGTGAGGGGAGAATCCGCCATCTGGGTAAATCAGCAACTTTATAACATCGTCTGTACGTTTAGAAAAGAAACGATGAAAACTCTCCCCATAACCCTGGTGTGGTGGAAAGGCTCAATTCAGAGATTGGAATATAACGAGAGCACAACATAAATCATTAACTGATATTTCCGGCATAAAACACACCCCAGCTCCCGTTCCCATGTCACTGCTGTCCCTATGAGGCGGTGGGTGACTCTGAAAAGAGACTTTGTTTTGTGTTTCTGCAGGAAAACCACAAAGATCCTCCCAGGCAGTGAAACTCATCTTCCCAGAATCTCCATACCAGATTGAAACAGAAAACACAAAGACAGTGAGAAAGTTCCAGAGAGTTACTGAGCATTAAAACCAATGAAATAAACCAATTCTAGAGAGATGTTGGTGCAGTTTTTTCAGAGCGATTGTGGGTGGCTCTTAAAACAGCCGTTGTGTTTCGAGTGTTTTCACTACATGGTGGAGTTTTACTTGGAGTTGATGTACTTGGTCACTCACTTTGTCCCTTCTCACATTCCGAGCGCTTTGTTGGGTGGAAATATTTATTCAGGCAGTTTCAACAGCTCAGAGCCGACATTGAGTCAGAAACCAGAAATGGGAGTATGGGACACAGACAAGGAATTTATGCTGGACCTTTAGAAATCTCACTGGTTATAGGCCTCAGTTAGAGCGTTGTGTCTAATTCCATGCTCCACACTTTAGCAGGAATGTCAAGGCCTCAGAGAGGGTGCAGAGGAGATTTACTGGAATGGTATCAGAAATGCAGGAATTCAGCTAATGTGGAAAGTATAGGGGTCTGGGGTGTGTGAAGCTGGGGTCCTTCTTCTTAGAGCAGAATGGCAGTTAATAGTTGTGTTCAACATTGTGAAGAGTTTTTATAAGAATAAAGAAGTTTGACTGCAATTAGACAGAGCCTTGGTGAGATCACACATTATGGGCGGCACAGTGGCGCATTGGTTAGCACCGCAGCCTCACAGCTCCAGCAACCCGGGTTCAATTCTGGGTGCTGCCTAGGTGGAGTTTGCAAGTTCTCCCTGTGTCTGTGTGGGTTTTCTCTCGGTGCTCCGGTTTCTTCCCACAAGCCGAAAGACTTGTTGGTAGGTAAATTGGCCATTATAAATTGTCCCTGGTTTAGGTAGGTGGGAGGGAAATATAGGGTCGGTGGGGATGTGGTAGAAATATGGGATTAGTGTAGGATTAGGATAAATGGGTGGTTGTTGGTCGGCACAGACTTGGTGGGCCGAAGGGCCTTTTTCAGTGCTGTATCTCTCTGTGACTCTAGAGATGTGGATGCTCAATCATTGGGTATATCCAAGAGAGAGATCGATAGGTTTTTGGATACTAAGGGAATCAAGGGATCTGTGCTAGTGTGGTAAGATGGAGTTGATGTAGGAAATCAGCTGTGATCTTATTGAATGGCAGAGCTATTTCGATGGGCCGAATGGCCCACTCCTATTTTTTATGTAACGTTCCATTCCTCTCAGGGAATATTTTATTTTCAAAAAGAGAAATACTGCACACACTGGAAATCTGAATAATAACAGAAGATTCTGGAAACACTCAGCAGTTCCAGCAGTATCTGTGGAGAGAGGAAGGTAGGAGCAATGTTTCAGGTCTATAGAAGGGTCACAGAACTGGACCACTATCCCGAGCTTCTCTTCTCCACAGTTGTTTCCGGACTGGCTGAGTGTTTTCAGTATTTTAGGCTTTTTCTTTCTGTATTTCATCCTTTTCCCACTTGACTATTTGCTGTGAAACTTTCAGCGTTGTGCTCAATTCTTTGTGTCGTTGTGTTTCCTTTATTTGAAGTAATGTAAATAGTTTCCTGAAATGAATTTGCCAAATTGTTGGGCTAATTGTTTCAACCAGTTTTTGAGCAAGTTCTCCACATGCACAGTGAAGGATTCCTTCACATTTGCGAAGACCATACAGGACTTGCATATCGATAGCAATGCCGTGTCCATGTGTCATTTGACATTGCTAGCCTATTCACCAATGTACCACTTCAGGAAGCCATAGATATTTGCACTGCAGTGCTATATCATGGTGATCTATACCCGTCACCATTGTGTGAATCTGTATTCATTGAACTTATGAACTCGGCAACTTGCACAGTTGAGTTCAGTTTTATTGACACCATGCATTGCTGGTGTTGCCATGGGATCCCCTCTAGGCCCAGCTCTCACAAACATCTTTGTTGGATTCCATGACAAAACTGTTTTTAAAGGAATGACACCTAACCTCCGACCGATGGCATATTTCCAATATGTAGATGATACGTTTGCTAAATTTGAATCCGCAGCTGCATGAAATAATTTCCTTGCACGTCTTCATGGGCTCCATCCTACACTCAAATTCACCTTTGGAATGGAGCAGTCAAATGAGCTCCCTTTCCTTGATGTACTAGTTGAGAAATCTGCTAAGGGGTTTTCTACCACGGTCTACCGCAAACCTACCTTCACTGGTCAATACACGCGTTGGGATTATTACAGTTCCACGCGCTATAAAATTGGTCTTATCGACAACCTCATAAATAGGGCTGAACCATTTGCTCACCATGCAAGCTTGATGCTGAAATAGGGCGAATCAAAGACATCCTGCATTACAATGGCTACACTGATCAGATCATTTCTCACTGTATATCACACAAACTTATAAACGGGCTGAAGGACGTCATTTTGAGCCCTGAAAAGTGCCCAGTCTCCCTCAAATTACCCTGGAAGGGTAATATATCCCCAGTATTTGAGTAACAGGTGAAGCGAGCTGTTTCCTGCTGTTACTATGCAGGAGCAACAAGTGTGGTGTTCGCCACTAACAGGATGCTGCTGTCAAGCAAAAGAGACATCCTGCCTATCACACAAATAAGTAACGTGATATATGAATTTCAATACCAGTGTGATGCTAGGTTTCTAGACCGTACATCCCAAAACTGGCGGATTGTATCAAATAACATGTCCCTTCCGCTGTTAGCAATGGGCCCAACCCAACCAACCCGTGCTTGCAAAACTCAAAACACAGTATCCAACATGAGATGTGATTCCACAATAGGACAACATTTGCTAAATAATTCTCAGTGTGCTAAGAATTACACTGACAACCGATTTAAGACTGTCAGTAGGGCTCGCAGTGTGGTGCACTGGTGTGTACTGTAAGCTACATATATTAATACACAGGGCCCTGTTCTTTGCAGACAGAAAGAACATGCACACATGTTGTGCCAGTTTCAGCTAAACAAAATAAGTGACAGCCATTCACTGGCTCATTCCACAGGGCAATGCCGTGACCAATCAGAGTCAAGCTGCCTGGTTTAAATTTCAGACAAAGCTGGGCAGTTATCTGTCAGTTACCATAAACTGATGCATTCTGAATGGCAATGCCTCGACCAATCAGAGTTCACTTGCCAACCAATCAGCACTCTCTTCTCATACAGAAGAAAGTTGTTGTTTTCCCTTAAATTGGTATTCTTGTGGATTGCCCTGCTGAGTGCAAGACGAAAACAACTGGCTACCAAAGTTTGGACAACATGTCACGATTTTCACGAAATGATTACTTTTATTTTCAATATAAAAATATAAAGCAATATGAGTGTAACATTTACAGACAAATTCTATGACCTCACATTGCCTGATTCTTTCACACTTACAGACTATGTGAACTACTGTCCCGATTTTGCAGTTCTCACTTCCAGTTAGCAAATGTCAGCAATCTGTGATACAGTGCAGTTTACAGACCAGACCGTCAATCACAACATGCAATAATTGTTCAGCTTATGTTGGACTGGTGGGATTTAGAAATACTAGGAATTGAGATGAGCTGTTATTGTATTTAATTATTTGTTTCATGGGATGTGGACGTCGCCAGCCAGGCCAGCATTTATTGTCCATCCCTAATTGCCCATGAGAAGGTGGTGATGAGCTTCCTTCTTGAACCACTGCAGTCCATGTGGGGTAGGTACACCCACAGTGCTATTAGGAAGGGAGTTCCAGGATTTTTACCCAGCGACAGTGAAGGAAGGAATGGCGATATAGTTCCAAGTCAGGATGATGTGTAGCTTGGAGGAGAACTTTCAGGTGGTGGTATTCCCATGCATCTGCTGCCCTTGTCCTTCTAGGCAGTAGAGGATGCAGGTTTGGAAGGTGCTGCCTGACTAGCCTTGGTGCATTGTTGCAGTGTATCTTGTAGATGGTACACACTGCTGCCACTGTACGTCAGTGGTGAAGGGAGTGAATGTTGTGGACGGGGTGCCAATCAAGCGTGTTGCTTTGTCCTGGACGGTGTCGAGCTTCTTGAATGTTGTTGGAGCTGCACCCATCCGGGCAAGTGGATAGTATTCCATCACACTCCAGACTTGTGCCTTGTAAATGGTGGACAGGCTTGGGGAGTCAGGAGGTGAGTTACTCACCGTATGATTCCTAACCTCTGACCAGCTCATGTAGTCACACTATTTATAAGGCTACTCCAGTTCAGTTTCTGGTCAATGGGAACCCCCAGGAAGTTGATAGTGGGGGATTCAGCGATCGTAATGCCGTTGAATGTCAATGGGAGATCGTTAGATTCTCTCCTGTTCGAGATGGTCATTGCCTGGCACTTGTGTGGCGCGAATGTTACTTGCCACTTATCAGCCCAAGCCTGGATATTGTCCAGGTCTTGCTGCATTTCTACATGGACTGCTTCACTATCTGAGGAGTCGCGAATGGTGCTAAATTTTGCAATCATCAGTGAACATCCCCACTTCTGACCTTATGATTGAAGGAAGGTCACTGATGAAGTAGTGAAGAAGGTTGGGCCGAGGATACTACCCTGAGGAACTCCAGCAGTAATGTCCTGGAGCTGAGATGATTGACCTCCAACAATCACAACCATTTTCCTTTGTGCTAGGTACGATTCCAACCAGTGCAGAGTTTTCCTCTTGATTCCCATTGACTCCAGTTTTGCTCTGGCTCCTTGATGCCATACTCAGTCAAATGCTAAATTGATGTCAAGGGCAGACACTCTCACCTCACCTCTTGAGTTCAGCTCTTTTGTCCTTGTTTGAACCAAGGCTGTAATGAGGTCAGGAGCTGAATGGCCCTGGCGGAACCCAACTGAGCGTCACTGAACAGGTTATTGCAAAGCAAGTGCCCCGTCGATGACATCTTCCATCACGATACTGATGATTGAGAGTAGACTGATTTGGCAGCAATTGGCTGGGTTGGAATTGTCCTGCTATTTGTGTACAGGACATACCTGGGCAATTTTCCACATTGCCGGGTAGATGCCAGTATTGTACCTGTACTGGAACAGCTTGGCTAGGGGCGCGGCACGTTCTGGAGCACAGGTCTTCAGTACTATTGCTGGAATATTGTCTGGGCACGTAGCCTTTGCTGTATCCAGTGCCTTCAGTCGTTTCTTGATATCACATTGAGTGAATCGAATTGGCTGAAGACTGGCATCTGTGATGCTGGGGACTTCAGAAGGAGGCCGAGATGGATCATCAACCCAGCACTTCTGGCTGCAGATTGTTTCAAATTCTTCATCCTTATCTTTTGCACTGATGTGCTGGGCTCCCCCATCATTGAGGTTGGGGATATTTGTGGAGCCACCTCCTCCTGTTGGTTGTTTAATTGTCCACCACCATTCATCATTGGATGTGGCAGGGTGTAGATCTGATCCATTGGTTGTGGGATCACTTAGCCCTGTCTATTACATGCTGCTTCTGCTGTTTGGCATGAAAGTAGTCCTGGGCTGTAGCTTCATCAGGCTGATGCCTCATTTCAAGGTATGCCTGGTGCTGCTCCTGGCATGCCCTCCTGCACTCTTCATTGAATTAGGGTTGATCCCCCAGCTTGTTGGTAATGTTAGAGTGGGGGAATATGCCGGGCCATGAGGTTATAGAATGTGGTTGACTACAATTCTGCTGCTGCTAATGGTCCACAGCACCTCATGGATGCCCAGTTATACATTGCTGGTTCTGTTCAAAATCTATCCCATTTAGCACAGTGGTAGTGGCACACAACACGATAGAGGGTATCCTCAATGTGAAGACGGGACTTCATCTCCACAAGGACTGTGCAGTGGTCACTCCTACCAATACTGTCATGGACTGATGCATCTGCGGCAGGCAGATTGGTGAGGATGAGTTCAAGTATGTTTTTCCCTCTTGTTCGTTCCCTCACCACCTACCGCAGACCCAATCGAGCAGCTATGTCCGTTAGGACTCCGCCAGCATGGTCAGTAGTGGTGCTACCGAGCCACTCATGGTGATAGACATTGAAATCCCCCAGCCAGACTACATTCTGGACCCTTGCCACCCTCAGTGCTCCCTCCAAGTGGTGTTCATCAGTCTTTCGCTGTCTCTTGCTGGTTTGCTCAGTACCTTTCTCTGTCTGTTCCTTTCTGAGTCCTGATAATATCTTCCTGGTTTTCTGTGTGTCTTTCTCTGCCTGCCTCATTGTCGGTGCTGTTACTCCGTGTCCTTGTGTCATTGCACAGTGAGGGTGAGTCCGTCAGCATGTGTGTTGCTGAGTCCGGGATTCTTGAGAAATCCGACTACAATCCTATTTTTATAAAAACATTGGGGAAATGAACGTATTTCACTAACGGGCAGCCAACATTTAAAACAGCAGTTAGCAGAGTGGCGCAGCGGAAGTGTGCTGGGCCCGTAACCCAGAGGTCAATGGATCGAAACCATTTTCTGCTATTTATGCTTCGTAATAATGCAAACTGTTCACTTTCAAAACATCAAGTATTTCCCCATAATAACAAGATGCTTCCAAAGGCACTCCATTGCAATCAGCTTCTTCCTTCCAGTGAACACATCAATCAGTAACAAATCACATTTGCTCACACGAACACAAGCTGCAAACACGGGCCAGCCGAGTCTCTCCCACTTTGTCAACCCCTTCCTGCAGAGCCTCCTCTCCACCACCAGATGGTGATGTTGGCCACAATAAAACCAGGACAAATGGTCACAGTGAGGAGACGGTCAGTCACAGAAAATAAAACAATAACAGGGAAAACCTTTACACAACAACAGGGGACATCTTTACACAACAGAAAACATATTTACACACCAGGAAATACCTTTAGACAACAGGGAGAACACAATCATACAAATGCCTTGTTTCTCCGTCTCAGTCTCGTTGTCTCTCTCTCTGTCCCTCAGTTTTGCTTCCTCACAGTCTATTGGTTTTCTGTGTGTTTTTCTCTCTGTCCCGTTGTCGATGGTGTTACTCAGCGTCCTTGTAACATTGTGTAGCCAGGCTGAGCCTCCCAACACCTGTATTGCTGTAATAAAAACAGAAAATGCTGGAAATGCTCAGTAGGTCTGGCAGCATCTGTGCAGAGAGAAACAGTGAACAGTTCATGTCTGTTTCCTTAGCTCACATTAACTTTGTTCTCTCTCCACAGATGCCGCCAGACCTGCTGACTATTTCAAGCATTTTCTGTTTATGTTTCAGATTTCCAGCATCCGCAGTATTTTGCTTTTGTACGTGTGTTGCTATGTCTGGGACTGTTTGAGTGCAATGCTATTGCTTTATAAACAGCGTTGAAACAAACATTTATCTCGCTAACACACAGCACTAATACACAGCTGGATATAAACAGCAGCCTGCAGCAGAGGGCGCAGTGGAAGTTTATTAACACAAATAATTCACCAACACTATATTTACTGCTATCCCCAATCACACCACGCTTCGTCTTAACACGTTTTGCTCTTTATTTGCATCAACATCTTCCTTCCAGTAAACACTTCAATTTGGAACACAGCTTCCAAATCACCTTTATTCACAAACCCGAACACACACCAGCCCAGACTTTCCCCTTCCTGTCAACCCATTCCTGCATCACTGCCTCTCCACCAACAGTTGTTGCTAGAATCATACAATCATAGAATGGCGACAGCACAGAAGGAGGCCATTCAGCCTGTCGAACCCGTGCTGGCTCTCTGTTAGAGCACGAAAATAAAAGCAAAATAATGCGGATGCTGGAAATCTGAAACATAAACAAGAAATGCTGGATTCACTCAGCAGGTCTGGCAGCATCTGTGGAAGGGTCACTGACCCGAAACGTTAACTCTGCTTCTCTTTCCACAGATGCTGCCAGACCTGCTGAGTGAATCCAGCATTTCTTGTTTTTGTCTCTGTTGGAGCAACTCACCTCATTTCACTCCCCAGTCAGTTCAATTTTGGAGGTGGGAAAACTTCTCGAAAGAATAATTCGGGACAAGATTAATAGTCCCATGGACAAATGTGGGTTAATTCAAGAAAGCCAGCATGGATTTCTTAAGGGAAAATCATGTTTAACTGTCCTGCTGGAGTTTTTTGATGAGGTAAAAGAGAGGGTTGATGAGGGCAATGCTGTTGATGTGGTCTGGCAGCATCTGAAAGGTCACTGACCTGAAATGTTGACTTTGCTTCTCAGATGCAGATGCTGCCTGACCTGCTGAGTATTTCCAGCATTTCATGTTTTCATTATGGCACAGAGTTCCCTTTTCAAACTTACAGAATTAACCACAATAATGTACTCTGAGATTCAAGTTAAATATCAGCCCAATATTTACACACATTATGAGTTTATAAGTTTCAGTATTAATTCCCATAGTGCATCCTGACATTTTGGTGGTAGTGATCATAATTCAGTCAGTTTTAATATAATTATGGAAAGGACAAGGACAGAACAGGAGTTAGAGTTCTCAGTTGGGGCAAGACCAACTTTACTAAGCTGAAGAGTGATTTACCGAAAGTGGACTGGAAACAGGTACTTGACGGTAAATCAGTGTCACAGCAGTGGGAAGAATTCAAAGGGGAGATTCAAGGGGTTCGGAGTCAACATGTTCCCACAAAGAAAAAGGGTGGGAAGGCCAAATCTAGAGCCCCATGGATGTCAAGGAGTTTACGGGTATAATAAGGCAGTAAAGGAAAGTTTATGCCCAACACAGAGAACTGAATACTACAGAAAGCCGAGAGGAGTATAGAATGTGGAGGGGGGAAATCAACATTGAAATTAGGAAAGTTAAGCGAGAGCATTAAAGAATATTGGCAATCAAAATCATGGTGAACCCAAAGATGTTTTATCAATACATTGAGAGTAAAAGGATAAATAAGGAAAGAGTAGGGCACAGAAAAGACCAAAAAGGTAACCTATGTGTAGAGCAGAAGATGCTGACATTGTTCTGAATAAATGCTTTGCATCTGTCTTCACAAAAGAGGGGGAAGATGCATATATTGTAGATAAGGAAGAGGGGTGTGAAGTATGGATGTGATTCATACAGAGGGAGAGAGGACATATTAATGGGATTAGTGTATATGAAAGTTGATAAATCACGAGCGCCGGATGGAATGCACCTCAGGCTGTTAAAAAGAAGCAAGAGACGAAATAGCAGAAGAGCTGATCATCATTTTCCAGACCTCACTGGATACAGGTGTGGTGATGGAGGATTGGAGGACTGCTAACGTTGTACCTTTGTTTAAAAAGGGAGTGAGGGAGACCAAATAATTACAGGCCAGTCAGTCTAACATCAGTATTGGGCAAATTATTGGAATCTATTCTGAGAGACAGAATAAAATGTTACTTCGAAAGGCACAGATTAATCAAGGATAGTCAGCATGGATTTGTTAAGGGAAGATCTTGTCTGCCCAACTTGATCGAAATTTTGAAGAATTAGGAAGGAAGATAGATGAGGGTAGTGCAGTTGATGTAGTCGACATGGATGTAAATGTAGGGGGTATGAGTTTGCAGATGGCACAAAGATTGGCTGTGTGGTAAATAGCAAGGAGGATAGCTGTAGGCTGCAGGAAGATCTTCATGGTCTGGTCAGATGGGCAGAAAAATGGCAAATAGAATTCAATTCAGAAGTGTGAGTTGCTGCATTTGGGGAGGTCAAACAAGGCAAAGGAATACACAATTAATGGGAGAGTACTGAGAGGTGTAGAGGAAGTGAGGGACCTTGGAGTAAATGCCCATAGATCCCTGAAGGTAGCAGGACAGGTCGATAAGGTGGTAAGAAGGCATATGGAATCCTTTCCTTTTTTAGCCGAGGTATAGATTTAAGAGCAGGGAGGTTATGCTGGAACTGTATAAATCATTAGTCAGGCCACAATGAATACTGTATGCAGTTCTGATCACCTTATTACAGAAAGAATGTAATTGCACTAGAGAGGGTACAGAGGAGATTCACGAGAATGTTGCCGGGATTGGAAAAATGTAGCTATGAGGAAAGACTGGATAGGCTGAGGCTGTTCTCCTTGGCACAGAGAAGGCTGAGGAGAAATCTCATTGAAACATACAAAATTTTGAGGTGCCTGGATAGAGTTGAAGTGAAGGGCCTATTTACCTTAGCAGAGAGGTCAGTGACTAGGGGAAATAGATTTAAAGTGATTGGTAGAAAGATTACGGGGGAGATGAGGAAAAGTTTTTTTCAGCCAGAGGGTGGTGGGGGTCTGGAACTCACTGCCTCAATTCATTCAAAAGAAGTTTGGATATACATTCAAGTGCTGTAATCTGCAGAGCTACAGACCAAATGCTAGAAGGTGGAATTAGAATGGGTGGAAAGTTTTTCATCTGGCACAGACACGATGGGCCAAGTGGCCTCTTTCTGTGCCTTAAACTTTCTTTGATTCTATGATACTATAATTACCCAGCTGTTGTAATGGAAATTGAACTTGTTTCTCTGGACCATTAGTGGAGGCTTCAGGATTACTCGTCCTGTAATGTGACCACAAAACCACCATACCGCTGTATGAGATTTTATACTGGTTTGTTCTGTGGATTTCAGTCTACACAAATGGAATTGATAATCTATTTCACTCTGATAATGTTTGAGATGTTTTTGGCTGGTAAATAATGTGTATCTCAGTCGACTGTATTTTTAAATTCCGCAGTCTGGGTGAGTTCAGGCATCTAATTTACATCACAGTTTGCACTTTCTATCAGCATTACTTAATCTAATACTGTTTTATTTTTGGACTGGCAATATTTAGATCAATCTACACTCATGGAATTGATACTGTATTTCAGTTTGATATTGTATGAGTTTTTAGAATGGTATATAATATTTAGATCAATCTACACTAATGGAATTGATTCTGTATCTTTCCATTTCACAGTGTGGGTGAGTTCTGAACTGGTATCTAATTTGTGTCTCAGGTTACAATATCTTTCAGCACCTTAGAAACTTTCACTGTAATGAATGTTGGACTTGTATGTAACTTGTATCTCAGGGGACACTATGGGGATGTTTAAACATCCTTTATCATGAATGGATGTGAGCTTTGAGTATGGTATTTAATTTAAATCTCAGGGTACAGCATTACAAGAGATTCTGTGCCATTCAATCAATACCGTGTGCCAATTCTATCTGATATTTAATTGATAGCGAAGTCTGCATTATATTTAGATTGACACATTGTATTTCAATCTGTTAATGAGGGTGACTTTGACCTGGGATTGATGTATCTGACTGTCAATGGGACAGAATTGGGGTGAAATGGAAACAACTTATTTTTCTCCTGCTTTGTTTGATTGTTGGATTGAAAATGTGTCTCTGGAACTCGGGATCAATGTGGGCCTGACTACTTCTGCAGTCTGAGACTAGGGAACTGATGAACTGTCTATCCCTCTGTACTCTGAGTGATAATGTACCTACTGTGTGTGAGAAGAGCTGGCTGCACTGTTCCTTGTGCCTCGAGTGCAGCAACCATCACATTCATCACGATTCCTTCAAGTATTTGCCTGCATGAAGAAAAAATATGTCTTAACTCAAGAACAGGGGAGGTGCAAAATATCAAAGAGGTGAATTTAATTTCGCAATTAATAATCATTAAAAACACCCACAAATGAAAACCAGTGTCAGTATCTGTCTCCACTGAAGTACTGAAGCTCCCAGCTCCTGCATCACAAGTATTCTGGGCAGATCCATCTAGACAAAACACTGCACTGGGATCGTCCCAACTTCTCTATGCTCTACACATATTTCCAGCCACCCTGCTTCATATGCACAAATAAACAAAAATAAAGCCCATTCTGTATATCCCTCAATTCCTTTCTTCCCATACAGTTGTTCCACCTCCCCTTAAATGCATCAATACTATTTGCCTCGACCTCTCCCTGTGGTTGCAAATTCCAGATTCTAACCACTCACTACGTAAATACATTTTTCATGAATTCCTCATTGGTTTTATGAATGTCGATTTTATATTTTTGGCTCGTTTCAGACACCACAAGTGGAAACGTGTCTCTGTGTATTCTATAAAAGCCCTTCACTATTTTCTCACTTTTTTCATTTGTTAGTGTGATGTAGGCATCACTGGCTATGCCAGCATTTATTGCCCATTCCAAATTGCCCTTGACAAAGTGGTGGTGAGCTGCCTTCTTAGGCCGCTGCAGTCCTTGAGCTGCAGGAATTCCAGCAGTGCTGTTTGGAAGGGAGTTCCAGGATTTTTACCCAGCGACAGTGAAGGAATGGTGATATAGTTCCAAGTCAGGATGGTGTGTGGCTTGGAGGGGAACTTGCAGGTGGTAGTGTTCCCATGCATCTGCTGCCCTTGTCCTTGTTGGTGGTGGAGGTTCTGGGTTTGGAAGGTACTGTCGAAGAAGCCTTGGTGTGATGCTGCAGTGCATCTTTTAGCTGGTACGCACTGCTGCCACTGTGCATCAGTGGTGAATGGAGTGAATATTGAAGGTGGTGGATGTGGGCAATCAAACAGGCTACTTGAGTGTTGTTGGAGCTGCCTTCATCCAGGCAAGTGGACAGTATTCCATCACAATCCTGACTTGTGTCTTGTGAATGGTGGACGGATGTGGGGAAACAGGAGGTCAGTTACTCGCCGCAGAATTCGTAGCCTCTGACCTGCTCTTGCAGTCACAGCATTTATATGGCTGGTCCAGTTCAGTTTCTGGTCTATGGTAACCAATGGTCAATGTTAATGGTGGGGGATTCAGTGATGGTAATGCCATTGAACATCAAGGGGAGATGATTAGATTCTCTCTTGTTTGAGATGGTCATTGCCTGGCACTTATCTGATGCCAATGTTACTTGCCACTTATCAACCCAAGCCTGGACGTTGTCCAGGTCTTGCTGCATCTGGACACGGGCTGCTTCAGTATCTGAGGAGTCATGAATGGTGCTGAACATTGTGCAATCATCAGAAAACATCCACACTTCTGGCCTTGTGATGGAGGGAAGGTCATTGATGAAGCTGCTGAAGATGGTTGGGCCTAGAACACCTCTCTGAGGAATTCCAGCTGTAATGGCCGGAGACTGAGATGATTAACCTGAACAACCACAGCCATCTTCCTTAGTGCTAGGTATGACTGCAAACAGCAGAGCATTTTGCCCTGATTTCTATTTACACTGGTTTTGCTAGGGCTGCCTTGTTGCCATGCACGTCAAAGGCTGCCTTGATGTCAAGGGCAGTCACTCTCACCTCACAGAGCCCCATCTCTGGGCAAAAAGTCTCACTTCTCAAAGGGTGTCTCGAGAAGACACAGTGGCGCAGTGGTTAGCACCGCAGCCTCACAGCTCCAGAGACCCCGATTCGATTCTGGGTACTGCCTGTGTGGAGTTTGCAAGTTCTCCCTGTGTCTGTGTGGGTTTTCCTCGGGTGCTCCGGTTTCCTCCCACAGTCAAAGACTGGCAAGTGATAAGTAAATTGGCCATTGTAAATTGCCCCAAGTGTAGGTAGGTGATAGGGAATCAGGGATTACTGTCGGGTTAGTATAAATGGGTGGTTGTTGGTCGGCACAGACACGGTGGGCCGAAGAGCCTGTTTCAGTGCTGTATCTTTAAATAAATAAAAAAAATGCAATGTTTCTTTAACTCGAAAATAAAAGCAAAAGTCTGTAGATGCTGGAAATCTGAAATAAGCAAAAATGCTGGAAATACTCAGCAGTTTAGGCAGCATTTGTGGAGGGAGAAACACAATTAACATTTCAGGTCTGTGTCCTTTCATTTTACAATATGTTTTATGTCCTGGTAGATAACAGTTCATTCAGTTTGCAGTAATGGAATTAATACTGTGTCTTCCAGCCTGACTATTTGTGAGATTTGTGGAGTGGTGTGTAACATGGAGCTCAGTCTGCAGTCTGGTTACATTATTGAGATTAATTCTGTACTTTACAATCGGGTACTGTTTGTCTGTTCTATCTGACATTGAATTTGTAGTTCAGGCTGCTGTCTTGTGAGAGTGACACAGTGCCTTGCAATCTGACAGTGGATGTGATTTTGGACTGGGATTGATGTATCTACCTGTCAGTGGGACAGAGTTGGGGTGAAATGGAAACAACTTCAGTCTGTCATGCTCTGTGTGACTGTTGGATTGACTGTTAGTCTCTGGAATTTGGGATTAGTGCCAGTCTGACTAGTATTGCTGGCAGTGATTGTGGAACTGATGTCTCTTTTTTCTCTGAATGATACTGTACTTACTGTGTGTGAGAAGCCGGCTGCATATTTATTCTGCTTCCTTCAAGTATTTGCCTGTAGAAAGAAAAAGTATTTATTATAATTCAGGAAGAGGTGTGGTGGAAGTTACAAGAGAGACCAAAATAATTTTTCATTGAATAATCATTGTGAACAATCACAAAGGAAACCCAGCAATACAAACTGTCAGTGTCTGATTCCACTGCAGTCCTTCAGCCCCCAGCTACTGCATACCAGAGGCTTTGGCCGTTTTACAACAATTAAATGACATCCAGAAACAATCCACTGGGCCATGAATGGGACTGACCAACGGAGCAGGGACTTTTACACAGGTCAGATTTCCAGTTCTCGCTCCCATGGTCTAACCGTTCAAGCGAAACCAAACAGCCGCTGTTTAAAATGTGTCCTTCACACTTCTCACCTGGTGCCTATAATAGATTCTCTTTGTGTAACTCCCCACATTCTGACTGTCCGTTTCTGTTTCCACACTTCACTGTCCAATAACAATAAACTGCGGGACCAGGCTGGATCGCTCTCTTTGAGCTGGCGCGGACACGATGGGCCGAATGGCCTCATTCTGCGCCGGAAATTTTCCATGTTTCTGTTTGCGGAATTGTTGCAGAAATCGGCGCCAGCGCTCCCCTCCCCCAGCACTGCCTGTGAGCGGAAGAAGATGGTTTAAAACAGCCGCGAATGGAGAGATCCCGGTCCCTGGGAAAGGGAGCAAACAGCAGCCTCCTTCCAGCAGCACATCGCTTTGGGAGCGTGTCCGCAGATTGACTCAGAGATCAGCATCGAGTCCGGGGCAAGTTCAGGGGGAGGCGGGGGCTGTTTGTAAGAGGCGGATCGGAGCTGGAACTGATCCCGGAATATGGAGTGAGTGGGGGAAGGGAGAGGCCATTCTCGGGTTGTGTGTCGATGGGGGATGGAGACAGAATGGGATGAACCTGTTACTGCAATGCAGTCAAACAATGATAATATTTGTATGACTGGGCTTCCTTTGTGGGGGCTCATTATTATTTGAGAGATTAAATTCATTAAAACTCTGTATCTTTGATCTCACCTGTATTTTAGTTACAAACATACTTTTGTTCAAACAGACAAATAATTGAATGAACCAGAATAAATGTGATGTTTCCTCCACCAAGTTACAAGGAAGAGAGTCACCAGCTCCTTCTCACACACAGTCCGGACATTATCACTCACAGAGCGCAGAGACACAGACAGGTCATCAGTTCCACAGTCTCAGACGGCAGAAATAGTTCCAGAGACACATTTTCAATCCATCAATCAAATAGAGCAGGAGAGACAGACGTTGTTTCCATGTCACCCCAACTCAGTACCACTGACAGGTAGATACACAAATCCCAGTCCAAATTCTCACCCACTATCAAATTATCAGTGTGTCAATCCCACAATAGTGCAACCTCAGCTACAAATTAAACACACATAGAACTGACACATTGTTCCTGTTTCAAAGTTACAGAATTAACCTCAATAACATTCAAGGAGCAGCTACTGCGTGTCCTTGATAAGTATGTACCTGTGAGGCAGGGAGGAAGTTGTCGAGCGAGGGAGCCGTGGTTTACTAAAGAAGTTGAAGCGCTTGTCAAGAGGAAGAAGAAGGCTTATGTTAGGATGAGACGTGAAGGCTCAGTTAGGGCGCTTGAGAGCTACAAGCTAGCCAGGAAGGATCTAAAGGGAGAGCTAAGATCAGCAAGGAGTGGACACAAGAAGTCATTGGCGCATAGGATCAGGGAAAACCCTAAGGCTTTCTATAGGTATATTAGGAATAAAAGAATGATGAGAGTTAGATTAGGGCCAATCAAGGATAGTAGTGGGAAGTTGTGTGTGGAATCAGAGGAGATAGGGAAGTGCTAAATGAATATTTTGTGTCAGTATTTACAGTAGAGAAAGAAAATGTTGTTGAGGAGAATACTGAGATTCAGGCTAATAGGCTAGATGGGATTGAGGTTCACAAGGAGGAGGTGTTAGCAATTTTGGAAAGTGTGAAAAGAGATAAGTCCCCTGGGCCAGATGGGATTTACCCTAGGATTCTCTGGGAAGCTAGGGAGGAGATTGCAGAGCCTTTGTCCTTGATCTTTATGTCGTCATTGTCGACAGGAATAGTGCCGGAAGACTGGAGGATAGCAAATGTTGTCCCCTTGTTCAAGAAGGGGAGTAGAGACAGCCCTGGTAATTATAGAGCTGTGAGCCTTACTTCGGTTGTGGGTAAAATGTTGGAAAGGGTTATAAGAGACAGGATTTATAATCATCTTGAAAAGAATAAGTTCATTAGAGATAGTCAGCACGGTTTTGTGACGGGTAGGTCGTGCCTCACAAACCTTATTGAGTTTTTTGAGAAGGTGACCAAACAGGTGGATGAGGGTAAAGCAGTGGATGTGGTGTATATGGATTTCAGTAAGGCGTTTGATAAGGTTCCCCACAGTAGGCTATTGCAGAAAATACGGAAGTATGGGGTTGAAGGTGATTTAGAGCTTTGGATCAGAAATTGGCTAGCTGAAAGAAGACAGAGGGTGGTGGTTGATGGCAAATGTTCATCCTGGAGTTTAATTACTAGTGGTGTACTGCAAGGATCTGTTTTGGGGCCACTGCTGTTTGTCATTTTTAAAAATGACCTGGAAGAGGGTGTAGAAGGGTGGGTTAGTAAATTTGCAGATGACACTAAGGTCGGTGGAGTTGTGGATAGTGCCAAAGGATGTTGTAGGGTACAGAGGGACATAGATAGGCTGCAGAGCTGGGCTGAGAGATGTCAAATGGAGTTTAATGCGGAAAAGTGCGAGGTGATTCACTTTGGAAGGAGTAACAGGAATGCAGAGTACTGGGCTAATGGGAAGATTCTTGGCAGTGTAGATGAACAGAGAGATCTTGGTGTCCAGGTGCATAAATCCCTGAAGGTTGCTACCCAGGTTAATAGGGCTGTTAAGAAGGCATATGGTGTGTTAGCTTTTATTAGTAGGGGGATCGAGTTTCGGAGCCACGAGGTCATGCTGCAGCTGTACAAAACTCTGGTGAGACCGCACCTGGAGTATTGCGTGCAGTTCTGGTCACCGCATTATAGGAAGGATGTGGAAGCTATGGAAAGGGTGCAGAGGAGATTTACTAGGATGTTGCCTGGTATGGAGGGAAGGTCTTACGAGGAAAGGCTGAGGGACTTGAGATTGTTATCGTTGGAGAGAAGGAGGAGGAGAGGTGACTTAATAGAGACATATAAGATAATCAGAGGGTTAGATAGGGTGGAAAGTGAGCGTCTTTTTCCTCGGATGGTGATGGCAAACACGAGGGGACATAGCTTCAAGTTGAGGGGTGATAGATATAGGACAGATGTGAGAGGTAGTTTCTTTACTCAGAGAGTAGTAAGGGCATGGAACGCCCTGCCTGCAGCAGTAGTAGATTCACCAACTTTAAGGGCATTTAAGTGGGCATTGGATAGACATATGGATGAAAATGGAATAGTGCAGGTCAGATGGTTTCACAGGTCGGCGCAACATCGAGCGCCGAAGGGCCTGTACTGCGCTGTAATGTTCTAATTCTAATTCTAATTCTAAAAAAAAAAAATCTTCTGAGATCCAATATTTACACAGGTCATTATGAGTTTATTATCGGTATTAATTCCCATAATGTGTCCAGACATATACATTAGATACAAGTCAAAATCTCAAGTGCATAATCAGATTGAGAGATTCTGAAATATAGTATAACCTGAGATACAAACTCAGATTCCAGTTTAAAACTCATCCGGATTGTGAAACTAAAAGATACATTATAAATTTGATGAGTTTAGTCTGAGCTATAAATTACATACCAGTCCTAAAACCTCATAGTGTCAGATGGAAGATACTGTACAATTCCAGACTGAGCTCATTTTACACACAAGTCCAAGATTCTCCCTCAGACTGAATGGCACTGATCAAATTGATTAGTACAGCCTGAGTTACATTTGCACATCAATCCTGTATCAGATTGAAAGACACATTATCTTTCACTATTACGTTCACAGTGACAGATATTTAATACTTGGCAAAACTTCAAACATATTGCCTGCTTAAAACCAACCACATCAATGGCCTGTTGCTGTGCTGACATTTTATGTAGAATGAATCCAGACTTGCAAACAGTCCCAGGGATGGAAGGTTATATAATGATATATAGATATTGACCAGATATTGACAGATAAAGTGATGCTGAAACACATGCTCAGTGCCAGATGCTGAAAACTATAGGTTGATTATTGCACTCACTCACAGTACCTCAGCCTGAGTCATCTAAAGCAACCTAACACACAAATAGTAGCACTGAGAGATTGAGAAAGAGTCCAAAACTCACATAGAGTACCAGGCACTGACAGATACAAACTGAAAACTATCCACACATGGATATGGGATTGGCTAACTCACAGAAAACAGAGAGTGGGGATAAATGGAGCATATTCAGATTGGCAAACTGTACCTAATGGAGTGCCACAGGTACAGTGCTGGGGCCTCAACTATTTATGGTCTATATTAATAACTTGAGTGAAGGGACCAAGTATATTGTTGCCAAATTTGTAGATGGTGCAAAGATAGGTAGGAAAGAAAGTTGTGAGGAGGACAAAATGTGCCTGCAAAGAGATATAGATAGGTTAAGTCAGTGGGAAAACATTTGGCAGATGGAGCATAATATGGGGAAATGTGAGATTGTCTACTTTGGCAGGTAGAATAGAAAAACAGAATATTATTTATATAGAGAGAGACTGCAGAATGCTGCTGTACCAAGGAATCTGGGTGTCCAGGTACATGAATTACAAAAATGTTAGCATGAAGGTATCGCAAGTAATTGGCATTTTTAGCAAGGGGAATGGAGTATAAAAGTAAGGAAGTTTTGCCATACCTTTACAGGGCAATAGTGACATCCCATCCCCATACAGTTTTGGTCTCCTTAAATAAGGAGGAATATACTTGCATTGGAATCACTTCAAAGAAGGTTCACTCGGCTGATTGCTGGGATGTTTGATTGTCTTATGAGAAAAAGTTGAGCAGGCTGGGCCTATACTCACTGGAGTTTAGAAGATTGAGAGGTGATCTTATTGAAACCTGTAAGATTCTCAGTGGGCTGGACAGGTAGATGCTGAGAGGATGTTTCTCCTTGTGGGGGATTGTAGAATTAGGGGCCAGAGATAAAGATGAGCAGTCGCTCTTTCAAGAAGGAGATGAGGAGGAATTTCTTCTCTGAGAGTGTTGTTAATCTTTGGAATTCTGCTCTCCAGAGGACTGTGGAGGCTGTGTCATTGAATATATTCAACGCAGCAATAGACAGATTTTTGATCTACAACAGAGTCAATGGTTATGGGGGCAGGCAGGAAAGTGAAGTTAAGGCCACAATCAGAACAGCCATGATCTTATTGAGTGGCAGAGCAGGCTTGATGGGCCAAATGGTCTACTCCTGTCCTATTTCGTATCTTCTTATGTTCTCACAGACACACACACACAACCAATGTGTGGTGGATCTAGAATTAATCCCACTTTCATACACAATACCAGTGACTGAAAGGTACAGAATTAATCCCACAGATAGATACAGTACCACCGACAGGTACAGAATGAATCCCATGCTCACAGTCAGCACCCAGGATCGAAAGATACACGTGATTTCTACCCTCACATAACAATATCAGGCTGAGTTACAGAATGATTTCCACATTCATACTGGGCACCAATGACTGCGAATTAATTCATCCCACAATCACACACACTACCAAAGGCTGACAGATACAGAATTAATCCCACACTCCTATGTAGTAGCAAAGACTGACACATACAAAATCATTCTCAAATACTCCTACAGTACCTGGCAGATTCAGTGACTGCCAAACTCACATAAATCACCACAGACTGACAGATAAAGAATGAACTCACACACACACTGAGATACTGACAGATATACCTTGAATTCCACACATACAGAACCACTGACAGATTAAGACTAAGTCCAAAATCACATAACATTCCAGAGACTGACAGAATGAATCAAATACTCATACACAGTGCCACTGACAGAATGTATTCCACACTCACATACAATACCGAAGACTGACAGATACAGAATGTATCTCACACTTTCACAAAGTACCAGTGAGTGACAGGTACAGAATGAATCCCACATTCACACATGATACTAGAGATGGACAGCTAAAAAA
The DNA here is from genome assembly GCF_036365525.1 of Heterodontus francisci. Classification (NCBI taxonomy): domain Eukaryota; kingdom Metazoa; phylum Chordata; class Chondrichthyes; order Heterodontiformes; family Heterodontidae; genus Heterodontus; species Heterodontus francisci. The sequence goes on from NW_027141723.1 coordinate 786,642, forward strand.
CAATAAGACTGCCAGAATAGATAGAATTCACATCAAAATTCTAAAATATGGCAGAGAAACACTCGACACAAATACATGTCTCATTTCCCTCATCTAGAAGGAGGAGAGCATGTCAGGGGATCGCCGTGATGCGGTAATTGTGATCATCTTTAAAAAAAGGATAACACGACCGACTGTGTTAACTATAGAGGGGTATCCCTGCTGTCCACCACAGGGAAGGTCATCACAAGAGTCCTTCTCAACTGCCTCCTCCCCGTGGCTGAAGAACTCCTACTGGAATCACAATGTGGATTCTGTCCATCAACAGGCACAGTGAACATAATCTTCACAGCAAGACAACTTCAAGAAAATGTAAGGAGAAGCAGCAACCTTTATACATAGCCTTCTCTGACCTGACAAAGGCCTTCGACTCTACCAACCGAGAGGGATTATGGAATGTCCTCCTCAAACATACTGCACTGCGACATGCAAGCTGTAATCCTTGCCAACGGATCTATCACTGACCCAATCCGAGTGCAAACTGGGGTCAAGTAAGGCTGTGTCATCGGCACCAATGCTCTTTTCCATCTTCCTTGCTGCAACACTCCACCTCATCTCCTCACACTCAAACACAATACCTGACAGAGACAGAATGAATCCATACAGCACCAGAGACTGAGTTACCAAATTACATAAAACACTCAAACACAGTAGTCTAGACTAAAAATGAAATTAATTGCACACTCACATGCAATAGCAGAGACACAACGACACAGAATCAGTCAATAAGTGTCCTCCCAACAACAGCCAGGACGTTTCCAGGAAGCTCCACACAGGGAGCGGGTCTTTCAACAGAAACTGGGGCTGGAGAGAGTCTTTGTGAAATATACTTCCTGATTGCAGTATGGGTGTTTGTGATTGGTTGCAAATATTTAATCTGATTGGATGGCGAAAGAGACCAATTGTAGAATTACAATAAAAAACCTTTGTGACATCACTCCCAATCACGCAATCACAATCTTTACTTTCCCCCATCCCTCATTAGCATAGTGCTGTGGGATTGTCTATTTAATCCGCACTCGGAAGGGGTTTGGTTTATTTCTGAGTCTGAAATTGAAACTGAAGATGGTTGAGGAGAAGAAGAAAGCAGCTGCTAAGAAGGGCGCCAAGAAAACTGTGAGTAAACCGTCAGCAAAGGGCGGCAAAAGGCGGAGAACGTCGAGGAAGGAGAGTTACTCCATCTACATCTACAAAGTGATGAAGCAGGTTCACCCCGACACCGGCATCTCCTCCAAGGCCATGAGCATCATGAACTCGTTTGTGAACGATATTTTCGAGCGCATCGCGGGTGAGGCTTCCCGCCTGGCCCATTACAAAAAGCGCAGCACCATCAGCTCCCGGGAGATCCAGACCGCCGTGCGCCTGCTGCTGCCCGGGGAGCTGGCCAAGCACGCCGTGTCGGAAGGGACAAAGGCGGTGACCAAGTACACCAGCTCCAAGTAAAACTGCACAATGGACTGAAAAAACATCCCAAACACAACGGCTCTTTTAAGAGCCACCCACAATCTCTCTGAAAAAGCTGCATCCGAACATCTCTATGAAATCATTTTAAGACAATGTGTAACATAATAAATGTCCCACTGCTGTGTTTTTGTCTGCTGTCCCAAAAACCGAACTCAAACCCATAATCCGCTCATCCGCCTTTACTTTTTTGCTTAAAGCTGTTATTGTGGTTTTGCACAGCCCCTGAATGACCGCATTAACAGCTGCTTTCAGCGGTAAGGGTCAGACCTCAGTCCCTTCACCCTATTGCTGAAATGTGAACCGATTCATCATTTTATGAACAGCAACTCTCCGCAGTGTTACAGCCCGGAATGGGATTATTACACAGCAGACTAAGGGCAGTTTGAGGACTCGATCCGGCTCCCTCTTTTCAGAGAAGGACACTGGGCTCTGATTGAAGATAAACTGAATGTTTCCCTTCAGGGAAGTGCTGTGAACAGGGATTTAGTACCGCCCGGGACAGTTTGAAAGCAATTGTAGAAAGATCCACAATTTAAACAACATTTTAAACCCGCGTCTGTAATTGGTGACGGAAAGAGTTGAATAGAACAAAATAAAGAGAAGGGATTTTAAATATTTGACAAAGGATGACATTTATTTTAATCCACTCCTTTCCGACAATGAAATTGGCGGGCTTTTTGAAATTGACAAATTTTCTGCTTCTGATGTTGTGGCGGTAAATCCCGCCCACTTCTGTTTGTCAGTGACCTGATTGGTGAAGAATATAGGCAAATGAGGTGAATTTAGTAGCGACCAATGGGGAGAGTTTTCAGTCTATAAGTAAAGTAAATGCTGCGGAAATTATTCATTCTTTGTGAAAGTATTTGTGAGATTGTGGAAATGTCTGGAAGAGGAAAGACCAGCGGCAAAGCTCGGGCCAAGGCCAAGTCTCGCTCCTCCCGGGCTGGACTGCAGTTCCCGGTGGGCCGTGTTCACAGGCACCTAAGAAAGGGCAACTATGCTGAGCGTGTGGGTGCCGGAGCCCCGGTCTATCTGGCTGCTGTGCTCGAGTATCTCACCGCTGAAATCCTCGAGCTGGCTGGCAACGCGGCCCGGGACAACAAGAAGGCCCGCATCATTCCCAGACACCTGCAGCTGGCCGTGCGCAACGACGAGGAGCTCAACAAGCTGCTGGGAGGGGTGACTATCGCTCAGGGTGGGGTGCTGCCTAATATCCAGGCCGTGCTGCTGCCCAAGAAAACCAGCGCTCAGAGCTCCCAGAAAAAGTAAAGAGGCCGAAATGTCATCTAATAAACCAAAGGCTCTATTCAGAGCCAACCACAGTCTCTGTGAAAGGGCTGGTTCCTGTCTGATTCCAAAATGTCAGTAACAGGACCGAATGGGAGCTATTTCAAATGTTTAAGCATCTGTTTCAGTGATTTCTCACTGTCCCCTCAAAGCCTGTCTAATTTATTACTTCAACACCAATTTTGAGTTATTTGTCCCGTTACAGATTGCTGAATAGAGTCTTTTACGGCCAGTTACAGATAAGTAGACAAGAAATCACAGATTAAAACTACGTAATATATCTAACCCATCACAAACTTTTTTTATTCCGCTTTTATCAGCACAAAGTCGTGGCGCGATTTTACGAACAGCTTTAAACTAACGCCAGATTTTCCATCAATTCGCTTCTTTCCGACACTGAAATTGGCGTCTTTTTCGATTTCAAACTGTCTGCCAATTTCAGCCAGTGATTTGTTGTATTTCCTAATTCGAAGCTCTGCGATTGGTTAAGACATGTGAATGAGAAGAGGGTGACCAATCAGAAGTGAGCTCGGGAGAGCACGGGCTCAAACTGTGGGAATTCCAGGTCCCTGAATGACTGAGCTGAAACTGATCAGTTTCACAAACCCTGTCAGTTTCAGTGCAGGAAACACCGTCTCGGGGGAAATAACATCACAAGTGGGTCTGGTTCCAGTGACCGATTCAACGGCTGCTGCAAAACTCCCGGATTCCCTCATTGCAGCGAAATCATTTTGAAATTCTATGAAAACAATGAGTGATTCTGGAGGAGTGATGTGGCTTTTCACTGAGGGCATGTGTCGACTGGGGAAATAACTAACTGTAGAGCCTCGGGCACTGTTTACACAGCCCGTTTAGAAAATCAAATCCACTGCACATCCTTGCTGCAACTGAAATGTCAAATTCGGGGATTCCATTTTTCTTCATCCCGAACACAGCAGATTGATTGAACAAAGAATTAAAAGTAAAATACTGCGAATGCTGGAAATCTGAAATATTTCAGATTGATTGAACTGTTCTCAACAGCCTATCCCAGCTCCCGTTTCTCGGTCACTGCTCGCTCTGTGAGGCGGTGGGTGGCTCTTAGAAGAGCCTTTGTTGTGTGTTTGCTGAAAAGGGTCGAATTGTTCAGCCGCCGAATCCGCAGAGAGTGCGGCCGTGCCGTTTCAGAGCATACACCACATCCATGGCAGTGACCGTCTTGCGCTTGGCGTGCTCAGTGTAGGTGATTACATTGAGTGTGAGACAAATTCCATCCATCTTTTGTACTTTATGAGATTAATTTTGACACTTTCTGGTACATTATGTGACAGCGAGTTTAATTCTACATCTATCTGTCTGTGGTACTGTGTCTGAGTGTGAGATTATTTGAGTATCAGTCTATGAAACTAAATGTGATTGTGTGATTCATTCTGTCTGTCAATCATGAGTATTGTATGCGTGGCAGCTTCTGTATCTATCTGCTACTGTGGCTGAATGTGGATATCATTCTGTATCTGTCAGTGTCTGGAACTAAATGTGAGTGTGAGATTCATTCTGTATGCACCACTCTTCACAGTCAGAATGTGACTGTGTGATTCATTCTCTATGTGTCAGTCTAAAGTACTATATATGCCATGGTTTTAATTATGTGTCTGTCATTTTATGTGATCTTGGGTATCAATGTATATATGTCAATCTCTGGTTCTTTCTGTGAGAGTGAGATTAATTCTCTATCTGCTGGTCTCTGAAATTAATTGATTTTGTGATTCACTCTGTGTCTGTCAGTCTATGATACTGTGAATAAGTGGGGGGTATATATGGTGTCTGTCTGAACTTGGTATTGAACATGATTGTAGGATTCATTGTGTATCTATCAGTATCCAGACTGAATGTGAAATAAGGTTCATTCTGTACATGAAAATCTCTGGGATTCTATGGAAGTGAACTCAAATATGCCTATCAGTCTTTGACACTTTATCTGATTATGGGATTGACTCAATACCTTTCAGACTTTGCTACTATGCATATGTGTGGTTCAAGTTCTGCACGTCAGTCTCTGTTACTCTATGTGAGTGTGGATATCTTTTATGTATCTCAGTCTCTCGCAATGAATACAAGTGTGGGATTAACTCTCTTTTCAACAGTATCTGGTAATGATTGTGAGCATGTGAGTCCGACAGTATCTGTCAGTGTTTTCTATTGTATGTGACTGTGCAATTCTTCCTTTGTCTTTCAGTGCCTAGTACAGTGTGTATGGGATTCATCCTGTACCTGTCAGTATCTGGTACTGAATGAGATTGTGGGATTCATTCTGTTGTCTGTCAATCTCTGCTAATGTACGTGAGTGATATCTGTTATGCATATATTATTTTCTGGTACTGGAAGTGTATATTGTATTTATTCTTTACCTGTTAGCCTCTGGTACTACGTATGAGTGTGGGTCTCATTCTGTATCAGTCAGTTTCTGGTACAGTCTGCGTGTGCATATCCAGGGCTCATTTTGCATTTGGCAGTCTCTGGTACTGAATGTGTGTTACAATTTATTTTTTATGTGTCTATCTCGAGGACAGTCCATTACAGTAGGATTCATTTTGTATCTCTCAGCTACTGGTATTGTCTGCAAACGTGATACATTCTGTATCTATGTGACGCTGGTGCTGTATGCGTGTGGAATTCTTCTGTACCTGTACTTAATATGTATCTACGGGATGCTATTGAGAACTATTTGTTGGACACCATAATGTATCACTATTTTCTTGTCTCACTGGTATTTTAAAATATAAACCGCTGCACATTTTAACTGTGTGTTTTACTCAGTTGTGGTCTGAGCTTTTTGGACTAGTATTTAGTCTGCAACTGTATGAACACATTTGTGAATGACAACATATATTTCAAACTCACACATGGCATGCTCAGTATAATCAGAATCATTCAATTGATACGATATCATTCAGTACAGCTCTTGCAGAGATTATTGGATTGGTATGTAATGTGTAGTGCAGTGTGCACTAATTGACATAATACTGTAACTTTCCTTTTGATACTGTATCAGATGTTTGTACTACATTGTAATCTGTCACTCAGTCTGCAGTCTGGGCTACATTATTAGGAATCATTCTGTACGTTTCCATCAGCTGCTCTGCCTCATATTTAACTTGTAGCTTCGGGTGCACTCTTGTGGGATTGATCCGGTGCCTTTCAATCTGATAGTGGGTGTGATTTTGAACTAAGATTGATGGATCTACCTTTCAGCAGTACTGAGTTGGGGTGAATTGGAAACAACTTCTGCCTCTCCTGCTTTGTTTGATTGTCTGCTGGATTGAAAATGTGTCTCTGGAACTTGGGATCAGTGTGAGTCTGACTGCTTCTGCTCTCTGTGACTGTGGAACTCATGGCCTGTCTGTGTCTCTGAGCTCTGGGAGTGATAATGTACCTACTCTGTGTTAGAAGGAGTGGACTGTACATATCCTTGTGCTGGGGAATCATCACAATCCTTCTGGTTCCTTCAAGTATTTCCTGACAGAAAGAAAGAAAAATATCTCTTGTAACTCAAGATCAATTGAGGTAGAAACTGGAAAAGACATGAATGTAATATTTCAATTAATAATCATTATGACCAACCACACAGGATGATCAGTAATACAAAGAGTGTCAGTGTCTGATTCCACTGCAGCACTCAGCTTCTGCTGATCAGGTTTTCTTTGGTAGTTTTAAAACAATTTAGTGACATCCAGGAACAACCCAACATCTGCACTGCTCCATAAATGAGAATACCTGCTGGAGGAGGGATATTTGCACAAGTCAAGTTTTTAATTCCACCTGGCATTATAATGCAAGAACATAATAACTAGTAGCAGGATTAGGCCATTCCGCCACTCGAGTCTGTTCCACCATTCAATAAGATCATGGCAGATTTGATCAAAGTCTCAACTCCACTGTCCTGCGTGTCCCAATAACACTTCACTCCCTTGTAAATCAAAAGTCAGTCTAACTCAGCCTTGAATATATTCAATGACCAGCCTCCACCATCCTCTTGGGTAGAGAATTCCAAAGAACAACAACCCTTTGAGAGAAGAAATTCCTCTTCAATTCCATCGAAAATGGGAGCCCCCTTATGTTGAAACTGTTTCCCCTAGTTCTTGATTCCCTCATGAGGGGAAACATCATCTCAGTAAATACCCTGTCAAGCCCCTTCAGTATCTTATATGTTTCATAAGATCACCTCTCATTCTTCTAAACTCCAATGAGTGTAGCACAACCAGGTCAAACGTTCCTCATAAGACAACATCTTCATCCCTGGAATCAACCTAGTGATGTTTGCCCGAACTACCTCCAATGCAAGTATTTTCCTCCTTAAATAAGGAGACCAAAACTGTATACACACTCAAGGTGTGGTCTCACCAACACGCTGTACAGTGGTAGCAAGACTTCCCTACTTTTCTACTCCAACCCCATTGCAATAAAGGCCAAAATTCCAATAGCCTTCCTAATTACTTGCTGTACTTCCATGCTAACTTTTTGTGATTCATATAAGAGGACACCCAGATCCCTCTATACCACAGCATTCTGCAGTCTCTCCTTATTTAAATAATATTCTTCTTTTCTCTACATCATACCAAAGTGGATAACCTCACATTTTCCCACATTATACTTAATATGCCAAATTTTTCCCACACACTTAACCTGTCTTTATCTCTTTGCAGACTCATTGTGTCCTCCGCACAACTTGCTTTCACACCTTTCTTTGTATCAACAGCAAATTTAGTTACAATACACTCGATCCCTTCATCCAAATCATTAATCTAGGCTGTAAGTAGTTGAGGCCCCAGCACTGATCCCTGTGGCACTCCACGAGTTCCAGTTTGCAAACCTGAAAATGACACATTTATCCTAATTCTCTGGTTCTTGTTAGTTAGCATGTACCAGCGACCTGGGTTCGATTCTGGGTACTACCTGTGCAGAGTTTGCAAGTTCTCCCTGTGACCGCGTGGGTTTTCGCCGGGTGCTCCGGTTTCCTCCCACAGACAAAGACTTGCAGGTTGATAGGTAAATTGGCCATTATAAATTGCCCCTAGTATAGGTAGGTGGTAGAGGAATTGAGGGAAGTTGGGGATGTGAGAGGGTAATGGGATTAATGTAGGATTAGTATAAATGGGTGGTTGATGGTCAGCACAGACTCGGTGGCTGAAGGGCCTGTTTCAGTACTGTATCTCTAAATAAATAAAATAAATAATATAGTACCCGTTAACACCCCAAGCGCTTTGCTTGTGTAAGAACATTTTGCATGGCACTTTAGCGAATGCCTTTTCAAAATACAAATACATTACATCTACTGGTTCCCCTTCAGTTACCGTGCTTCTTGCATCCTCAAAGAACGCTAATAATGTTGGCAAACTTGATTTCCTTTTCATAAATCCATGTTGACTCTGCATGATTGTATTATAATTTTCTAAATGTTCCACAGATTGGAGGGTGGCAAATGTAACCTCACTATTTAAAAAAGGAGAGAGAGAAAAAACAGGGAATTACGGACCAGTTAGCCTTACATCAGTAGTGGGGAAAGTGCGAGAGTCTATTAGAAAGGATGTGGTAGCAGAACACCTGGAAAGCATAAACGGGTTTGGACAAAGACAGCATGGGTTAACGAAAGGGAAATCTTGCTTAACAAATCTACTGGCGTTTTTGAGGATGGAACTAGTAGAATAGATAAAGGAGAACCAGGGGATGTGTTGTAGCTGGATTTTAAGAAGGCTTTTGATAAGGTCCCAAATAAGAGGTTCGTGTGCAAAATTAAAGCAGATGGAATTGGGGGTAATATACTGGCATTGATTGATAATTGGTTGACAAACAGGAAACAGAGAGTAGGAATAAACGGGCCTTTTGCCAGGTGGCAGGCAGTGACAAGTGGCGTACTACAGGGATCAATGCCTGGGCCCCAGCTATTCACAATATATATTAATGACTTGGGTGAGGGAACATTTCCAGGTTTGCAGACGACACAAAGCTGGGGAGGAAACTGAGTTGTGAGGAGTATGCAAAGAGGCTCCAATGTGATTTGGACAAGTTGGGTGAGTGGGCAAATGCATGGCAGATGCAGTATAACGTGGATAAATGTGAGGTTATTCACTTCGGTTGTAAAAACAGAAAGGCAGATTATTATCTGAATGGTGACAGATTGGGAAAGGGGGAGGTGCAAAGAGACCTGGGTGTCCTTGTACACCAGTCGCTGAAAGCAAATATTCAGGTGCAGCAAGCAGTTAGGAAGGCAAATGGTATGCTGGCCTTCATTGCAAGCGGATTTGAGTACAGGAGCAAGGAAGTCTTACTACAGTTATACAGGGCTTTGGTGAGAGCACATCTGGAGTATTGTGTGCAGTTTTGGTCTCCTTATCTGAGGAAGGATGTTCTTGCCATGGAGGGAGTGCAAAGAAGATTTACCAGGCTGATTCCTGGGATGGCAGGATTGACATTGAGGAGTGATTGGGTTGACTAGGCCTATATTCACTAGAGTTTAGAATAATGAGAGGGAATCTCATAGAAACCTATAAAATTCTAACAGGACTAGGCAGGCTAGATGCAGGGAGGATGTTCCTGATGGCTGGGGAGTCCAGAATCAGGGGTCACGGTCTCAGGATACGGGTATGCCATTTAGAACCGAGATGAGGAGAAATTTCTTCACTCAGAGGGTGATGAACCTGTGGAATTCTCTGCAAAGAAAATTACAGCACAGGAACAGGCCCTTCGGCCCTCCAAGCCTGCGCCGATCCAGATCCTCTATCTAAACATGTCGCCTATTTTCTAAGGGTCTGTATTTCTTTGCTTCCTGCCCATTCATGTATCTGTCTAGATACATCTTAAAAGACGCTATCGTGTCCACGTCTACCACCTCCGCTGGCAACGTGTTCCAGGCACCCACCACCCTCTGCGTAAAGAACTTTCCACGCATATCCCCCCTAAACTTTTCCCCTCTCACATTGAACTCATGACCCCTAATAATTGAATCCCCCACTCTGGGAAAAAGCTTCTTGCTATCCACCCTGTCTATACCTCTCATGATTTTGTACTGCAGAAGGCAGTGGAGGCCAAGTCATTAAATATATTCAAGAAGCAGATAGATATATTTCTTAATACAAAAGGGATCAAGGGATATGGGGAGAAAGCGGGAAGAGGGTACTGAATTATATGATCAGACTTGATCATTTTTGAATGGCAGAGCAGGGCCGAATGGCCTACTCCTGCTCCAATTTTTCTATGTTTTCTGCGATGACTAACTTAATCATTGGTTCCAGCATCTTCTCAATGGCAGACATTAGGCTAACAGGCCTATCGTTGCCTGCTTTCTCTTTACTGCTTTCTTGAACAGGGACATTACATTTGCAGTTTAATATCCACTGGAACTGTTGCAGGATCTAGGGAATTTAAGAAGATTACAACCAATGCATCCACTATCTATGCAGACACTTCTTTTAAACCTTAGAATGTAGGCCATCAGATCCAGTGGACTTGTCAACCTTTAGTCCCATTAGTTTTCCAAAAACATGTTTTTCTCGCGATCGTGATGTTTTAAGGTCCCCCCTCCTTACTCCCCTTGATTTTCTACTATTCTTGGGATTTTTTTGTGTCTACTTCTGTGAAGACAGATGAAAAATTCTTGTTCAGAGTATCTGCCATTTCCTTGCTTCTCTTGGATCAATCGTTCAACGGAAACCGACAGCTGCTGTTTAAAATGTTTCCTTGACACTACTCACCTGGCGCCAGCAATAGGTGTTGTTTGCATAACTGTCCCCATCCCTACTGTCTGGCTCTGTTCCCTGTATTCACTGCTCAATAACAACACAGTGTGAAACTGGAGCTAAACCATGAACATGCATTACAGGTTTGAGGAGAGAAAACAACAATGATTTTCAACAGCAGCTTCTTCCTGCTCTGTCTCCGTTACCTTGTCCACAAACAGCCTGAGAAAGGCTTCTCCTTCCGCGCTCACTCCATGTTCCTGCTCCACTCCGCCTCTTACAAACAGCCCCCAACTCCCCCTGAACTTGCTCCGTCGTCAATGCTAATCTCTGAGCCCCTCTGCGGACAGGCTCTCAAAGCAATGTGCTGCTGGAAGGAGACTGCTGTTTACTCACTTACCCCGGGGCTCTAAGTCTCCATTCCCGTCTGTTTCAAACAAACTTCTTCCGCTCACTAATTAAATGACGCAGAAGGACACGGCTGGAGGAGGCGCATCGCGCATGCGCTTCTTTCCCCACTCATTGACAACAAAAAATAAATTGGAAGAAAAGCAAAATACTGCGGATGCTGGAAATCTGAAATAAAAACAAGAAATGCTGGAACCACTCAGCAGGTCTGGCAGTATCTGTGAAAAGTGAAGCAGAGTTAACGTTTCGGGTCAGTGACCCTTCATCGGAACTGACAAAAATAAACTGGAACTTTCCCCAGTTCAGTTTTCTCCGAGTTTGAGCAAAGGAACTGGGGCTGTGGGGAAAGGTCAGAGAACGTTTCAAGCTGGGGGATTCCCCCTTTCTGAAGCTCAGTTTGAGATCATTCCCTGCAGTGTGTTTGCTCTTCATTCACCCGTCTTCTCAAAGCAATCCTCCGAGGGAGTCGCTGTGTTTGCTGCGATCGCGCAGGAGTTAATATCTGACAGTAACAGTCCCAGATTAAAGTCATCACATTGAAACTGTCCCTCACTGACAGTGATATCGAACGGTGTGAGCTGAGAGATTACAGAGATCAACAGGGTCAAGAGCGTTAAATTTGGAACATTGTTCACCTCACTCTCTAACTGTTACCCAGAGTCTAGGAATAATAATGTGTCTGTTTCTGATACAATATCAGTTAGAGATGAGACTGCACCGTCTGTCTCCCACGGATCTTTCAAGATAAAATGAGGCTTCCAGGTCAGCCTGTAACTGCTGATGGGGATCTCTCTCTCTTTCTCACTTATTCACTTTCAGCTCTGTCTCTAGTGCTCTATAAAAACGTGGGAGCCAGTTATTGGGTGTGATATGGACACACGAATAGAAAATGCACTATTGACACTCCCTCTCTAATGCTGTACATATGTTTGGGATACCATTATTTAGGATGATATGTATGCACTTTATTGTGTTACTAATACTGTCTCTGATGATACATAAGAATGTGTAATACAGTGTGATATGGACACACTGTTACGAATGGCCGGACTGATTCTCTCTCTCTCTGTGGTGCTGTATATGAAAAGGGGATAATGTTAGTGAGCATCATAGAATCATAGAAGGTTTAAGGCAGAGAAAGAGACCACTTGGCCCATCATCGTATGCGGCAGCCGAAAAACAGTGAACGTAAAGGAATGGCAGGGGGGCTTCAACCTCGAGAGTGCACCTCCTGTGCTATGTGGAAGCTCCTGGATGCTTCCCGTGTCCTGGAGAACCATTTGGCGGTCATCACCTCGTAGCAGATGTAATGTACAACAATACTCCGCTCTCGTTGATTGACGTCTACGCCCCGGTTCAATGCAGCGAGCAGCTGACCGTCTTCCAGCATCTCCCACTGCTGCTGGTGACGTCCAGGCCGGTCATCCTAGGCAGTGACTTCAACGGCATCATCGATGCACGTGGATGATCCGGCAGAGACGACAGCAAACTGGATGCTATGTCCATATTCTTAATAGAAACAGTAAAAGATGCCAAACTGCACGACGTCTTCAGCAAACCTGCAGACAGAGCGCAGCATAGATACACATGGTCAAGAAAGGACGGGTCTGCCCATTCCAGGATTGACTTCCTATTTGTGTCCCGTGTTTTCACGGTCAGATTCACCGACGTCAAGCCGGTGTTCTTCTCCAAGCATTGCCTTTTACTGGCTGACTTTCACTTACAGGATGACCAGCGGGTTGGCAGGGGGACATGGAAGCTCAATGCTACACTGCTAACCCCAGAGAATGTTGAGGAACTCAAAAGAGATTACAAAGGTTGGAGGACCGTGAAACCCCACCTTTGAGTCTCCAGTTCACTGGTGGGAAGCGATCAAGGAGAACATCAAGAGGATCTTTATCTTCAAAGGGGTTCAGAGGGTGAGAGAGAGAGACAGATGGAAATGTCACGACTCCAGAAAAGTATGCAAAATCTGCTCTGGCTTCAGTCGATGGGGGTCAAGGTCAAGGAGGACCTTCATGAGGTGAAGAGCCAGCAGGCCTCGCTCTTTGCCACGGAGGCCTACAAGATCATCTTCCAGTCCAGAGTCCGCTCCATTGAGCAGGATGAGATGTGTTCGTGTTACTTCTTCTAAAAGGTACACAGAGAGAGCTCTGTTATCAGCAGCCTGAAGGAAGAGGATGGCTCGGTAACGTCTTCGCAGTCCGACATACTAAGGACCAGCAAATCCTTTTATGTTGGGCTGTATGACGCGAAGCCCACAGACAGCAGAACCTCCCAGTCCTTACTGTCATCTATCACAGAGGTCTTAGATGACAGCAGGAGGGAGAGACTGGACAAACCGCTAATTCTGGATGAGCTGACTAAGGCCATCAAATCCTTCGAGATAAATAAAACTCCTGGAAGCGACGGCTTACCGGTTGAGTTGTATTTGGTCCTGTGGGACTGGGTCGGCCCGGACCTGCTGGAAGTATACGACAGTATGCTCCTAGCCGGCAGCATGTCAGAATCCATGAGGAAAGGCATCATCACCCTCATCAACAAGGGGAAGGGGGAGAGGGCAGAAATCAGAAATTGGCGGCCCATCTCACTGCTTAATGTAGACTACAAGATACTGTCAAAAGTTATAGCCAGTCGAGTCAAGTCTGCTCTGGAGTTGGTGATCCACCCTGATCAGACCTGTACTTTACCCACTCAGGGACACGATCACCCACATACGGGACAGGAGGGTGGACACCTGCCTCATCAGCCTGGACCAGGAGAAGGCTTTTGACAGGATATCGCACACCTGCATGATGGACGTACATTCCAAAATGGGGTTTGGGGAGGGAATCTGCAATTGGATCAAACTGCTCTACACAAACATCAGTAGCACAGTCTCAATCAATGGGTGGGAATCGGAAAGTTTCCCGATCCAATCCGGAGTGAGACAGGGTTGTCCTCTCTCTCCTGTCTTGTTTATTTGCTGTATTGAACCCTTTGCTGAGTCTATCAGGAAGGATGCGAGCATAAGAGGGGTGACAATCCCAGACAGTGGAGGCACTCAGGTTAAAACCTCCCTGGACATGGATGACGTCGCGGCCTTCTGCTCGAACCCGCTGTCTGTGCGCAGAGATGAGAATCTGCGACCAGTTCGCACTGGCCTTGGGAGCCAACGTTAACCACGGCAAGAGAGAGGCCATGTTCTTTGGGAACTGGGTTGACCGATCCTTTGTCCCCTTCACCGTCAGGTCAGACTACCTGAAGGTGCTGGGGATATGGTTCTGAAGGGCCGTGGCATGCACCAAAACCTGGAAGGAGCGAGTCGCCAGTGTACAACACAAGCTGAGCATGTGGGAGCAGCAACTCTCTCCATTATGGGTAAGAACCTGATCATCAGGTGCGAGGCGCTCACGTTGTTGCTGTAAGTGGCACAGGTCTGGCCCATACCCCATTCCTGCGCTGTGGCGATCACCCGAGTCATTTTCAGCTGCATCTCTGGAACCAAAATGGAGCGGGTCCAAAGGGACACGATGTTCAAACCTCTGGATAAGGGCGGGCATAATGTACCCAATATCACCCTCATCCTGATGACTACCTTCGTGTGCGGCTGCATCAAGCTGTGTGCAGATCCCCAATACGCCAACACCAAGTGTCACTGCGTGCTGAGATTCTCTCTGTCCCCAGTGTTGTGAAGGAAGGGCCTGGTCGCATTGCCGTGGAACGCTCCATCTAGTTGGACTGTGCCGTACCACCAATCCTTCGTGGAACAGTTTCTGCGGAAAACACCTTTGACCACCAATGCATCAGGCAGTGGTCTGCACGGAATGTCCTCAAGGCCCTACGGGAAAAGGAGATGGTGGATCCTGTCGGATGGTTACCAGAGCAGACCGCCAAATCATTTGGCGGAATGCCTCATCACCAGAACTTTCAAACAAGCACCAAGGTGTAGCTTGGCTGGTGGTGAGAAGAGCCCTCCCCGTCAGATCCTTCCTGCACGCCCGAAGTCTCACCCCCTCCGCACAATGCCCTCGAAGTGGCTGTGGTGGGGATGAGATGGTTGCCCAGCTTCTTCTGGAATGTGTCTTTGCAAAGCAGGTGTGGAAAGAGATGCATTGGTTTTTGTCGAGGTTCATCCCAAGCAGCTCTGTAACACAGGAGTCTGTGCTCTGCGGGCTGTTCCCAGGGACACACACCGAGATAACCACAACTGCTGCTGGAGGACTATCAATTCGGTGAAAGACACTCTTTGGTCTGCCCAAAACTTGCTGGTCTTCCAGCACAAAGAGTTGTCCAATGTTGCAGACTGGCACACTCCAAGGTCCAGGACTACGTGTTGAGGGACGCACGAAAGCTTGGGGTAGCCACAGCAAAGGCTCAATGGGGAAAGACCACCATGTAAGCTCCCCCCACCAAGCTGAAGTGAGGGGCTGGATCCATGGAAAACCCCTCAAACTGCAGAGGGAAAATTTTCGTTTGCCATAAAATGTATATGGCATGAAAAATGAAATGGAAGGGTTGTGAGGCAACTCACTCCTGTATTGAATGAAACTGACCTCCTTTGCACTGTTTGTATTTTTTGACTTGGTGCTGTTTGGAACTGTTTTGTAATGTATTTTTTACAGATCTTTATGAATAAAGTATATTTTGGAAATAAAAAAAACATTTGTGCAAGTAAGTGTTGTCAATTGCGGCTGCTTGAGCTCTGGGTTTGGAACTTGAGCAGCAGCTCGAGACACTGCTGTGCATTCATGAGGAGAGTTACATGGAAAGCATGTTCTTAGATGTGGTCACCCCACAGCTTAAGAGTACGCAGGGAGAGAGGGAATGGGTGACCACAAGGCAGTCAAAAAGAATCAGGCAGGAAGTGCAGGACATCCCGAGTGCATCTCACTCTCCAACAGGTATTCACTTCTGAATACGGAGGACAGTGATGCTTCACCAGGGGAGTGCAGCCAGATCCAAGTCCATGGCACCATGGGTGACTCAGCTGCAAAGGTGGATACAGGGAAGATTGGAAAAGCCATAGTGATAGATGATTCAATAGTGAAGGGAACAATCAGCTGTTTCTGTGGCCACAGACGTGAATCCAGGAATGGTGTGTTGCCTCCCTGGTGCCAGGGTCAAGGATGTCATTGAGCAGTTACAGAGCATCCTGAAGGGTGAGGGTGAATAGCCATCATTTGTGGTCCACTTCGGAACCAACAACATAGGTAGAAATAAGGATGTTGTCCTGCAGTCAGAATTTATGAAGCTAGGTAAGAAATTAGCAAGCAGGGCATCAAAAGTAGTAATCTCAGGATTATTCCCAGTGCCACGCGCAAGTGAGTACAGGAATAAAAAGGATAAGCCAGATGAACGTGTGTCTGGAAAGATGGTGCAGGAGGGAGGGGTTTAGATTCTTGGGACAGGTCCCACGTATTGCAGTTGAACAGAGCCTGGACAGAGTTCCTTGCGGGACATTTTGCTAGTGCTGTTGGCGAGGGTTTAAACTCATTTAGCAGGGGGATGGGAACCGGAAGGTAGAGTCAGATGGGACAAAATCAGAAATGAAAATGGAAGTCACAAAATTAATGGATGAGTCTGGAAGAAAGAGGAAACAAAGGTTAGAAAATTTAAAAAGAGTTTGGCAGTGCTCAAGCATATCTATTTCAATGCAAGGAGTATAGAAAATAAAGCAGATGAGCTGAGGGCACAAATAGACATGTGGCAGTATGATATCACAGCTATTACAGAAACATGGCTTAAGGAGGGACAGGAATAGCAGCTCAACATTCCTGGTTACAGGGTTTTCAGATGTGATAGGGAGGGGGATAAGAAAGGAGGGGGGTGGCAGTTTTGCTCAAAGTAACTATTACATCTGTGAAGACGGATGATATGTTGGAAGGTTTATCAAATGAGGCCGTATAGATTGAGCTGAGGAACAAAAAAGGGGCAATCACACTGCTGAGAGTGTGCTATAGACCCCCAAACAGGAGATAGAAGAGCAGATATGTAGGCAAATCTCTGAGAAGTGCAAGAACAATAGGGCAGTAATAGTAGGGGATTTTAACCACCCCAACATGAACTGGGATACTTTTAGTGTGAAAGAAATTGAGGGAGCAGAAGTCTTGAGGTGCATTCAGGAGAACTTATTTAGCCAATATGTAGCAAGTCCAACAAGAGAGGGTGCAGTTTTAGATGTAGTTTTAGGAAATGAAGATAGGCAGGTGGAAGGAGTGGCAGTGGGAGAGCATTTTGGTGTAGTGATCATAATTCAGTCAGTTTTAACATAATTATGTAAAGGACAAGGATAGAACAGGAGTTAAAGTTCTCAGTTGGGGCAAGGACAACTTTACTAAGCTGAGGAGTGAATTAGCAAAAGTGGACTGGAAACAACTACTTGAAGGTAAATCAAAGTCAGAGCAGTGGGAAGCACTCAAAGGGGAGATTCCAGGGGTTCAGAGTCAATATGTTCCCACAAAGAAAAAGGGTGGGATGGCCAAATCTAGAGCCCCATGGATTTTATAAGGTAGTATTATAAGGCAGTAACGGAAAGCTTATGCCCGACTCAGAGAACTCAATACTGCTGAAAGCCGAGAGGTGCATAGAATGTGGAGGGGGGATATCAACATTGAAATTAGGAAAGCAAAGAGAGGGCATGAAAGAATATTGGCAATCAAAATCAAGGTTCGCACAAAGATGTTTTATCAATACATTAACAGAAAAAGGATAACTATGGAAAGAGTAGGGCCCATAAAAGATCATGAAGGTAACCTATGTGTAGGGGCAGAAGATGTTGGCACTGTTCTTAATAAATACTTTGCATCTGTCTTCACAAAAGAGGGTGATGATGCAGATATTGGAGTTAAGGAAGAAGGGTATGAAGTATTGGATGTGATCAATAGAGGGAGAGAGGACATATTAGTGACAGGACATACAAATAGCATATTTGTAAGTTGATAAATCACTAGGGATGGATGAAATGTACCCCACGCTGATAAAAGAAGCAAGAGAGGAAACAGCGGAAGGTTTGACCATCGTTTTCCAGACCTCACTGGATACAGGTGTGATGCTGGAGGATTGGAAGACTGCAAACATTGTACCTCTGTTTAAAAAGGGAGTGAGGGATAGACCGAATAATTACAGGACAGTCAGTCTAACCTCAGTAGTGGGCAAATTATTGGAATCTATTCTGAGTGACAGGATAAAATGTCACTTAGAAATGCACAGATTAATCAAGGAGAGTCAGCATGGATTTGTTAAGGGAAGATCTTGTCTGACCAACTTGATTGAAATTTTGATTGGCTGTGTGGTAAATAGCAAGGAGGATAGCTGTTGGCTGCAGGAAGATCTTCATGGTATGGTCAGATGCACAGAAAAATGACAAATGGAACTCAATCCAGAGAAGTGTGAGGTGATGCATTTGGGGAGGTCAAACAAGGCAAAGGAATACACGATTAAGAGGAAAATGTTGAGAGGTGTAGAGAAAGTGAGGTACCTTGGAGTAAATGTCCACAGATCCCTGAAGGTAGCAGGACAAGTCGATAAGGTGGTAAGAAGACAATATGGAATCCATTCCTTTATTAGCTGAGGTATAGAATAGAAGAGCAGGGAGGTTATGCTGGAACTGTATAAATCATTAGTCAGGCCACAACTTGAGTACTGTGTGCAGTTCTGATCACCTCATTACAGAAAGGATGTAATTGTACTAGAGAGGGTACAGAGGAGATTTACGAGGATGTTGCCCGGACTGGAAAAATGCAGCTTTGAGGAAAGATTGGATAGGCTGGGGCTATTCTCCTTGACACAGAGAAGGCTGAGGGGAGATCTGACTGGCATGTACAAAATTTGTGGAGTCTGGATAGAATTGAAGTGAAGGGCCTGTTTACCTTAGCAAAGAGATCAGTGACTAGGGGAATTGATTCAAAGTGATTGGCAGAAAGATCACAGGGGAGATGAGGAAAATACTTTTTAGCCAGAGGGTGGTGGGGGTCTGGTGGAATTGATACTGTATTTTAGTTTGATATTGCATCACTTTTTAGAATGGTGTGTAATGTTTATATCTATCTACACTGATGGAGTTGATTCTGTCTCTTTCAATTTCACAGTGTGGGCGAGGTCTGAACTGGTATTTAATTTGTGTCTCAGCTTACAATATCTTTCAGCACCTTTGAAACATTCACTGCAATGAATGTTGGACTTGTATGTAACTTGTACCTCAGGGGACACCATGGGGATGTTTAAACATCCTTTATAATGAATGGGTGTGAGCTTTGGGTATGATATTTAATTTAAATCTCAGGGTACATCACTAGGTTAGATTCTGTGCCATTCAATCAGTAGCGTGTGCCAATTCTATCTGATATTTAATTGCTAGCTCAGTCTGCATTATATTTGACAGGCAGAGAGATCTGGGCGTACAGGTCCACAGGTCACTAAAAGTGGCAACGCAGGTGGATAAGGTAGTCAAGAACGCATATGGCATGCTTTCCTTCATCGGTCGGGGCATAGAGTATAAAAGTAGGCAAGTCATGCTGCAGCTGTACAGAATTTTGGTTCGGCCACACTTAGAATATTGCATGCAATTCTGGTCGCGACACAACCAGAAGGACGTGGAGGCTTTGGAGAGGGTACAGAAGAGGTTTACCAGGATGTTGCCTGGTCTGGAGGGCATTAGCTATGAGGAGAGGTTGGATAAACTCGGATTGTTTTCACTGGAACGACGGAGGTGCAGGGCCGACATGATAGAGGTTGACAAAGTTATGAGCGGCATGGACAGAGTGGATAGTCAGAATCTTTCTCCCTGGGTGGAAGAGTCAGTTACTAGGGGACATAGGTTTAAAGTGCGAGGGGCAAAGTTTAGAGGGATGTGCGAGGCAAGTTCTTTACACAGAGGGTGGTGAGTGCCTGGAACTTGCAGCCGGGGGAAGTGGTGGAAGCAGGTACGATAGCGACGTTTAAGAGGCATCTTGACAAATACATGAATAGGATGGGAATAGAGGGATACGGACCCCGGACGTGCAGAAAGTTTTAGTTTAGGCAGGCATCAAGATCGGCGCAGGCTTGGAGGGCCGAATGGCCTGTTCCCGTGCTGTACTGTTCTTTGTTCTTTGTTAGATTGACACATTGCATTTCAATCTGCTCGTGGGTGTGATTTTGACGTGGGATTGAAGTATCTGACTATCAGTGGGACTCAATCGTGGTGAAATGGAAAAAACTTCTTTCTCTCCTGCTTTGTTTGGTTGTTGGATTGAAAATGTGTCTCTGGAACTTGGGATCAATGTGAGCCTGACTATTTCTGCAGTCTGAGACCAGGGAACTGATGAACTATCTGTACTCTGAGTGATAATGTACCTACTGTGTGTGAGTGGAGCTGGCTGCACTGTTCCTTGTTCCTCGAGTGCAGCAACCATCACATTCATCACAATATCTTCAGTATTTGCCTGTATGAAGAAAAAAATATATCTGATAACTCAAGAACAGATGCGGTGCATAATATCAAAGAGGTCAATTTAATTTCTCAATCAATAATCATTAAGAACATCCACAAATAAAAACCGGTGTCATTATCTGCCTCCACTGAAGTACTGAAGCTCCCAGCTCCTGCATCGTAAGTGTTCTGGGCAGATCCATCCAGACAAAACACTGCACTGGGATCGTCCCAACTGCTCTCTGCTCGACATATATTTCCAGCCATCCTGCTTCATATGCAAACATTTTTTTTAAATGAAGCTCGATATGTATATCCCTCGATTCCTTTCTCCACATACAATTGTTCATTTGTTCCACCTCCCCTTCAGTGCATTGATACTATTCACCCCAACCTCTCCCTGTGATAACAAATTCCAGATTCGAACCATTCACTGCTTAAATACATTTTTCATGAATTCCTCATTGGTTTTATGAATGACGATTTTACATTTTGGCTCTTGTTTCAGACGCCACCACAAGTGGAAGCATGTCTCCATGTATTCTAAAAAAGCCCTTCACTATTTCCTCACTTTTTTCATTTGTTTGTGGAATGTAGGCATCACTGGCTATGCCAGCATTTATTGCCCAATCCAAATTGCCCTTGACAAATTGGTGGTGAGCTGCCTTCTTGAGCCGCTGCAGTTCTTGAGATGTAGGAACACCAACAGTGCTGTTTGGAAGGGAGTTCCAGGATTTTTACCCAGCGACAATGAAGGAATGGCGATAGAGTTCCAAGTCAGGATGTTGTGTGGCTTGGAGGGGAATTTGCAAGTGGTAGTGTTCCCTTGCAACTGCTGCCCTTGTCCTCCTCAGTAGTAGAAGTTCCAGGTTTGGAAGGTACTGTCAAAGGAGCTATTGTGTGTTGCTGCAGTGCACCTTGTAGATGGTACGCACTGCTGCCACTGTGCATCAGTGGTGAATGGGGTGATTGTTGAAGGTGGTGCTTGGGGGCAATCAAGCAAGCTACTTGAGTGTTGTTGGAGCTGCACTCATCCCGGCAAGTGGAGAGTATGCCATCATACTCCTGACTTGTGTCTTGTGAATGGTGGATAGGTTTGGGGAGACAGGAGGTAAGTTACACACCACAGAGTTCCTAGCCTCTGACCTGCCCTTGTAGCCACGGCATTTATGTGGCTGGTCCAATTCAGTTCATGGTCAATGGTAACCCCACCCCCCCCCCCCCCAATGTTGATGGTGGGGGATTCAGTGATGGTAATGCCATTGAACATCAAGAGGAGATGATTAGATTCTCTCTTGTTTGAGATGGTCATTGCCTGGCACTTATCTGACGCGAATGTTACTTGCCACTTATCAGCCCAAGCCTGGATGTTGTCCAGGTCTTGCTGCATCTGGGCACGGGCTGCTTCAGTAGCTGAAGAGTCATGAATGGTGCTGAACATTGCGCAATCATCAGTGAACATCCCCACTTTCGGCCTTGTGATGGAGGGAAGGTCATTGATGAAGCAGCTGAAGATGGTTGGGCCTAGAACACGAGCCTAAGGAATTCCAGCTGTAATGTCCTGAGACTGAGATGATTGACCTGAACAACCACAGCCATCTTCCTCAGTGCGAGGTATGACTCCAACCAGCAGAGAGCTTTGCCATGATTCCCATTTACACTAGTTTTGCTAGGGCTCCTTGGTGCCATTAATGGTCAAAGGTTGCCTTGATGTCAAGGGCAGTCACTCTCACCTCACAATGCAATGTTTCTTTAACTCTAAAATAAAAGCAAAATTCTGCAGATTCTGGAAATATGAAATTTAAAAAAACAAAAATGCTCAAAATACTCAACAGTTCAGGCAGCGTATGTGGAGAGAGAAACAGAATTAACATTTCAGGTCTGTGTCCTTTCATCTCACAATATGTTTTCTGTCCTGGTATGTAATGGTCAGGTTCATTCAGTTTGCAGTAATGGAATGAATACTGTGTCTTCCACTCTGACTATTAGTGAGATTTGTGGAGTGGTGTGTAACATGGAGCTCAGTCTGCAGTCTGGGAACATTATTGAGATTAATTCTGTACTTTACAATCAGGTACTGTTTGTCTGTTCCATCTGACATTGAATTTGTAGTTCAGGCTGCTGTCTTGTGAGAGTGACACACTGCCTTGCAATCTGATAGTGGGTGTGATTTTGGACTGGGATTGATGTATCTACCTGTCAGTGGGACTGAGTTGTGGTGAAATGGAAACAAGTTCAATCTTTCCTGCCCTGTGTGACTGTTGCATTGACTGTTGGTCTCTGGAACTTGGGATCAGTGCCAGTCTGACTACTTCTGCTGGCGGTGATTGTGGAATTGATGTCTCTGCTCTCTGTGAGTGATACTGTACTTACTGTGTGTGAGGGGCTGGCTGCACTTCCGCGTGTCGAGGAATCACGACATTTATTCTGCTTCCATCAAGTATTTGCCTGTAGAAAGGAAATGTATTTATTATAATTCAGGAAGAGATGTGGTAGAAGATACAAAAGTGACCAAAACAATTTTTCAATTAATAATCATTATGAACAATCACAAAGGAAACCCAGCAATGCAAACAGAGTCAGTGTCTGATTCCACTGCAGTCCTGCAGCCCCCAGCTACTGCATACCAGGGGCTTTGGCCATTTTACAACAATTAAATGACATCCAGAAACAATCCACTGGGCCATGAATGGGACTGACCGACGGAACAGGGACTTTTACACAGGTCAGATTTCCAGTTCCCGCTCCCATGGTCTAACCGTTCAAGCGAAACCAAACAGCCACTGTTTAAAATGTGTCCTTCACATTTCTCACCTGGTGCCTATAATAGATTCTCTTTGTGTAAATCCCCACATCCTGACTGTCCGCTTCTGTTTCCACACTTCACTGTCCAATAACAAGAAACTGTGGGATGAGGCTGAATCGCTCTCTTTGCGCTGGCACGGACATGATGGGCCGAATGGCCTCATTCTGTGTCGGAAATTTTCCATGTTTCTGTTTGCGGAATTGTTGCAGAAATCTGCGCCTGCGCTCCCCTCCCCCAGCACTGCCTGTGAGCGCAAGGAGATGGTTTAAAACAGCCACGAATGGAGAGATCCCAGTCCCAGTGGAAGGGAGCAAACAGCAGCCTCCTTCCAGCTGCACATCGCTTTGGGAGCGTGTCCGCAGATGGACTCAGAGTTCAGCATCGAGTCCGGGGCAAGTTCAGGGGCAGGCGGGGGCTGTTTGTGAGAGGCGGAGTGGAGCGGGAACTGGTCCCGGAACATGGAGTGAGTGGGGGAAGGGAGAGGCCATTCTCGGGTTGTGTGTGGACAAGGGGATGGAGACAGAATGGGAAGAACCTGTTACTGCAGTGCAGTCAAACAATGATAATATTTGTATGGCTGGGCTTCCTTTGTGGGCGTTTATAATTATTATGAGAGATTAAACTCATTAAAATCCTGTATCTTCTACCTCACCAGTATTTGAATTATAAACATTCTTTTGTTCAAACAGGCAAATAATTGAATGAACCAAAATAAATATGATGTTTCCTCCACCAAGTTACATGGAAGAGTGTCACCAGCTCCTTCTCACACACAGTCCGTACATTATCACTCACAGAGCGCAGAGACACAGACAGGTCATCAGTTCCACAGTCTCAGACAGCAGAAACAGATCCAGAGACACATTTTCAATCCATCAATCAAATGGAGCAGGAGAGACGCACATTGTTTTCATGTCACCCCAACTAAGTACCACTGACAGGTAGATACACAAATCCCAGTCCAAATTCTCACCCACTATCAAATTATCAGTGTGTCAATCTCACAATAGAGCAACCTCAGCTACAAATTAAATACACATAGAACTGACACATGGTTGCTGTTTCAAAGTTACAGAAATAATCTCAATGAAGTGCTCCGAGATTCAAGTTAAATACCAGCCTAATATTTACACGGGTTTTGACTTTATTATCAGTATTAATTCCCATAATGTGTCCAGACATATACATTAGATACAAATCTCAAGTGCATAATCAGATTGCAGAGATACAAACTCAGATTCCACTTTAAAACTCATCCGGATTGTGAAACTAAAAGATACAATATAAATTTGATTAGTATAGTTTGAGCTAGAAATTACGTACCAGTCCTAAAACCTCATATAGTGTCAGATGGAAGATACTGTACAATTCCAGACTGAGCTCATTTCACATGCAAGTCCAAGATTCTCACTCAGAGTTAGACAGAATGGCACTGATCAAATTGATGAGTACAGCCTGACTTACACTTGCACATCGATCCTGTATCAGATTGTAGGATACATTATATTTCACTATTGTGTTCACAGTGACAGATACTATTTAATACCA
This sequence comes from Heterodontus francisci, assembly GCF_036365525.1. NCBI lineage: Eukaryota > Metazoa > Chordata > Chondrichthyes > Heterodontiformes > Heterodontidae > Heterodontus > Heterodontus francisci. The sequence goes on from NW_027141723.1 coordinate 811,297, forward strand.
GTCAAAACCTCAAACAGGATTTATGTATCTACCTGTCTGCTTAAAACCTACCACATCAGTGGCCTGTTGCGGTGCTGAATTTTTATGTAGAATAAATCCAGACTTGCACCAGTCCCAGTGACGGAAGGTTATGTAATGAATCTCACACTCTCACAGAGTACCAGACACTGACAGTTAGAGAGTGATTTTGAAACCCATGCTAGGTGCCAGATGCTGAAAGGTATAGGTTGATTACTGCACTCACTGACAGTACCTCAGCCTGAGTCATCTAAAGCAACCTAACACACAAATAGCAGCACTGAGAGATTGAGAAAGAGTCCAAAACTCAGAGTAACAGACACTGATAGACACAATCTGAAAACTGCATGCACATGGATACAGTATTGGCTGACTCACAAGAAACAGAGTGGGGATAATTGGGGAATTTTCAAATTGGCAAACTGTAACTAATGGAGTGCCACAGAGATCAGTGCTGGTGCCTCAATCTTTATGGTCTTTATTAATAACTTGCATGAAGGGACCGAGTGTAAATCCAAATTTATGGATGGTACACCGATAGGGAGGAAAGCAAGTTGTGAGAAGGACACAAAGTGTCTGCAAAGAGATATAGCTAGGTTAAATCAGTGGGAAAAAGTTTGGCAGATGGAGTATAATATGGGAAAATGTAAGATTGTCTACTTTGGCAGGAAGAATAGAAAAACAGAATATTACTTACATAGAGAGAGACTGCAGAATGCTGCTGTACCAAGGAATCTGTGTGTCCAGGTACATGAATTACAAAAAAGTTAGCATGCAGCTATAGCAAGTAATTAGGAAGGCAACTGGAATGTTGGCATTTTTAGAGCGGCGAATGGAGTTTAAAAGTAGGAAAGATTTGCTGTAACTGTACAGGGCATTAGTGACATCCCAACTAAAGTACTCCACACAGTTGTGGTCTCCTTACTTAAGGAGGGCAATACTTGCATTGGAATCAGTTCAGAGAAGGTTCACTCGGCTGATACTTGGGAAGTTGGATTGTCTTAGGAGAAACAGTTGAGCAGGTTGGCCCTATACTCACTGGAGTTTAGAAGATTGAGAGGTGATCTTATTGAAGCCTATAAGATTCTCAGTGGGCTGGACAGGGAGATGCTGAGAGGATGTTTCTCCTTGTGGGGGAATGTAGAATTAGGGGCCACAGTTTCAAGATAAGTGGCCTCCCATTCAAGAAGGAGATGAGGAGGAATTTCTTCGCTCAGAGGGTTGTTCATCTTTGGAATTCTGTTCTCCAGAGGGAACAGGCTGGGTCATTGAATATATTCAAGGCTGTGATAGACAGATTTTTGATCTACAAGGGAGTCAATGGTCATGGGCGCAGGCAGGAAAGTGGAGTTAAGGCCACAATCAGAACAACCCCGATCTTATTGAATGGCAGAGCAGGCTCGATGGGCCAAATGGCCATCTCCTGCTCCTATTTTGTATCTTTTTATCTTCTTACACACACACACACACTCAACCAGTGTGTGGCAGTGGATCTAGAATTAATCCCACTTTCGTACAAAATACCAGAGACTGAAAGGTACAGAATAAATCCCACAGATACGTACAGTATGACTGACAGGTACAGAATGAATCCCATGCTCACACACAGCACAAGGGATTGAAAGATACATGTGATTCCCACCCTCACAGAACAATATCAGACTGAGTTACAGAATGATTTCCACATTCACATCGAGCACCACTGACTGCTAATTAATTCATCCCACAATCACACACACTACCAGAGGCCGACAGATACAGAATGTATTGCACACTTTCACAAAGTTCCAGTGAGTGACAGGTACATCATCTCTATGGTATCAATTTGTTTTTTTCATGAAGAGTCTGGAACTTTCCAATTGCCTTTGTGATCTCTGTTTTAACCCCATGGATTCTGGGTGATTCACTTTCACTGTTGGGATCTTTGTGTCTCTACTTAATGCCCTGTAAATTAATTACTGATCACTGACCCCATGTGCGCGTTCATTTTCGCTATTGTACGATTTCGTCAATAAGCTGACAGATCAGTTCTCAGTCACTTGTTTCCCTTGTTCAAGCTCGGCCTCAATAATAAGTACATTTACTAGAAACCCCGCTGTTGTAGGAAACCTCAGTCTCTCATTTCAACTCCTGACAGTAAAAATCTTCTCTCCGCTTTTGTCTCCCACAAATAGGTTCAATCTAGAATCAGTGATGCGGTATCTTCACAAAGATTGACCTGAAATGTGTCCGCTTCCAGAATGCTGTGAGAGACTTTCTGCCGCCGCTTACAGACTGTTACAAAAAGGACGGAGAATAGTCCGAGATCAAAGCGCACATGGGCTCAGTGATCAGTAATTAATTTACGCCGCATTATTAAGTAGAGACACAAAGATCTCACAGACAGTGAAAGTGAATCACCCAGAATCCATGGGGTTGAAAGAGATCAGAAAGGCAAATAGAAAGTTCCAGACTCTCTGTATAAAAAAACAAAACAAATTAAAACCAGAGATGATGATGTAGCTTTTTCAGAGAGATTGTGGGTGGCTCTTAAAAGAGCCGTTGTGTTTGGGATGTTTTTCAGTCCATTGTGTAGTTTTACTTGGAGCTGGTGTACTTGGTCACCGCGTTTGTCCCTTCCGACACGGCGTGTTTGGCCAGCTCCCCGGGCAGCAGCAGGCGCAAGGCGGTCTGGATCTCCCGGGAGCTGATGGTTCTGCGCTTGTTGTAATGGGCCAGGCGGGAAGCCTCACCCGCGATGCGCCCGAAAATATCGTTCACAAACGAGTTCATGATGCTCATGGCCTTGGAGGAGATGCCGGAGTCGGGGTGAACCTGCTTCATCACTTTGTAGATGTAGATGGAGTAACTCTCCTTCCTCGACTTTCTCCGCCTCTTACCGCCCTTTGCTGACGGTTTACTCACAGTTTTCTTGGCTCCCTTCTTAGCAGCTGCTTTCTTCTTCTCCTCAACCATCTTCAGTTTCAATTTCAGACACAGAAATAAACCAAACCCCTTCCGAGTGCGGATTAAATAGACAATCCCACAGCTCTATGCTAATGAGGGATGGGGGAAAGTTAGGATTGTGATTGGGAGTGATGTCACAATGATTTTATATTGTCATACTATAATTGGTGTCCTTCACCATCCAATCACATTCAAACTTTGCAGCCAATCACAAACATTCGTACTGCAATCAGGAAGTCTGTTTCACAAAGACTCTCTCCAGCTGCAGTTTACATTGAAAGAGCCGCTCCCTGTGTCAAGCTCTCTGGAAATGTTCTGCATGTTGTTGAGAGGACGCTTATTGATGATTCTGTGCCGTTGCTATTGCATGTGAGTGTGCAATTAATTCCATGTCTTTTATTCTCTGCTCCTGTGTTTGAGTGTGTTCTGTCATTCAGCAGTTCTTAGTCTCTGGTGCTGTGTGGATTTATTCCGTATTTATTTATTTCGAGAATATAGCACTGAAACAGGCCCTTCGGGCCACCGAGTCTGTGCCGATCAACAATCACCCATTTATACTAGCCCTGCAGTAATCCCAATCTACACTAGGGGCAATTTACAATGACCAATTTACTTATCAACCTGCAAGTCTTTGGCGGTGGGAGGAAACCGGAGCACCCAGCGAAAACCCACGCGGTCACAGGGAGAACTTGCAAACTCCGCACAGGCAGTACCCAGAATCGAACCCGGGTCACTGGAGCTGTGAGGCTGCAGTGCTAACCACTGCACCACTGTATCTGTCAGATTCTGGTACTGTGTTTGAGTATGACATCCATTCTGTATCTGTCAGTCTCTGTTGCTGTGTTTGAGTGTGAGGAGTTGAGGAGGAGTGTTGCGGCGAGGAAGATGGAAAAGAGCGTTGGTGCGATGACACAGACTTAGTTGACCCCAGTTTGCATTGGGATTGGGTCAGTGGTAGGTCCGTTGGGAAGGATTACAGCTTGCATGTCATCATGCAGTCGTTGGAGGTTGGTGACGAATTTTTCCGGCAGCCAAATTTGAGGAAGACGTTCCATAATCCCTCCTGGTTGGTAGAGTCGAAGGCCTTTGTCAGGCCAGAGAAGACCAGGTAGAAAGATTGCTGCTGCTCCCTACATTTTCTTGGAGTTGTCTTGCTGTGAAGATCATGTCCACTGTGTCTCTTGATGGACAGAATCCACATTGTGATTCCAGTAGGAGATCTTCAGCCACGGGGAAGAGACAGTTGAGAAGGACTCTTGTGATGACCTTCCCTGTAGTGAACAGCTGGGATACCCCTCTGTCATTACCACAGTCGGTCTTGTCACCATTTTTGGTGATGATCACAATGACAGCATCTCAGAGATCCCTGGCATGCTCTTGTCCTTCCAGCTGAGGGAAATGAGACCATGTATTTGTGTTAAGTGTTCTTCTCTGTCGTATTTTAGATTTTCAGAGGGAATTCCATCTATGCCGGTGGCCTTCATTTTTTTTTTACCTGTTAGATTGCCTTTTCAATTTCTCTTGGGCTGGGATTGTGCTGACGTCATGGTGGGTAACATGCTGTGGAATGTGGCACTTGCATCAAGGACTGAGTTGCGATTGAGAAGATCTTCAAAGTGCTACTTCCAACGAGTGCTGACTGCCTCTCTGACCTTGATCAGTGTCACTCCATTCTTTACTCTCAGTAGGGTAGGTCCTTGGTAATTTGGGCCATAAATGGTCTTGACGGTGCTGAAGAATCCACACATGTCGTGGCTGTCAGCAAGTTGCTGTATTTCCTGCACTCTTTCAGCCCATCAGCTGTTCTTTAGTTCGTGTAAGCAGATCTACTCTACAGGACGAGTGGGAAACTATTGAAACTACATTGCCTGCAGTCCTGAAGCAAGGCCACTCCAACATCTGTCATCGAGCTGCAGTATGCTGACAATGCTTGCATATGCGCACACTCAGAGGCCAAGCTTCAAACCCTCATCGATGCATTCATGGAGGCGTATGAAAGAATTGGCTTGAAGCAAAACATCCGGAAAGCTAAGGTCCTCTGCCAGCCTGCTCCCCGACACTGCCCCCGACTATTAAGATCCACGGCGAATCACTGGACAATGTGGATCAATGCTCATACCTTGGGAACCTCCTGTCACCAAGGGCAGATATCGACAATGACAATCAGGATCGCTTCCAGAAGGCCATGTGGCCCATAAATCCTGCTCTGCCATTCAATAAGATCATGCCTGTTCTGATTGAGGCCTTAATTCCACTTTCCTGCCTGTGCCCATTGACCAATGACTCCCTTGTACATCAAAAAATCAGTCTATCACAGCCTTGAATATATTCAATGACCCAGCCTCCACAGTCCTCTGGAGAACAGAATTCCAAAGATGAACAACCCTCTGACAGATGAAATTCCTCCTCATCTCTTTCATGAATGGGAGACCACTTATCTTGAAACTGTGGCCCATAATTCTACATTCCCCCACAAGGAGAAACATCTTCCCAGCATCTACCTGTCCAGCCCACTGAGAATCTTATAGGTTTCAATAAGATCACCTCTCAATCTTCTAAACTCCAGTGAGTAGAGGCCCAATCTGCTCAACTTATTCTCACAAGTCAACCCTTCATCCCAGGAATCAGCCTAGTGAACATTCTTTGAACTGATTCCAATACAAGTATATCCCTCCTTAAGTAAGGAGACCAAAACTGTATGGAGTACTTTAGTTGGGATGCCACTAATGCCCTGTACAGTTACAGCAAAACTTCCCTACTTTTATACTCCATTCCCCTTGCTAAAAATTCCAACATACCATTTGCATTCCTAATTACTTGCTATACCTTCATGCTAACTTTTCTGTAATTCATGTACCTGGCACCCAGATCCCTCAGTACAGCAGCATTCTGCAGTCTGTCTCGATGTAAGTAATATTCTGTTTTTCTATTCTTCCTGCCAAAGTAGACAATCTCACATTTTCCTATATTATACTCCATCTGCCAAACTTTTGCCCACTGACTTAACCTATCTATATCTCTTTGCAGACACTTTATGTTCTCCTCACGACTTTCTTTCCTACCTATCTTTGTACCACCCAAAAATTTGGCAACAGTACACTCAGTGCCTTCATGCAATTATTAATATAGACCAAAAATAGTTGAGGCACCAGCACTGATCCCTGTGACATTCCATTAGTTACAGTTTTCCAATCTGAAAATGCCCCATTTGTCCCCACTCTCTGTTTCCTGTGAGTTAGCCAATCTTATATCCATGTGTGTGTAGTTTTCAGTTTGTATCTATCAGTGTCTGGTACTCTATGTGAGTTTTGGACTCTTTCTTACTCTCTCACTGCTATTTTTTGTGTGTTAGGTTGCTTTAGATGACTCAGGCTGAAGTACTGTGAGTGAGTGCAGTAATCAACCTATATCTTTCAGCATCTGGCACTGAGCATGTGTTTCAGCATCACTATCTATCTGTCAGTATCTGGTACTCTGTGTGAGTGTGGGATTCATTATATAATCTTCCGTCCCTGGGACTGATGGCAAGTCTGGATTTATTCTCCATAAAATGTCAGCACAGCAACAGGCCACTGATGTGGTAGGTTTTAAGCAGACAATATATTTGAGGTTTTGCTTAGTATTAAATATCTGTCACTGTGAACACAATAGTGAAAGATAATGTATCCTACAATCTGATACAGGATTGGTGTGCAAGTGTAACTCAGGCTGTACTGATCAATTTGATCAGTGCCATTCAGTCTGAGTGAGTATCTTGGACTTGCATGTAAAATGAGCTCAGTCTGGAATTGTACAGTATCTTCCATCTGCCACTATGAGGTTTCAGGACAGGTATGTAATTCATAGCTCAGACTATACTGATCAAATTTATAATGTATCTTTTAGTTTCACAATCCGGATGAGTTTTAAACTGGAATCTGAGTTTGGATCTCAGGTTATACGATATTTCAGAATCTCTCAATCTGATTATGGACTTGAGTCTAATGTTTATGTCTGGAAACATGATGGGAATTAATACTGATAATAAACTCATAACCTGTGTAAATATTGGGCTGGTATTTAACTTGAATCTCAGAGTACATTATTGAGGTTAATTCTGTAACTTTGAAACAGGAACCACGTGTCAGTTCTCTGTGTGTTTAATTTGTAGCTGAGGTTGCTCTATTGTGAGATTGACACACTGATAATTTGATTGTGGGTGAGATGTTGGACTGGGATTTATGTATCTACCTGTCAGTGGTAATGAGTTGGGGTGACATAGAAACAACGTCTGTCTTTCCTGCTCTATTTGATTGATGGATTGAAAATGAGTCTCTGGAACTATTTCTGCTGTCTGAGACTGTGGAACTGATGACCTGTCTGTGTCTCTGCGCTCTGTGAGTGATAATGTACATATTGTGTGTGAGAAGGAGCTGGTGGCACTCTTCCTTGTAACTTGGGTGGAGGAAATAGCCCATTTATTCTGGTTCATTCAATCATTTCCCTGTTTGAACAAAAGTATGTTTGTAACTAAAATACAGGTGAGATCAAAGATATAGAGTTTTAATGAATTTAATCTCTCAAATAATAATCATTATGGATACCCGCAAAAGAACCACCGCAACACAAATATTGTCACTGTTTCACTCCACTACAATAAGTTTCTTCCCATTCTGTCTCCATCCCCTTGTCCACACACAACCGGAGAATGGCCTCTCCACTCACTCCATGTTCCGAGACCAGTTTCAGATCCACTCCGCCTCCTACAAACAGCCCCCGCCTGCCCCTGAACTTGCCCCGGACTCGATGCTGATCTCTGAGTCTATCTGCGGACATGCTCCCAAAGCGGTGTGCTGCTGGAAGGAGGCTGCTGTTTGCTCCCTTCCCCTGGGACCGGGATCTCTCCATTCGCGGCTGTTTTAAACCATCTTCTTCCGCTCACAGGCAGTGCTGGGGGAGGGGAGCGCAGGCCCAGATTTCTGCAGCACTTCAGCCAGAAACGTGGAAAACCTCCGGCACAGAATGAGTCCATTCGGCCCATCATGTCCGCGCTCGCGGAATGAGAGGGATATAGCCTGTTCCCACAGTTTGTTGTTATTGGGCAGTGAAGTGTGGAAACAGAAGCGGACAGTCAGGATGTGGGGAGTTACACAAAGAGTTACACTATTGTAGGCACCAGGTGAGAAGTGTGAAGGACACATTTTAAACAGCGGCTGTTTGGTTTCATTTGAACGGTTAGACCATGGGAGCGGGAACTGGAAATCTGACCTGTGTAAAAGTCCCTGCTCCGTCGGTCAGTCCCATTCATGGCCCAGTGGATTGTTTCTGGATGTTATTTAATTGTTGTAAAATGGCCAAAGCCCCTGGTATGCAGTAGCTGGGGGCTGCAGGACTGCAGTGGAATCAGACACTGATTCTGTTTGTATTGCTGGGTTTCCTTTGTGATTGCTCACAATGATTATTCATTGAAAAATTGTTTTGGTCTCTCTTGTAACTTCCACCACATCTCTTCCTGAATTATAATTAATACTTTTTCTTTCTACAGACAATACTTGAGGAAGCTGAATAAATGTAGTGATTCCTCGACACAAGGGGAAGTGCAGCCAGCTCCTCACACACAGTAAGTACAGTATCACTCACAGAGAGCAGAGACATCAGTTCCACAATCACCGACAGCAGAAGTAGTCAGAACACAAAAACACACAAAATAGGAGCAGGAGTAGATCATGTGGCCCGTGGAGCCTGCTCCGCCATTCAGTACCATCGTGGATGATCTTAGGCTTCAATTCCACTTTCCCGTCTGCTCACCTTATCCCCTGATTCTCTGAGAGATCAAAAATCTGTCTATCGGAGCTTTACATGTATTCAATGATGGAGCATCCACAATCCTCTGGAGTAGAAAATTCCAAAGATTCACAACCCTTTGAGTGAAGTAATTTCTCCTCATCTCAGTCCTAAATGATCAGCCCCTTATCGTGGGACTGTGTCCCCATGTTTTAGATTCTCTGACCAGCAGAAACAATCTCTCAGTGTCTCCCCGATCCAGCCCCTTCGGAATTTTGTATGTTTCAATGAGATCACCTCTCATTCTTCTAAACTCCAGAGTATAGGCCCAATTTACTCAGCCTCCCAACTTTTGCGAGGAGCAGCCTTGATAGAATGGGGTGCGGAGCGGACTTTCAGCTGAGCGGTCAATTTCAGTAAGTTACAAGTTAATCCCTTTTTTGTTTCGGAGGACCGGGGACTGCTGGGTAGGGGAAAACTATTTATTTGGGCAGTTTTAAAATCTTTGTCTTTTGCGAGGAGCAGCCTTGATAGAACGGGGTGCGGAGCGGACTTTCAGCTGAGCGGTCAATTTCAGTAAGTTACAAGTTAATCCCTTTTTTGTTTCGGAGGACCGGGGACTGCTGGGTAGGGGAAAACTATTTATTTGGGCAGTTTTAAAATCTTTGTCTTTTGCGAGGAGCAGCCTTGATAGAACGGGGTGCGGAGCGGACTTTCAGCTGAGCGGTCAATTTCAGTAAGTTACAAGTTAATCCCTTTTTTGTTTCGGAGGACCAGGGACTGCTGGGTAGGGGAAAACTATTTATTTGGGCAGTTTTAAAATCTTTGTCTTTTGCGAGGAGCAGCCTTGATAGAACGGGGTGCGGAGCGGACTTTCAGCTGAGCAGTCAATTTCAGTAAGTTACAAGTTAATCCCTTTTTTGTTTCGGAGGACCGGGGACTGCTGGGTAGGGGAAAACTATTTATTTGGGCAGTTTTAAAAGCTTTGTCTTTTGCGAGGAGCAGCCTTGATAGAACGGGGTGCGGAGCGGACTTTCAGCTGAGCGGTCAATTTCAGTAAGTTACAAGTTAATCCCTTTTTTGTTTCGGAGGACCGGGGACTGCTGGGTAGGGGAAAACTATTTATTTGGGCAGTTTTAAAATCTTTGTCTTTTGCGAGGAGCAGCCTTGATAGAACGGGGTGCAGAGCGGACTTTCAGCTGACCAGTCAATTTCAGTAAGTTACAAGTTAATCCCTTTTTTGTTTCGGAGGACCGGGGACTGCTGGGTAGGGGAAAACTATTTATTTGGGCAGTTTTAAAATCTTTGTCTTTTGCGAGGAGCAGCCTTGATAGAACGGGGTGCGGAGCGGACTTTCAGCTGAGCGGTCAATTTCAGTAAGTTACAAGTTAATCCCTTTTTTGTTTCGGAGGACCGGGGACTGCTGGGTAGGGGAAAACTATTTATTTGGGCAGTGGCAGTACCCGAGACACTACACGTGTAGTGTCTCCCACCCACCCTCCTCCTCTAACCAAAAAAAAAGGACTCTAGTGTGTTGATAAGGTAAGCTTTTTATTTAAAAAGTTCAGTCCGTCGGATTGCTAAGCGAACAAATTTTGACTTTTTTTTTCGTTTGGTTTTTCAGTAGATTTATTGGGAATCTAGAATAGTGGGAATGGAGGTAAAGGCAGTTGTATGTTCCTCCTGCAGAATGTGGGAGGTAGGGGTCGCCAAGAGTGTCCCTGCTGACTGCATCTGCGGGAAGTGCACCCAACTCCAGCTCCTCGCAGACCGCGTTAGGGAACTGGAGCTGGAGCTGGATGAACTTCGGATCATTCGGGAGGCGGAGGGGATTATTGACAGGAGTTATAGGGAGGCAGTCACACCTCAGGTAAAAGAAGTAGGTAGATGGGTTACCGTCAGGGGAAGGAAAGGGAACCAGCAGGCAGAGCAGGGATCCCCTGTGGCCGTTTCCCTCAACAACAGGTATACCGTTTTGGATACTGTTGGGGGGGACGACTTACCAGGGGTAAGCAATGGGGTGCAGGTCTCTGGCACAGAGTCTGTCCCTGTTGTTCAGAAGGGAAAAGGGAAGAGGAGCAGAGCATTAGTCATTGGGGACTCCATAGTTAGGGGAACAGATAGGAGGTTCTGTGGGAATGAGAGAGACTCACGGTTGGTGTGTTGCCTCCCAGGTGCCAGGGTACGTGATGTCTCCGATCGTGTTTTTGGGATCCTTAAGGGGGAGGGGGAGCACCCCCAAGTCGTGGTCCACATAGGCACCAACGACATAGGTAGGAAGAGAGATGGGAATTTCAGGCAGAAATTCAGGGAGCTAGGGTGGAAGCTTAGAGCGAGAACAACCAGAGTTGTTATCTCTGGGTTGTTGCCTGTGCCACGTGCTAGCGAAGAGAGGAATAGGGAGAGAGAGGAGTTGAACACGTGGCTGCAGGGATGGTGTAGGAGGGAGGGTTTTGGTTTCCTGGATAATTGGGGCTCTTTCTGGGGTAGGTGGGACCTCTACAAACAGGATGGTCTTCACCTGAACCAGAGGGGTACCAATATCCTGGGGGGGAGATTTGTTAGTGCTCTTCGGGGGGGTTTAAACTAAATCAGCAGGGGAATGGGAACCTAAATTGTAGTTCCAGTGTACAGGCTGTTGAGAGTAGTGAGGTAGGGGATAAGGTTACAGGGACGCAAGAGGGCACTGGCAAGCAAGAACTTGGTTTAAAGTGTGTCTACTTCAACGCCAGGAGCATCCGGAATAAGGTGGGTGAGCTTGCAGCATGGGTTGGTACCTGGGATCCTGATGTTGTGGCCATTTCGGAGACATGGGTAGAGCAGGGGCAGGAATGGATGTTGCAGGTTCCGGGATTTAGATGTTTCAGAAAGAACAGAGAAGAGGGTACAAGAGGGCGGGGGTGTGGCATTGTTAATCAAGGAAAGTATTACAGCGGCAGAAAGGACGTTTGAGGACTCGTCTACTGAGGTAGTATGGGCCGAGGTTAGAAACAGGAGAGGAGAGGTCACCCTGTTGGGAGTTTTCTATAGACCTCCGAATAGTTCCAGAGATGTAGAGGAAAGGATAGCGAAGATGATTCTCGACAGGAGCGAGAGTAACAGGGTAGTGGTTATGGGGGACTTTAACTTTCCAAATATTGACTGGAAATACTATAGTTCGAGTACTTTAGATGGGTCTGTTTTTGTCCAGTGTGTGCAGGAGGGTTTTCTGACACAGTATGTGGACAGGCCAACCAGGGGCGATGCCACATTGGATTTGGTACTGGTATTTGGTACTCCAGGGAGAATGCTGTCACTGAGACTGCCCTCAATGCAGCCCAGCCTCTACCAGTCATGGATGAGCTGGACATACAGCCAACCAAATCGGAACTCAGTGATGCCATTGATTCCCTAGCCAGCGGAAAAGCCCCTGGGAAGGACAGCATTACCCCTGAAATAATCAAGAGTGCCAAGCCTGCTATACTCTCAGCACTACATGAACTGCTATGCCTGTGCTGGGACGAGGGAGCAGTACCCCAGGACATGCGCGATGCCAACATCATCACCCTCTATAAAAACAAAGGTGACCGCGGTGACTGCAACAACTACCGTGGAATCTCCCTGCTCAGCATAGTGGGGAAAGTCTTTGCTCGAGTCGCTCTGAACAGGCTCCAGAAGCTGGCCGAGCGCGTCTACCCTGAGGCACAGTGTGGCTTTCGTGCAGAGAGATCGACTATTGACATGCTGTTCTCCCTTCGTCAGATACAGGAGAAATGCCGTGAACAACAGATGCCCCTCTACATTGCTTTCATTGATCTCACCAAAGCCTTTGACCTCGTCAGCAGACGTGGTCTCTTCAGACTACTAGAAAAGATCGGATGTCCACCAAAGCTACTAAGTATCATCACCTCATTCCATGACAATATGAAAGGCACAATTCAACATGGTGGCTCCTCATCAGAGCCCTTTCCTATCCTGAGTGGTGTGAAACAGGGCTGTGTTCTCGCACCCACACTTTTTGGGATTTTCTTCTCCCTGCTGCTTTCACATGCGTTCAAATCCTCCGAAGAAGGAATTTTCCTCCACACAAGATCAGGGGGCAGGTTGTTCAACCTTGCCCGTCTAAGAGCGAAGTCCAAAGTACGGAAAGTCCTCATCAGAGAACTCCTCTTTGCTGACGATGCTGCTTTAACATCTCACACTGAAGAATGCCTGCAGAGTCTCATCGACAGGTTTGCGTCTGCCTGCAATGAATTTGGCCTAACCATCAGCCTCAAGAAAACGAACATCATGGGGCAGGATGTCAGAAATGCTCCATCCATCAATATTGGCGACCACGCTCTGGAAGTGGTTCAAGAGTTCACCTACCTAGGCTCAACTATCACCAGTAACCTGTCTCTAGATGCAGAAATCAACAAGCGCATGGGTAAGGCTTCCACTGCTATGTCCAGACTGGCCAAGAGAGTGTGGGAAAATGGCGCACTGACACGGAACACAAAAGTCCGAGTGTATCAGGCCTGTGTCCTCAGTACCTTGCTCTACGGCAGCGAGGCCTGGACAACGTATGCCAGCCAAGAGCGACGTCTCAATTCATTCCATCTTCGCTGCCTTCGGAGAATACTTGGCATCAGGTGGCAGGACTATATCTCCAACACAGAAGTCCTTGAAGCGGCCAACATCCCCAGCTTATACACACTACTGAGTCAGCGGCGCTTGAGATGGCTTGGCCATGTGAGCCGCATGGAAGATGGCAGGATCCCCAAAGACACATTGTACAGCGAGCTCGCCACTGGTATCAGACCCACCGGCCGTCCATGTCTCCGTTATAAAGACGTCTGCAAACGCGACATGAAATCGTGTGACATTGATCACAAGTCGTGGGAGTCAGTTGCCAGCATTCGCCAGAGCTGGCGGGCAGCCATAAAGACAGGGCTAAATTGTGGCGAGTCGAAGAGACTTAGTAGTTGGCAGGAAAAAAGACAGAGGCGCAAGGGGAGAGCCAACTGTGCAACAGCCCCAACAAACAAATTTCTCTGCAGCACCTGTGGAAGAGCCTGTCACTCCAGAATTGGCCTTTATAGCCACTCCAGGCGCTGCTTCACAAACCACTGACCACCTCCAGGCGCGTATCCATTGTCTCTCGAGATAAGGAGGCCCAAAAGAAAAAGAATGAACCCGGCCAGGTGTTCGATTTAGATGTAGGTGAGCACTTTGGCGATAGTGACACAATTCGGTTAGGTTTACCTTAGCGATGGGCAGGGACAGGTATATACCGCAGGGCAAGAATTATAGCTGGGGGAAAGGAAATTATGACGCGATTAGGCAAGATTTAGGATGTGTAGGATGGGGAAGGAAACTGCAGGGGATGGGCACAAACGAAATGTGGAGCTTATTCAAGGAGCAGCTAATGCGTGTCCTTGATAAGTATGTACCTGTGAGGCAGGGAGGAAGTTGTCGAGCGAGGGAGCCGTGGTTTACTCAAGAAGTTGAAGCGCTTGTCAAGAGGAAGAGGGCGGCTTATGTTAGGATGAGACGTGAAGGCTCAGTTAGGGCGCTTGAGAGTTACAAGCTAGCCAGGAAGGATCTAAAGGGAGGGCTAAGAAGAGCAAGGAGAGGACACGAGAAGTCATTGGCGGATAGGATCAAAGAAAACCCTAAGGCTTTCTATAGGGAAATCAGGAATAAACGAATGATAAGAGTTAGAACAGGGCCAATCAAGGATAGTAGTGGAAAGTTGTGTGCGGAATCAGAGGAGATAGGGGAAGCGTTAAATGAATATTTTTCGTCAGTATTTACAGTAGAGAAAGAAAATGTTGTCGAGGAGAATACTGAGATACAGACGACTAGGCTAGATGGGATTGAGGTTCACAAGGAGGAGGTGTTAGCAATTTTGGAAAGAGTGAAAATAGATAAGTCCCCTGGGCCAGATGGGATTTATCCTAGGATTCTCTGGGAAGCCAGGGAGGAGATTGCAGAGCCGTTGTTGTTGATCTTTAAGTCGTCATTGTCGACAGGAGTAGTGCCGGAGGACTGGAGGATAGCAAATGTTGTCCCCTTGTTCAAGAAGGGGAGTAGAGACAGCCCTGGTAATTATAGACCTGTGAGCCTTACTTCGGTTGTGGGTAAAATGTTGGAAAAGGTTATAAGAGACAGGATTTATAATCATCTTGAAAAGAATAAGTTCATTTGCGATCGTCAGCACGGTTTTGTGAAAGGTAGGTCGTGCCTCACAAACCTTATTGAGTTTTTCGAGAAGGTGACCAAACAGGTGGATGAGGGTAAAGCCGTGGATGTGGTGTATATGGATTTCAGTAAGGCGTTTGATAAGGTTCCCCACGGTAGGCTATTGCAGAAAATACGGAAGTATGGGGTTGAAGTTGATTTAGAGCTTTGGATCAGAAATTGGCTAGCTGAAAGAAGACAGAGGGTGGTGGTTGATGGCAAATGTTCATCCTGGAGTTTAGTTACTAGTGGTGTACCGCAAGGTTCTGTTTTGGGGCCACTGCTGTTTGTCATTTTTATAAACGACCTGGATGAGGGTGTAGAAGGGTGGGTTAGTAAATTTGCGGATGACACGAAGGTCGGTGGAGTTGTGGATAGTGTCGAAGGGTGTTGTAGGGTACAGAGGGACATAGATAAGCTGCAGAGCTGGGCTGAGAGATGGCAAATGGAGTTTAATGCGGAGAAGTGTGAGGTGATTCACTTTGGAAGGAGTAACAGCAATGCAGAGTACTGGGCTAATGGGATGATTCTTGGTAGTGTAGATGAGCAGAGAGATCTTGGTGTCCAGGTACATAAATCCCTGAAAGTTGCTACCCAGGTTAATAGGGCTGTTAAGAAGGCATATGGTGTGTTAGCCTTTATTAGTAGGGGGATCGAGTTTCAGAGCCACGGGGTCATGATGCCGCTGTACAAAACTCTGGTGAGGCCGCACCTGGAGTATTGCGTGCAGTTCTGGTCACCGCATTATAGGAAGGATGTCGAAGCTTTGGAAAGGGTGCAGAGGAGATTTACTAGGATGTTGCCTGGTATGGAAGGAAGGTCTTACGAGGAAAGGCTGAGGGACTTGGGGTTGTTTTCGTTAGAGAGAAGGAGGAGGCGAGGTGACTTAATAGAGACATACAAGATAATCAGAGGGTTAGATAGGGTGGATAGTGAGAGTCTTTTTCCTCGGATGAGGATGGCAAACACGAGGGGACATAGCTTTAAGTTGAGGGGTGAAAGATATAGGACAGATGTCAGAGGTAGTTTCTTTATGCAGAGAGTAGTAGGGGCGTGGAACGCCCTGCCTGCAACAGTAGTAGACTCGCCAAATTTAAGGGCATTTAAGTGGTCATTGGATAGACATATGGATGAAAATGGAATAGTGTAGGTCAGATGATCGGCGCAACATCGAGGGCCGAAGGTCCTGTACAGCGCTGTAATATTCTAATTCTAATTCTAATTCTAATAGGACAATCCCCTCATCCCAGGGACTAATTTAGTGAACATTTGCTGCACCGCCTCCAATGCACATATATCCTTTCTTAAGTGTGCAGACCAAAAATTCACACTGTATTCCAGATGTGGTCTCACCGAAATCCTGTACAATTGTAGCAAACTTCTTTATTCCTGTATTCTAATCCCCTCGCAATAAAGGCCAACACGCCATTTGCCTTCCTAATTGCTTGTTGTACCTGCATGCTAACTTTCTGTATTCCTTGTGCAAGAACACTCAAGTCTCTTTGAACACCAACAGTTACAAGTTTCACACCTTTTATCAAATATTCTACTTTTCTATTCTTATGACCAAAGTGAAGAACTTCACACTTCCCTACATTATACTCCATCTACCATCTTCTTGCCCACTCACTGAACTTGTCTATATCTCTTTGCAGCCTCTCTATGTCCTCCCACAGCTTCCCTTTCCACCTACCTTTGTATCATCAGCAAACTTAGATACATTGCTCTCTGTCTCTACATCTAAGTCATTAATTTAGATTGTAAATAGCTGAGACCCCAGCACTTATCCTTGCGACACTCCATTATTCACTGCCTGCCAATCTGTTTATACCCACTCTTTGCTTCCTGTCCATTAACCAATCCTCTATCCATGCTAATATATTACCCACAATTCCATGAGTCCCTTATCTTCTCTATTAACCTTTTATGTAGCACCTTATTGAATGCCTTTTGGAAATCCAGGAATATGACTAGTTTCCCTTTACCCTGCTAGTTACATCCTCAAAAAACTCTCATAAATTTGTCAAACAAGATTTCCCTTCAGGAAAATCATGTTGACTTGTTTGAATGCTTTTCTCAATGCATTGTTCAGACTTCCTGCATTTTCCCAAGGACTGATATTAGGCTAACTGGCCTGTAGTTCACAGTTTTCTCTCTCCCTCCTTTCCTGAAAAGCAGTGTAACATTTGCCAACTTCCAATCTGATGGAAATTTTCTGACCCCCTCCCACACCCATTGCAATATTACAGGGAACGGGGTTGGGGGGAAACAGCCTGTCTGCCCCAGGCCAATCAAGGCCCTTAATTGGCCAACTAACAGCCACTTATGGGCCTCCTCTCTCTGCTGCAGGTATTTTATCCTCGGTTGGGTTGGGGGCGGGGAGGCAGTGTGGCAAAGGCACCAAGAACCCTGCCTGATAAAACCAGGCATCTTTCTTGCGGGCTGCGGGGGGGTCCTCCTGACTAGGCACCCTGTTCCCCATGGAGGGCCACCCTCAAAGCTCCAACCGCCCCCATTGGGCACCCCCGGACCCTGTACCTGACCCCCCATTGCCTCAGACTTAAAGGTAACATTATATATTCTATCAGAACAGACTGAATGACAAATAACATAGCACTCCACAAAACTATAGTGTTAGAGTGACAGATATTGTCTCAGTTATTTATTGCAGCCTGAGCTACACATTATATGCCAATCTAAAATCACATACAGTTTCAGACTGAGATACAGTATTTATTCCATAAATGCAAAATGAGCTATATGTTCCACAGGAGTTCATACTATTGAACAAGCCTGGGCTCTTTTCTCTAAGTGGTCACCTTATAGAAGCATTGAATAATATGAAGGGTTTCGTTAGGGTAGAGGTAGAGATGTTTCCCACTTGTGGTGGAGTCCAAAGCTGTCGATATGAAATAGTCAGTAATAAATTAAATAAATATCTCAGGAGAATCTTCTTTACCCTGTTTTGACAGCACTTGAGCTGCTGAACATTGTTACATTTAACATCAAGCTAAATGATTAAATGAGGCAGAAACAATTTGAGAGATTTGCTGATAGGATTAGATGAAGTAGGGTTGGAGTAACCTCATTGGAACTACCAGCACTTGGGCAGAAAAGCCTGTCTCTGTGCTGTAAATACTATGTAATTTTGTGTAGAGTGAATCCAGAATGACAAACTAACCCAGAGATGAATGGCTACTGAATGCATCCCACACACAGGCAGTACCAGAGACTGAAAGATACTGTACAAAACCCACACTCACAGGCAGTACCAGAGACTGACATGCTGAACAAAACTCACACTCACAGGAAGTACCAGAGACTGACAGATACTGAACAAAACCCACACTCACAGGCAGTACCAGAGACTGACAGATACTGAACATAACCTCCACTCACAGGCAGTACCAGAGACTGACAGATACTGAACAAAACCCACACTCACAGGCAGTACCAGAGACTGACAGATACTGAACAAAACCCACACTCACAGGAAGTACCAGAGACTGACAGATACTGAACAAAACCCACACTCACAGGCAGTACCAGAGACTGACAGATACTGAACAAAACCCACACTCACAGGAAGTACCAGAGACTGACAGATACTGAACAAAACCCACACACACAGGCAGTACCAGAGACTGACAGATACTGAACATAACCTACACTCACAGGCAGTGCCAGAGACTGACAGACATTGAACATAACCTACACTCACAGGCAGTACCAGAGACTGACAGATACTGAACAAAACCCACACTCACAGGCAGTACCAGAGACTGACAGATACTGAACAAAACCCACACTCACAGGAAGTACCAGAGACTGACAGATACTGAACAAAACCCACACTCACAGGCAGTACCAGAGACTGACAGATACTGAACATAACCTGCACTCACAGGCAGTGCCAGAGTCTGACAGACATTGAACATAACCTACACTCACAGGCAGTACCAGAGACTGACAGATACTGAACAAAACCCACACTCACAGGAAGTACCAGAGACTGACAGATACTGAACAAAACCCACACTCACAGGCAGTACCAGAGACTGACAGATACTGAACATAACCTACACTCACAGGCAGTGCCAGAGACTGACAGACATTGAACATAACCTACACTCACAGGCAGTACCAGAAACTGAAAATATTGAACAAAAAGTACACACGCGGACAGTACCTGAGACTGACAGATACTGAACAAAACACACACTCACAGGCAGTACCAGGGACTGACAGATGTTATGTCCATCCCAAATTCACAACAGAAAAAATAACTGAGAGATCCAACAGAAATGCAACACTTACATATGATACCAGTGACTTAAAGGTACAGAATTAATCGCACTCTCAAATATAGTGCATGTGACTGGGATACAGAATGAGTCTATACTGACACATAGTACCAGGGAATGACAGATACAGAATGAATCACACAGTCACATACAGCAACAGGGACATTTTGGCACAGCATGAATCTGACAGTCGTGTACAGAAACAGAGGCTGACAGATATCAAATGAAACCCACACACACATACAGTGACACTGAGAGCTATAACATATATGCCACATTCATATATAGTACCAGAGATTGACAGATACAGAATGAATTCCACACACACAAACAGTTCCAGAGCCTTATACATTCAGAGTGAATATGACACTTTGTACCAGAGACTGACCAATGCAGCATGAATCCCACACTCCCACGCAGTAATAGAGACTGACAGATAGCCACAAATAAAGAATGATTCTCATTCTCATGTACAGGACAACAGACTGATTTGCCACAATGGTGTCTCTAATCTTTGGGCAAACTCAGTGTAATAACAACTCATCTCCATTCCCAGTATTTCTAAATCCCACCTGTCCTCCATAATCTGAACAATTATTGCATGTCGTGTTGACTGTCTGATCTGTAAACTGCACTGGATCACAGATTGCTGACATTTGCTAGCTGAAAGTGAGAACTGCAAAATAGAAGCAGAAATTGGCACAGCCTGCCAGGGTTAATAAACAGGTAATGTGAGGTAATAAACTTTGTAATAAACTCATATTGCTTCACGTTTTTATCCTGAAAATAAAAGTAATCAATTCTTAATAAAAATGTTTACTATATTGATCTGATATTTGTAAATGTGCCCTGTTATATATTACACTACATTGAGCAGTATTTCTGTCTGATTTTTCAGGATACTATTTGCATTACTTCAAATAAAGAAAACATAACTACACAAAGAACTGAGCACAATGCTGAAAGTTTCACAGCAAACAGTCAAAAGGGAAAGAGATAACATATAGAAAGAAAAAAAGCTAAAATACTGAAAACACTCAGCCAGTCCGGAAGCAACTGTGGAGAAGAGAAGCTCGGGTTAATGGTCCAGTTCTGTGACCCTTCTATAGACCTGAAACATTGCTCCTCCCTTCCTCTCTCCACAGATACTGCTGGAACTGCTGAGTGTTTCCAGAATCTTCTGTTATTCAGATTTCTAGCGGCTGCAGTATTTCTCTTTTTGAAGAATAAAACAATCCCTGGGAGGGAATGAAAGTTTACATAAGAAATAAGAGCAGGAGTGGCCACTCTGCCCATCGAAATAGTTCCACCATTCAATAAGATAACAGCTGATCTCCTCCCTCAACTCCATCTTACCACACTGGCACAGCCCCCTTGATTCCCTTAATATCCAAAAACCTATCGATTTCTCTTGAATATACACAATGATTGAGGATCCAGAGCTCTCTGGGATACAGAATTCCAAAGATTCATAACCCTTTGACTGAAAAGAAAATCTCCTCTTCTTAATCAAATATGACCAAGCCCTTTATCCTGAGACTGTAACCCTTCATTCTAGATTGCCCAGCTAGAGGAAACATCCTCCCAGCATTTACCATGTCAAGCCACTGAGCATTTTATCTGCCAGTGAGATTACCTCTCACTCTACTGAGTTCTGGGGAATAGAGGCCTAGTCTATTCAATCTCTTCTCATAGGACAATCCCCTCATCCTAGGAAGCAGCCTAGTGGCACGTCTCTGTACTCCCTCTAAGGAAAGTATATCCTTCCTTAGATAAGGGGACCAAAACTGCACAGCACTCCAAGTGTGATCTCACGCTGTATAATTGCAATAAATACTCATACTCTAATCTCATTGCAATAAAGACAAACATATCATTTGCTTTCCTAATTGGTTGAGTACCTGCACGTTAACTTTCTGTGATTCCTGGACAAGGACAATCGGGTCCCTCTGAATGTAAACATTTCCCATTCTCTCACTAATTTCAAAAATGTTCTGCTTTGCTGTTTTAGATTAGAGATACAGCACTGAAACAGGCCCTTCGGCCCACCGAGTCTGTGCCGAACATCAACCACCCATTTATACTAATCCTACACTAATCCCATATTCCTACCAAACATCCCCACCTGTCCCTATATTTCCCTCCCACCTACCTATACTAGTGACAATTTATAATGGCCAATTTACCAATCAACCTGCAACTCTTTTGGCTTGTGGGAGGAAACCGGAGCACCCGGAGAAAACCCACGCAGACACAGGGAGAACTTGCAAACTCCACACAGGCAGTACCCGGAATCGAACACGGGTCCTTGGAGCTGTGAGGCTGCGGTGCTAACCACTGCGCCGCCCTGCCAAAGTGTGCAACTGTACACTTCTCCCCATTATATTCCATCTCTCACATTCTTGCCCACATACTTAGTCTGTCTAAATCCCTTTTTTTCCCCCTTTGCATCCTCCTCACAGTTTACTTTGCCACCTCACTTTATATCATCGGCAAACATGGATAACATGACATTCGGTCACCTCATCTAAGTCATTGATACAGAATGTAAATAACTGAGTCCCGAGCACCAATCCTTGCAGTATCCAACTACTTACAGCTTTCCTGCCGAAAATGACTCGGTTACTCCTACTCTCTGTTTTTTGTCTGTTAACTACTACTCAATCTATACTAATATATTATCCCCAAATTGCATGGGACCTACATTGGTGTAATAACCACTTGTTTGATAACTTATTGAATGCTTTTTGAAAATCCAAACAGACTACATCCACTGGTTCCCCTTATCTACCCTGGCAGTTACAACATCAACATATTCTAATAATTTATCATTGACAATTTCCTTTTAATAAATCCATGTTGACTCTGACCAACCATATTCTGATATTCCACATCACCATTTACCATGTCTGTAATAATAGATTATAGCATATTCCCCATTGCTGATGTCAGGCAAACTGGCCTCTAGTTCTTTGCTTTCTCTCTCGTTCCTTTCTTGAATAGTGTGGATATGTTTGTTACCCTCCAATTCACAGCTTCCAGAATCCAGGAATTGTTTCTTATAAGGAACGGGAATAGCTGTGGGAAAATGAATCTGAGTAATTCTATTCTGAGTCCACTGTATGATTCAGGTCAAATAATAATTATCAATAAAAAGGAGTAAAATCAGAGTTCAATTGAACTTTAATTTGAAGGAAATCAGCGTTGGAAATATGTTTATTCAAATTCTACACTTCTTGCTTTGGGAAACAAAATTCCTTCGAGACAGCACCCAACTCAGTTCCTATCTTTCAGTTTCTCATCTGAGGAATTTAAGGAATGCCAAACTGTAATAGCTGGGAATCAAACCCGGGCACAGCTGCTTGGAAGGTCATTGAGCTGAAACATTAACTCTGTTCTCTCTCCACAGATGCTGCCTGACCTGCTGAGTATTTCCAGCATTTTCTGTTTTTATTCCAGCTGTTTGGAAGGCAGCTATGCTCATTGCTCTAACAGCATCGCTCACATGGAGCAATACATTGAGTCTTTCTGTGGATTTTGGGACTGGGCCGCTGTCTTTTGGTCTCTGATGCTATAATCACAGCCCAGTATAATACTCAGCTCAGTTCCAGGTGTTTAAAACTGGTGAACTGAAAGGCGACATGATGTGTCAGGATGTTTCTGAACAGCAATAATCACAATTTTACAACACAGAAAGAGTTCATTTGAACAATTGTGCTGCTCTTTGAAAGATCTATCCAATCAGTCCCACCTCCCTGTCATTTTCACATTGCCCTGTAATTTCCCCATCAAATAATGATCCAATTCCCTCAGGAAAGTTATTATTGAATCTGATTTCACCTCCCTTTTCAAGCAGTACATTTCTGATCATCAGAACGCGTGTTAAAATATCACCTCATCGTCACCTGATTCTTTTAACAATTCTGTGTCCATTGGTTACAGACCCTTCTGCCAGTGGGAACAGTTCCTCTTCAACCCATTAGAATGTAGAACACAACTATTAAATATTACATTAACATCTCTGCACCAAGAAGAACGACCCTAGATTTGCTACAAAAACAAGAAAAGCTGGAATCACTCAGCGGGTCTGGCAGCATCTGTGGAAAGAGAAGCAGAGTTAACGTTTCGGGTCAGTGACCCTTCTTCGGAACTGACAAATATTAGAAAAGTCACAGATTATAAACAAGTGAGGTGGGGGTTGGGCTAGAGATAACAAAGGAGAAGGTGCAGATTGGACCAGGCCACATCGCTGACCAAAAGGTCACGGAGCAAAGGCAATCACTGAGGAAGGAGATGTGGCTGTGAAAACGAGTTTTGGTTGATACCTTATCAAACACCAGGAGGGAAATAGAAAGCAATGAACGTGAACAAGGTAAAAGAGACAAACGAAAATCCCGATGGGATAGGCTGTTCAGAACTGACTGAAATAAATCTGTGCTGTGTTCGGGTAGAAAACTGGAATCCCCGAAATTGACATTTCAGTTGCAGCAAGGATGTGCAGTGGATTTGACTTTCTAAACGGGCTGTGTAAACAGTGCCCGAGGCTCTACACTTAGTTATTTCCCCAGTCCACACATGCCCTCAGTGAAAAGCCACATCACTCCTCCAGAATCACTCATTGTTTTCATAGAATTTCAAAATGATTTCGCTGCAAAGAGGGAATCCGGGAATTTTGCAGCAGCCGTTGAATCGGTCACTGGAACCAGACCCACTTGTGATGTTATTTCCCCAGAGACGGTGTTTCCTGCACTGAAACTGACAGGGTTTGTGAAACTGATCAGTTTCAGCTCAATCATTCAGGGACCTGGAATTCACACAGCTTGAGCCAGCGCTCACTTCTGATTGGTCACCCTCTTCCCATTCGCATTTCTTAACCAATCGCAGAGCCTCGAATTGGGGAAAATGCAGCAAATCATTGGCTTAAATTGTCGAAAAAGGCGCCAATTTCAGCGTCGGCAAAAAGCGAATTACTGGAAAATCTATTTAAAGTTGTTCGTAAAATATTTTCCACCAACCTTTAAAAACCTTTCTTTATTCCGCTATTATCGCCACAAATTCCTGGCGCTATTTTACGCACAGCTTTAACCTGTCATTTTTTCCCCCACTTCTTATCTGTAACCGGCGGTGGAAGACTCCATTCAGCAATCCTTAAGGGACCAATAACTCAAACTCGGTGTGGAAAGGAATAAATTAGACTATTGGTAATTCCCCTTCACACAGGGATCGGGGGACAGTGAGAAGCCACTGAAATAGTTGCTCATAAACATTTTAAATAGTTCCTATTCTGTTCTGTTACTGACATGCTTGAATCAGACAGTAATCAGCCCTTTCAGAGACTGTGGGTGGCTCTGAAAAGAGTCTTTGGTTTATTAGATGACATTTTGTCTGCTTTACATTTTCTGGGAGCTTTGAGCACTGGTTTCCTTGGGTAGCACCCCGCCCTGAGCGATGGTCACCCCTCCCAGCAGCTTGTTGAGCTCCTCCTCGTTGCGGACGGCCAGCTGCAGGTGTCTGGGGATGATGCGGGTCTTCTTGTTGTGCCGGGCCGCGTTACCGGCCAGCTCGAGGATTTCAGCGGTCAGATACTCGAGCACAGCAGCCAGATCGACCGGGGCTCCAGCACCCACATGCTCAGCATAGTTGCCCTTTCTCAGGAGCCTGTGAACACGGCCCACCGGGAACTGCAGTCCAGCCCGGGAGGAGCGAGACTTGGCTTTGGCCCGAGCTTTCCCGCCGGTCTTTCCTCCAGACATTTCCACAATCTCACAAATACTTTCACAAATGGATAATTTACGCAGCATTTACTTTACTTAAAGACTGAGAACTCTCCTCAATGGTCGGTACTTAATTCTATTTGCCTATTTTCTTCACCAATCAGGTCACTGACCAACACAAGAGGGCGGGATTTACCCGCCACGACATCAGAAGCAGAGAATTTGTCAATTTCAAAAAGCCCGCCAATTTCATTGTCGGAAAGGAGCGGATTAAAATAAATGTCATCCTTAGTCAAAGATTTAAAGTCCCATCTCTTGATTTTGTTTTATTCAACTTGTAAAATGTTATTTAAATTGTGACTCATTCGACAATCGCTTTCAAACTGTCCCGGGTGGGGCCTGCATTGGCCTGAAGTGAAATACTCAGTTTAGTTTTCAATCAGAGCCCAGTGTCCTTCTCTGAAAAGAGGAAGCCGGATCAAGTCCTCAAACGGCCCTTAACTTGCTCTGTAATAATCCCATCCCAGGCTGTTACACTGCGGAGAGTTGCTGTTAATAAAATGATTAATCAGTGAAGGGATTAAGGTCTAATCCTTGCCGCTGAAATCAGCTGTTAATGCGGTCATTCAGGGGCTATGAAAAACCAGAATAAGAGCAGCTTTAAGCAAAAAAAGTGAAGGCTGGTGATCAGATTATGGGTTCGTGTTCGGTTAAAAACAGGAGATACAAACAAAGCAGTGGGATCGTTATTATATTATACATTGTCTCAAAGTGATTTCATAGAGATGTCGGATGCAGCTTTTTCAGAGATTGTTGGTGGCTCTTAAAAGAGCCGTTGTGTTTGGGATGTTTTTCAGTCCATTGTGCAGTTTTACTTGGAGCTGGTGTACTTGGTCACCGCCTTTGTCCCTTCCGACACGGCGTGCTTGGCCAGCTCCCCGGGCAGCAGCAGGCGCACGGCGGTCTGGATCACCCGGAGCTGATGGTTGTTGTAATGGGCCAGGCGGGAAGCCTCACCCGCGATGCGCACGAAAACATCGTTCACAAACGAGTTCATGATGCTCATGGCCTTGGAGGAGATGCCGGTGTCGGGATGAACCTGCTTCATCACTTTGTAGATGTAGATGGAGTAACTCTCCTTCCTCCGCTTCTTGCCGCCCTTTGTTGACGGTTTATTTTAGGTTTTCTTGGCGCCTTTCTTAGGAGCTGCTTTCTTCTCTTTTTTTTATTTCCAAAATATACTTTATTGATAAAAATCTGTTAAAAATACATTGCCAAACAGTTTCAAACAGCACCAAAAAATACAAACATTGCAAGGGAGATCAGTTTCCTTCAATACAATCATGAGTTGCTTCACAACCCTTCCATTTCACATTTGTCATGCCAATTACATTTTTACATTTACAGCAAATGAAAATTTTCCCGATACAGTTCGAGGGGTTTCCCAGGGGTCCAGCCCCTCAGTTCAGCTTGGTGGGGGGACCTTACCATTTTCAGTTTCAGATACAGAAATAAACCAAACCCCTTCCGAGTGCGGATTAAATAGACAATCCCACAGCTCTATGCTAATGAGGGATGGGAGAAAGTAAAGATTGTGATTGGGTGATTGGCAGTGATGTCACAATAGTTTTATATCTGCAACCAATCACAAACTCTCTCACTGCATTCAGGAATTACATTTCACAAAGTCTCTCTCCAGCCCCAGTTTCTATTGAAAAATCCACCGGGAAATGACGCCTGGCTGCGAGGGTCTCTTATTCTCAGCAGCTTCTCACATTCCGGCCTCTAAGTTGAGCGGAAATATTTATTCAGGCAGTTTCAACAGCTCAGAGCCGACACTGGGTTAGAAACCAGAAATAGGAATACGGGTCACAAACAAGGAGTTTATGCTGAACCTTTATAAATCTCACTGGTTATCGGCCTCAGCTGGAGCATTGTGTCTAATTCTAGGTTCCACATTTTAGCAGGGATATCAAGGCCTGAGAGAGAGTGCAGAGGAGATTGACTAGAATGGCACTAGAGATGCGTGAAAGGATGGCAAAGCTACCTCGACTACACTTCTTCACACCCTACCTCCTGTAAGGACTCCATTCCATTCTCCCAGTTTCTCCGTCTCCGACGCATCTGCTCTGATGATGCTACCTTCCATGACGGTGCTTCTGATATGACCTCCTTTTTCCTCAACCGAGGATTTCCCCCCACTGTGGTTGACAGGGCCCTCAACCGTGTCCGACCCATTCCCCGCACCTCTACCCTCATCCCTTCCCCTCCCTCCCAGAACCGTGACAGGGTTCCCCTTGTCCTCACTTTTCATCCCACCAGCCTCCATATCCAAAGGATCACCTTCCGCCATTTTCGCCACCTCCAGCGTGATGCCACTACCAGTCGCATCTTCCCCTCCCTTCCCCTGTCAGCATTCCGAAGGGATCGTTCCCTCCGCAACACCCTGGTCCACTCCTCCATTACCCCCACCACCTCGTCCCCGTCCCAGGGCACCTTCCCCTGCAATCGCAGGAGGTGTAATACCTGCCCATTTACCTCCTCTCTCCTCACTATCCCAGGCCCCAAACACTCCTTTCAGGTGAAGCAGCGATTTACTTGTACTTCTTTCAATGTAGTATACTGTATTCGCTGCTCACAGTGTGCTCTCCGCTACATTGGAGAGACCAAGCGCAGACTGGGTGACCGCTTTGCGGAACATCTCCGCTCAGTCCGCAAGCAGGACTCTGAGCTTCCGGTTGCTTGCCATTTCAACACTCCCCGCTGCCCTCATGCTCACATCTCTGTCCTGGGATTGCTGCAGTGTTCCAGTGAACATCAACGCAAGCTCGAGGAACAGCATCTCATTTACCGATTAGGCACACTACAGCCTGCCGGACTGAACATTGAGTTCAATAATTTCAGAGCATGACAGCCCCCCATTTTACTTTCATTTTTAGTTATTTTTTCTTCCTTTTTTGTACATTCGTTTTTACATTTTTTACAATCTTTTTTTGCATTTATTTCATTTCATCTTAGTTTGTTCAGTTTGCTTACCCACTGTTTTTTTCAGGTTTTTTTTCAGGTTTGCACTTGCTGCTGTTCAATATTCAGTGTATTCATACCTAATCTGTACTAATGCTTTGTCTTTCAACACACCATTAACATATTGTTTGCTGACCCGAAACGTTAACTCTGCTTCTCTTTCCACAGATGCTGCCAGACCTGCTTAGTGAATCCAGCATTTCTTGTTTTTGTTTCAGATTTCCAGCATCCGCAGTATTTTGCTTTTATATTAGCCTATCCCATCTCCCGTTTCCAGCTCACTGCTCTCTCTGTGAGACGGTGGGTGGCTCTTCGAAGAGTGTGTGTTTGCTGGAAAGGGTCGAGTTGTGCGGCCCTGCCGTTTCAGAGCGTACACCACATCCATGGCAGTGACCGTCTTGCGCTTGGCGTGCTCAGTGTAGGTGACCGCATCCCTGATCACATTCTCCAGGAAAACCTTCAACACCCCGCGAGTCTCCTCATAGATCAAACCCGAGATCCGCTTGACCCCGCCACGGCGAGCCAGGTGGCGGATTGCTGGTTTGGTGATGCCCTGGATATTGTCAGGAAGCACTTTGCGGTGCCGCTTTGCTCCGCCTTTGCCGAGTCCTTTCCCTCCTTTACCTCTGCCAGACTTTATTTTATTAACTTCCAAAATATACTTTATTCATAAAAATCTGTAAAAAAAAAAATACATTACAAAACAGTTCCAAAAAGCACCAAGTCAAACAATACAAAGAGTGGAAAGGAGATCAGTTTCCTTCGATCCAGGAGTGAGTTGTCTCACAACCCTTCCATTTCATTTCTCATGCCATGTACATTTGACAGCAAACAAATAATTTCTGGCTAGAGTTCGAGGGGTTTCCCATGGATCCAGCCCCTCAGTTCACTATGGTGGGGGGACCTTACACTGTGGTCTTTCCCCATTGAGCCTTTGCTGCAGCTGCCCCAAGCTTTAGTGCGTCCCTCAGCACGTAGTCCTGGACCTTGGAATGTGCCAGTCTGCAACATTCGGTGGTGGACAACTCTTTGCGCTGGAAGACCAGCAAGTTTCGGGCAGAGCAAAGAGCATCTTTCAACGAATTGATAGTCTTCCAGCAGCAGTTGATGTTTATCTCGGTGTGCGTCCCTGGGAACAGCCCGTAGAGCACAGACTCCTGTGCTACAGAGCTGCTTGGGATGAACCTCGACAAAAACCATTGCATCTCTTTCCACACCTGCTTTGCAAAGACACATTCCAGAAAGAGGTGGGCAACCGTCTCTTCCCCACCACAGCCACCTCGAGGGCATTGTGCAGAGGGGGTGAGACTTCGGGCATGCAGGAAGGATCTGACGAGGAGGACTCTTCTCACCATCAGCCAACCTACATCTTGGTGCTTGTTTGAAAGTTCTGGTGATGGGGCATTCCGCCAAATGACTTTGGAAGTCTGCTCGGGGAACCATCCGACAGGATCCACCATCTTCTTTTCCGGTTGGGCATTGAGAACATTCCGTGCAGACCAGTGCCTGATGGATTGGTGGTCAAAGGTGTTTTTCCACATA
Source organism: Heterodontus francisci (assembly GCF_036365525.1). Lineage (NCBI taxonomy): Eukaryota > Metazoa > Chordata > Chondrichthyes > Heterodontiformes > Heterodontidae > Heterodontus > Heterodontus francisci. The sequence continues at coordinate 840,809 of NW_027141723.1, forward strand.
ACCTTTTCCATGAAGGATAGGTGTTGCAGCACAGTCCAACTGGATGGAGTGTTCCACGGCAATATGACCAGGCCCATCCTTTGCAACACCGGGGACAGATAGAACCTCAGCATGGAGTGACACTTGGAGTTTGCGTACTGGAGGTCTACACACAGCTTGATACAGCCACACACAAAGGTAGCCATCAGGATGAGGGCGATGTTGGGTACATTTTTCCCGCCTTTCTCCAGAGGTTTGAACATCGTGTCCCTCGGGACCTGGTCCATTTTGGATCCCCAGATGAAGCGGAAAATGGCTCAGGTGATCACTACAGTGCAGGAGTGCAGTATGGGCCAGACCTGCACCACGTACAGTAACCTGACACAATGGAGAGAGATCGCTGCTCCCACATGTTCAGCTTATGTTGTACCCTGGCTACTCGTTCCTCCCAGGGTTTGGTGCACGCCCCGGCCCTTCCGAACCATACCCCAGCACCTTCAGGTCGGCTGCCCTAATGGTGAAGGGGACAAAGGATCGGTCAGCTGAGTTCCCACAGAACATGGCCTCGCTTTTGCTGTGTTTAGCATTGGCTCCCGATGCCAGTTCGAGCTGGTCACAGATGCTCATCAGTCTGCGCACAGGCAGCGGGTTCAAGCAGAAAACGGCGACGTCATTCATGTACAGGGAGGTTTTAACCTGAGTGCCTCCACTGCCTGGGATTGTTACCCTTTTAATACTCGCATTCTTCTTAATAGACTCAGAAAAGGGTCCAATACAGCAAACAAACAAGACAGGGGAGAGAGGACAGCCCTGCCTGACTCCAGATGGGATTGAGAAACTTTCTGATTCCCACCCATTGATTGAGACTGCGCTACTGATGTTTGTGTAGACCAGTTTGATGCAATTGCAGATTCCCTCCCCAAACCCCATTTTGGAAAGTACGTCCATCATGTAGGTGTGCGATATCCTGTCAAACGCCTTCTCCTGGTCCAGGCTGATGAGGCAGGTGTCCACCCTCCTGTCCCGTACATAGGTGATCGTATCCCTGAGTCGCGCGAGGCTATCAGAGATCTTCCTGCCTGGTATAGTACAGGTCTGATCAGGGTCAATCACCAACTCCAGAGCAGACTTGACTCGACTGGCGATGACTTTTGACAGAATCTTGTAGTCGATGTTCAGCAGTGAGATGAGCCGCCAATTTCTGATTTCTGCCCCCTCCCCCTTGTAGATGAGGGTGATGATGCCTTTCCTCATGGATTCTAATATGCTGCCGGCCAGGACCATACTCTGGTATACTGCCAGACTTCTTTTTCAAATTTCCAAAATATACTTTATTCATAAAAATCTGTAAAAATTACATTCCCAAACAGTTTAAAACAGCATCAAGTCAAAACATACAAACAGTGCAAAGGTGATCAGTTTCCTTCTATACAATCACGAGTTGCCTCACAACTCTTCCATTTCATTGTCATGCCATATACATTTCTACATTTACAGCACACAAAATTTTCCCTATCCGGTTCGAAGGGTTTCCCATGGATCCAGCCCCTCCGCTCAGCTTGGTGGGGGGACCTTACACCATGGTTTTTCCCCATTGAGCCTTTGCTGCGGCTGCCCCAAGCTTTAGTCCGTCCCTGCCCACGTTGTCCTGGTCCTTGGAATGTGCCAGTCTGCAACATTCGGTGTTGGACAACTCTTTGCGCTGGAAGACCAGCAAGTTTCGGGCAGACTAAAGGGCGTCTTTCACCGAATTGATAGTCCTCCAGCAGCAGTTGATGTTTGTCTCGGTGTGCGTCCCTGGGAACAGCCCGTTGAGCACAGACTCCTGTGTTATAGAGCTGCTTGGGATGAACCTCGACAAAAACCACTGCATCCCTTTCCACACCTGCTTTGAAAAGACACATTCCAGGAGGAGGTGGGCGACCGTCTCTTCTCCACCACAGCCACCATGATAATTCTTGCCTCAAATCAGTGCACAATAAAAGAGACTGATTTCGTCAGCTTCCTTTTTTTTGCAGGCCGCCCGGACCTGGCTGAGAAAGGCAGAGTGAGAGCAGGGAGGGGAGGAGACAAGAGTGAAGATTAAACAGAGAGCGAGAATGAAGGAGACACCCAGAGTGACAGACAGAGAGAGAACGGCACCTTATCTTTCAGCTCCACCTCCAGTTTCCTCCGGGCTGCCAATTTCAAACCCTTTATTAACAGTAGAACCGAAACCCAGCTCTCCACGCAAACCCTTCCAAACTCGACCTTCATAGTCAAGGCTTTCCAGAAAGCCGGAGCTTTTAAATATGATCCTGCTACAATTAACACTCAGTAATATTCCCACCAAAACACAATCCATTCTATAACAAGGAACCTCCTCAGTAACATCACCATTTCCACACACATCCGCTTCCAACAGTTTACAAACACCCTATTGCAGCTGTTTGGGGAATCTCCTGTGTTAAGATTGGAGTTGGAAAGCGGCCTTTACCCGGCAGTGTTATCGTCTCACACTGAATCTGCCAGACATCCTGTTCTCCTCATTGCGAGAGAGAAAGCACGGATTTAGGAAATGTTCATTTGAAATGATCTCTATTGAGAACGAGCCCGGCCGTGGGACAGGTATTCCAGTGCAAAGAGCTGTCCATGACCGAGTGTTGCAGACTGGCACATTCCAACATTCAAGACTATGTGCTGTGGGACGGCATTAAAGCTTGGGGAAGCCACCATGGAGTCTCAATAGAAAGGCGACAGACTAAGGCCCTCGTACAGCGAGGGGCTGGAACCTGTGTAAAACCGCTCGGGCTGTTTGCACCAGAGAATGTTTGATGTGTAATGTAAATACTGTAAATATAACCTGTGCAGGCAGGGATAGTGAGATACCTCATGTACTTTATTGAAGGAAACTGATCTGTATTGTACCTTATGTAATATTAAAATTGAACTGCTTTGCAATGTAATAGCACAAATTATATGAATAAATTACATTTTGTGCAAAAGAAAGCAGCTTTCCTGTCAAGACACACCTTGTCTCAGGGCACAACTTTCCTGTGATCTTGTCACACCCAACTTCGCTCAAGATCTTCTGACACACACACTTTACAGTCTGTCATTTCCAAAAACAAGCATTCTAAAATCAAAAGACCTTTTGTTTATTTCTCCTTTCTTTTCATTTCTCCTCTATTCTTCTCAATCACTCCCTTCAACAGTCCTATTCAGATCAAGGTGGAATGTGAATAGTGTCACAACTCACCTCTGACACTATTATTACCCTTCTCTTCTCTTGTCTTATTCAATGGGAAAGTTTTATTCACCAGTCTGTTGCTGTTTTACACTCTTGCCATACCATCTGGTATTGCATCCATCTGAATTATGTGCTTTCATGGCCTTATATTTCTTTTCCACTTCTGGATGATTTGTTTGCTTCAGTTCCATTCAACCAGGCTGGACCACAGGGAAGCTTAGAACAAAGAACAAAGAACAGTACAGCACAGGAACAGGCCATTCGGCCCTCCAAGCCTGCGCCGATCTTGATGCCTGCCTAAACTAACACCTTCTGCACTTCCGTGGCCTATATCCCTCTATTCCCTTCCTATTCATGTATTTGTCAAGATGTCTCTTAAACGTCGCTATCGTATCTGCTTCCACCACCTCCCCTGGCAGCAAGTTCCAGGCACTCACCACCCTCTGTGTAAAAAACTTGCCTCGCACATCCCCTCTAAACTTTTCCCCTCGCACCTTAAACCTATGTCCCTTAGTAACTGACTCTTCCACCCTGGGAAAAAGCTTCTGACTATCCACTCTGTCCATGCCGCTCATAACTTTGTAAACCTCTATCATGTCGCCCCTCCACCTCCGTCGTTCCAGTGAAAACAATCTGAGTTTTTCCAACCTCTCCTCATAGCTAATGCCCTCCAGACCAGGCAACATCCTGGTGAACCTTCTCTGTATCCTCTCCAAAGCCTCCACGTCCTTCTGGTAGTGTGGCGACCAGAATTGCACGCAATATTCTAAGTGTGGCCTAACTAAGGTTCTGTACAGCTGCAACATGACTTGCCAATTTTTATACTCTATACCCCGACCGATGAAGGCAAGCATGCCGTATGCCTTCTTGACTACCTTATCCACCTGCGTTGCCATTTTCAGTGACCTTTGCCTTGGGTGGGTCCACGTTGATCCATTACATTCAGAATCACCTCCTTGAAATAACTCCATAGTACAACGACAGTAACCACACAGAATCTGCTTCAAACACTCCTCCACATTTTATCTGTTCTGACTGTCAACACCTCCAGCTCTTTTGTTTAAGTGGAACCCATCAGGTTTGTATAGGCTCCTTCTATTCTGAAAGCTGTAGCACTGGTTCAGGGAATTCAGCCCTGTTTCTCTACTCTCAAGGCTCAGCCATGCTTGATCTGCGTGGTATTTTGCTTTTATTGCAACGTTACAAGACCTCCAATCCTCTGGAAAACGATGGTCAGACCTTCCACTATTTCTTCCCTGGCTTCATTCAACAGCCTGGGGTACATTTCATCTGGTCCTGGTGATTTATCCACATTCAAGGATGCTCATCCCATTAAGACTTCCTCTCTCCTTTGGTTATCACGTCCAATACTTCACACTCCTCCTCCTTCATAACAATATCTGCATCACCCCCTCATTTGAGAAGACAGTAATGTATTCATTAAGGATATTGGCAACATCTTCCACCCCGATACAAAGGTTACATTTTTGATCTTTTATGTGCCCTGCTGTTTGCTTAGTTGCATCTGACTCGAATGTTTTGATGCAACATCTTTGGGTCCATTGTTATTTTGCTTGTCCATGTTCTTTCCTGTTCTCTCTTTGCTCTTCACCGCTGCTCCCAAACGCCTCCAGTGCAGTCAAAACGCAAGGTATCAGAAGTGGAATTCGAACCCACGCCTCCAATGGAGACTGCGACCTAAACGCAGCGAGCTAAACGCAGCGCCTTAGACCGCTCGGCCATCCTGACCGCCTACTGGCTACCATTAATGCTAAGGAAATTATTCATTCTTTGTGAAAGTATTTGTGAGATTGTGGAAATGTCTGGAAGAGGAAAGACCAGCGGGAAAGCTCGGGCCAAGGCCAAGTCTCGCTCCTCCCGGACTGGACTGCAGTTCCCGGTGGGCCGTGTTCACAGGCTCCTGAGAAAGGGCAACTATGCTGAGCGTGTGGGTGCTGGAGCCCCGGTCCATTGGCTGCTGTGCTCGAGTATCTGACCGCTGAAATCCTCGAGCTGGCCGGTTACGCGGCCCGGGACAACAAGAAGACCCGCATCATCCCCAGACACCTGCAGCTGGCCGTCCGCAACGACGAGGAGCTCAACAAGCTGCTGGGAGGGGTGACTATCGCTCAGGGCGGGGTGCTGCCTCATATCCAGGCCGTGCTGCTGCCCAAGAAAACCAGCACTCGAGCTCCCAGAAAAAGTAAAGCGGCCGAAATGTCTTCTCAGAAACCAAAGGCGCTTTTCAGAGCCACCCACAGTCTCTGTGAAAGGACTGGTTACTGTCAGGAGGGAATCAGTGATAGAGTTATTGTAACAGTGGATTGACCTGTTTCACATCTGTCCAGGTGTGTTTTCAGTCCCCTCTCTGGATTTCGCTCTGTTTCTCTGCTCACACATCTCCCCCTCTAGTTAAGTGAAGAACTGAACTACAGGGTGTCAGAATCAACAATTTAATAAATCCCGCTGCCTTCGATTTGATAAATCCCGAGATTATCCCGGTACATTAACGGGAACTGGTTCGGAGCTGATGAATTAATTTAATAATGGAAGTGTCCGGGTTAATTCTCTGTTTTTCATTTGGACAGTTTGAATTGTGTGTTTTTTTTTTTCTCTCCGGTGATCTGAGCGCCGCTTCGCAATGAGAATCTGCTCCCAGAACAGAGGAAATGCAGGAAGAAAGAGGCCATTCTCGGACTGTGTGTTTCTCTCCTAACCTGATCTGTTTAGACCGCACTGTTCCCAAAGGACGGAATCAGTGAGAGTTGTGCACACACAGGAGCTGAGTCCATTGCAGCGCTTTAATATGTGCCTTCTCCCCGGCCCTCCCTATTCTCCGGACACAGAGCTGTCTGTTTCCCCCGGCGGCGGGATAGAGTCGGGGATTCTCTCCCCGCAGTGTCAGGGTCTGCAACCCCGGGGAACTGGCGGTTTCAGTCAGAGTGACCGAGCTGCCTTACAGGACTCTCCCCCTGAATTTGTGAACTGAGACTACACCGAACACATCTCCAGTTAGAGTGAGGGCCGGACATCCTTCTGTTTTATTACAGAGAGTGGGGAAAGGGCTGGGTGGAGGGGATGTCAGCGAGTCACCAGGGATCCTGGATTTACTCCAAATCATTTCCATGTGGAATCTGCAGGCGGGGCCGGGACAGGGATCATTTGATCAGTGGATCAGCTCTTTCCTGAGAGATGTGGGTGGCTCTGAGAAGAGCCTTTGTGTTCAGATGTTTCCAAGTTTCCCGCGCTCTTTCACTTCTTTCCAGACCCTGCTTTCTGAGCCTTCGCTGCTTTCGGCTTGACCTTGCTCTTCCATGTCTGCACTTTCTTCAGCGCCTTTCCGCCCGCCGCACTCTTGCCTTTTTTGACCTTCTTCGCAGGAGACTTTTTCTGAAGCACTGCTTTCTTCACCGCCTTATTTGGCGTTGCCGCCGCCTTGCTGCTCGTTTTCTTGGCTGTTACTTCCTTTGTTGTCACTTTCTTGGCTGCTGGTTTCTTCACCAATGATTTCTTGTCTGCTGGTTTCTAACGAAGGATTTATTGTCAGCTGATTTCTTCACTAAAGATTTCTTGTCTACTGGTGTCTTCACTAAAGATTTCTTAGCTGCTGGTTTCTTCACTAAAGATTTCTTGTCTGCTGGTTTCTTCACTAAAGAGTTCTTAGCTGCTGGTTTCTTCATGAAATATTTCTTGTCTGCTAGTTTCTTCATGAAAGATTTCTTGTCTGCTGGTTTCTTCACTAAAGATTTCTTATCTGCTGGTTTCTTCACTAAAGATTTCTTGGCTGCTGGTGTCTTCGCTAAAGATTTCTTGGTTGCTGGTTTCTTCACTAAAGATTTCTTGTCTGCTGGTTTCTTCACTAAAGATTTCTTGTCTGCTAGTTTCTTCACCTTCTTTCCCACTTTTCCCTGGGTTTTCCTTCTTGCTGATTTTTTAAGGAGCCGGAGGCTCCCTGTCCCTTGCTCTGCACCAGGGAGCCTTTGTTCACATTCCTCTTGATACTTTGCTTGATCTGGGTCCTGAGCTTCTCCACATCGACACCGCTGCTACCCAGAGCCTTCTTTATGGCGGCCAGGGACATCCCCTTGCGATCGCTGAAAGCCGGCACAATCTTGAGGATCTGTTCGCCCAACGGGAGACCGGCTGGCTTGTTCCGGGGAGCCGCCTTCTTCTTCTTGGGGGTCTTGACTTGGGCGGCGGCGGCGGCTGGAGGAGCCGTTTGGGCTGCTGCACTATCGGTCATGTCCGGGACTCTGCACAAATTCTCACTGTCAGTGTGAACTGGGTCAGAAATGAAGCCGGTGATGGTGGCACAGAGCAACTTCAAGGCAGAGAGAGGACGGGGCGGAGACAAGCTGCTGTCAGCTCTCGGCTCCTGCTGTCTCTCTGTGTTTCTCTCTCCTCACAAACTCTACAATTCCATTGAAATTCAGAGACTCCAGACTTCCAGACTAGATCTTTCCTGTCTCTCACTCCAGTATGTTTGCTGTTGAAAAGCTTTCACTAGGATTGAGGACTCCATTTTCCATTTAACCTGGTTTTATTGCTGCACTGACCGCCCTCTCTCACCCCTCGCTGACATGTTCTCTACTTTTCAACTGAAATCTTGAAATTAAAAAAAATGATCCCGAATTCCCACTTTGGGGCTGAGCAGGGAGCAGGGCGGTTCTTTGACTGGAAAATCATTTGATTTTACACAAGAATGACTCTGAAATCCGGCGATGAGAGCGGACCCACAAACACAGTGGCTTCAGACTAACCCGCCCTCCCCTTTAATACAATCTCTCTTCCACAATATTCACATCTGCATATTCACAGGACAAACTGTTCCCTGAATGTAGAGTTCCCAGGACAGGTTTTCCCCTCCGCTCGGTCTGTGCTGCGGATTCTCGGGGGTGAGTTGTATTTTCTCAGCTCAGTCAGTGTTAAACAGTCTGGGGCCGGCGCTCCGAATATTGTCTGTTAACCAGAGTCCGCTACAAGAGCCAATCACAGTTGTGACTTTTTTTATTCGTTCATGGGATTTGGGTGTGAGTCCAGAACCAGGGGTCATAATCTAAGGATACGGGGTAAACCTTTCAGGTTGTCCTTTCTCTCTCTGCCCCTCTCTCTGCCGACACCCACACCCGGTCTCCTCTCTCCCTCTTACTCTCCTCTCTCTCTCTCCCTCTCTCTGACAGTTGCAGAGAGCGAGAACTCTCAGCTTTATGGTTAGTCTTCTTTAAAAAATCGCAGCCGTCAGTTTCACAGCTGACAGGTGCTTTGAGCAGAGACAGCACTTCCGAAACTCGGACAAGCTCGGGTTTTTCTGGAGGGCTTTTAAATGAAATCAGAACTGCCGGAAAGCTCCGAACTTGTCCGAGGTTCTGAAACGTTATCTCTGCTCTCAGGACCTGTCAGCTGTGAAACTGACGGCTGCGATTTGATTGAAAGTAAGACTGGTCTGGAAGAAGAAGCCAATGGGAAATTTCTCATCCCTGAAATTATCAGTCACGGACCGAACTGTTTTAACGTGGACACTGGTGTCCATGTACAGACATGTTGCCAACCCCTGTTCATCACACAGACTTACCAATCACACACTGATCAACGCCAACAAATAATTTGACTTTTTCATTGAAGACTGACAATACTATATACAATTTACAGGAGAGTATTACAGGCACATCTTACCGGGGATCATCCCATCTCCTACTCTGTCACATACTGTATGACATCACTTCCTGAAGTGATGATGCACACACGAGTTACCAATTCCTTGAAACAAAGAGTAGGCATAAATGGGCCATTTTCTCATTGGCAGGATGTGACTGGTGGAGTGCCACAAGGATCAGTGCTTGGGGTTCAATTATTTACTATCTATATTAATGACATGGAGGAGGGGGCAGAGTGTAATATATCCAAATTTGCTGATGATACAAAAATAGGTAGGGCATGTTGTCATGAAGACATAAGGAATCTCCAAGGGGATATAGATAGGTTGAGTGAGTGGGCAAAAACTTGGCAGATGGAGTTTAATGTAGGAAAGTGTGAGGTCATACACTTTGGTAGGAAGAATCAAAATGCAGACTATTATATAAATAGACAGAGAATCCAAAAAAGAGGGATCTGGGTGTTCTTGTGATTGAAACACAAAAAGTTAGCATGCAGGTGCAGCAAGTAATTAAGAGGGCAAATGGAATTTTGGCCTTTATTGCTAGGGGGCTGGAGTTTAAAAATAGGGAAGTCTTGTTAAAGCTGTACAGGGTGTTGGTGAGGCCACACCTGGAGTGCTGTGTACAGTTTTGGTCCCCGTATTTAAGAAAGGATATATTGGCATTGGATACAGTCAAAAGAGATTCACTCAGCTGATTCCTGGGAGAAAGGGGTTGACTTATCAAGAATGGCTAACAAGTTAGGCCTTTATACATTAAAGTTTAGAAGAATAAGGGTGATCTTATTGAAATGTATAAGATTCTGAGGGGGCTTGACAGGGTAGATGTTTCCACTAGTGGGGGAATCTCAAACCAGGTGACATAGTTACAGAATAAGGGGACAGTCATTTAAAACTGAGATGCAAAGGAATTTCTTCTCTCAGAGGGTAGTGAATGTCTGGAATTCTCTACCCAGAGAGTTGTGGAGGCTAAATCACTGAAAGCATTTAAAGAGGAGGTAGATAGATTTTTGAAATATTGGGGAGTTGAGGGCTATGAGGAGCTGGCACGAAAGAGGAGTTGAGGTCTGGGGCAAATCATCCCTGATCTTATTAAATGGTGGGGCAGGCTTTGGGGACTGAATGGCCTACTCCTGCTCCTATTTCGTATGTTCTTATAAGGGGGCTACAAAGAGATGTAGATCGGTTAAGTGAGTGGGCAACAACCTGGCAAATGGAGTAAAATGTGGGAAAGTGTGAAATTGTCCACTTTGGCGGGAAGAATAAAAAAGAAGCATATTATCTAAATGGTGAGAGATTGCAGAGCCCTGAGATGCAGAGGGATCTGGGTGTCCTCGTGTATGAATCGCACAAGGTTAGTATGCAGGTACAGCACGTAATTAGGAAAGCTAATAGAATGCTCGTGTTTATCGCAAGGGGAATTGAATACAAAAGTAGGGAGGTTATGCTTCAGCTATACAGGGCATTGGTAAGACCACATCTGGAGTACTGTCTACAGAACTGGTCTCCTTATTTAAGGAAGGATGTGAATGCATTGGAGGCAGTTCAGAGAAGGTTTACTGGACAAATACCTGGAATGGTGGGCTGTCTTACAAGGAAAAATTGGACAGGCTTGGCTTGTATCCACCAGATTTTAGAAGAGTAAGAGGCAACTTGATTGAAACACATAAGATCCTGAGGGTCTTGACAGGGTGGATGTACAAAGGATGTTTCCTCTTGTGGGAGACTCTAAAATTAGGGGTCACTGTTTAAAAATATGGGGTCGCCCATTTAAGACAGAGATGAGGAGAATTTTTTTCTCTTAGAGGGTTGTGAGTCTTTGCAGTTCTCTTCCTCAAAAAGCAGTGGAAGCAGAGTCTTTGAATATTTTTAAGGCAGATGTAGATAGATTCTTGATAAGCAAGGGGGTGGTCAGGGGTAGCTGGAAATGTGTGTCATCAGTTCAGCTATGAAATTATTGAATGGCGGAGCAGGCTGGAAGGGCCCAGTGGCCTACTCCTGCTCCTAATTCATATGTTCGTATGCTTGTATGTTTGTATAAAGCCCAAGATGCCATATATTTTACTACTACTCTCTCAATATGCCCTGTTACCTGCAAAGATCGATGCACATGCATCCCCAGGTCCCTCTGTCCCTGAACACTCTTTAGAACTGTGCCATTAAGGATACATTGCCTCTCCCTATTCCTTCTGTCAAAATGCATCACCTCACACTTAACAGTATTAAATTCCATCCGTCACCTCTCTGCTCATTCTGCTAGCCTATCTATGTCCTATTGCAGGCGGTTCATATCATCCTCACTGTTTGCCTCACTTCCAAGTTTGGTATTGTCAGCAAATTTTGAGATTCTGTTCCGTATTCCAAGATCCACATATTTTATACATAGCAAGAAAAGCAGTGATTCCAGCACTGACCCTCGGGGAACACCACCGTCGACCATCCCCTAGTCTGAAAAGAAACCTTTTACTACAACTTGCTTGTTTCTGCCCTTAATCCAATTTTTTAACCAATTGGACACTGACCCTCCTATTCCATGAGCCTCAATTTTGTTAACCAGCCTTTTATGTGATACCTTATCAAATGCTTTCGTAAAATCCATAGAAACAACATCCACTGCATTTCCTTCATCATACTTCTCTGCTCCTTCATCAAAAAATTCAATTAGATTAGTGAAGCATGATCTGCCTTTTACAAATCCATGCTGGATATCCTTAATTAACTCAAACCTCTCTAAATGTCCATTGATATTTTCCCTGATTATCATTTCTGAAACCTTACCCAGCATTGATGTTAAATTAACTGGCATGGAGTTGCTTGGACTGTCCTTACACCCTTTCTTGAATAAGGGTGTCATTTGCCACTCTCCAATCCCCTTATCCAGGGAAGATTGGAAGATTATGGCAAGCCCTTCCTGGAGGAGACTAGACATGCAAGGACTCAACTACCAGCAAGCGTAGAAAGCAAGACCCAGGCTCAGGGCCTTCAGTTTCCCCTGGAGGGGAGTCGGAGAGGCAGCGGATCCTGTGAGGAACCACAGTTCAGGAAAGATGAGAAGGTCATTGTGAGGGGACAGAGGAGATTAAGTTCAAGGTTTCCCAGCTTATAAGCAAGTGCAGAGACAAGGAACGGTGCTGGGGCAAATAATAGGAAGCTGTGATCGGTTGGAAGGCAGGAGTGATTAAATGATAGAAGAGATGATGGTGCAAGGCAAAAGTCAGGGAAACAACAAGTAACATTTGGCCGGCACAGATACCAGGAGTGGGGTTTGAACACACACAGACATATATTCATTGGATTTTAAGTCCAACACCTTAACCACTCAGCCCTCCTGGTTCATTAAACCGTTGCTGAAAATGAAATTTAATGTGATCCGGGTGACATCTGGCCTTTTACAATATACAATTATGACTCCTCTCCCATGCTAAATTGGACCCTTCATTACTTATGAACCTCAATTGGATCACCCCTCAGTCTAGGTTTCTCTAAGGTGTAGGGTTCCAACTCTTTTAGTCTAACTTGATAACGAAGATGTCTTACACTGGGAATTAGTTTAATGTCTCTCCTCTGTACCCTGTCAAAAGCCTCAATAGCACCCATCATGTGAGGAGACCAAGACTGGATACAATATTCCAAGTGAGGCCTGACCAAGGTTTCATAAAAGGACAAATTCCGGACATCTCAGATACTGAAGGAGTCCATGTCCAGAAGCAGCAAGACCTGGACAACATTCAGGCTTGGCCTGCTAAGTGGCAAGTAACATTCACACCACATAAGTACCAGGCAATGACCATCTCCAACAAGAGAGAATGTAACCATCTCCCTTTGACGTTCAACAGCATTACCATCGCTGAATCCCCCCCACCATCAACATCCTGGGGGTAACCATAGACACAAGCTTAACTGGACCATTCATATAAATACTGTGGCACCAAAGGTAAAACAGACAGTGAGAATTCTGCAATGAATAATTCAGCTCTCGGCACGAGGTGAAATGCTCATTAGGAGAGCTGGAGAAATGGACTGGTCAGGTGTGCAGAAAAGTGGCAAATGGAATTCAACTTGGAGAAGTGTGAGGTGATGCCTTTGGTGAGGTCAAACACGGCAAAGGAATACACAATTAATGGGTGAATACTGAGAGGTGTAGAGGAAGTGAGGGACCTTGAAGTGAATGTCCACAGATCCCTGAAAGTAGCAGGACAGGTTGATAAGTTGGTTGAGAAGGCTTATGGAATCCTTTCCTTTATTAGCCGAGGTATAGCATATCAGAGCAGGGAGGTTATGCTGGAACTGTATCAATCATTAGTTCGGCCACAACTTCTGTTCTGTGTGCAGTTCTGGTCACCTCATTACAGAAAGGATGTAATTGCACTCGAGAGGTTACAGAGGAGATTTACGAGGATGTTGCCAGCTCTGGAAAAATGCAACGATGAGGAAAGATTGGATCGGCTGGGGTTGAATACAGGAGGCTGAGGGGAGATTTGATTGAAATGTATAAAATTGTGAGGGGTCTGGATAGAGTGGATGGGAAGGGTCTATTTACCTTAGCAGGGAGGTCAATGACTAAGGGGCATAGATTTAAAGTGATTCGTTGAATGATTAGAGGGGAGATGAGGAACCGTTTTTTCACCCAGAGGGTGTGAGGGGTCTGAAACTCACTGCCTATAAGGGTAGTTGAGGCAGAAACCCTCAACTCATTTAAGAGGAGTCTGGATGTGCACCTCAAGTACCTGAACCTGCAGGGCTACGGTCCAAATGTTGGACAATGGGATTCCGCTGGGTTGCCCGATTTTTGGCCTTCCTGTGCTGTAAACTTTCTATGTTCAATGATTCTTTGCAGAGACAATGGGCCGAATAGCCTCCTTCTGCACTGCAATAATTTTGTGATTTTTGACTCTCCAAAACTTGTCCACCATCTACAAGGCACAAGCCAGGATGAGTGCAGCTCCAACAATACTCTAGAAACTCGACACTGTTCGGGACAAAGCAGCTGCCTTGATTGTCACCCCATTCACCAACTTAAACATTTACTCCCTTCACCACTGACGCACAGTGGCAGTAGTGTGTACCATCTACCAGATGCACTGCTGCAACTCACCAAGGCTCCTTCAAAAACACCTTCCAAACCGAAGACCTCCACCACCTTGAAGGACAAGGGCTGCAGATGCATGGAAACTCCACCACCTGCAAGTTCCCCTTCAAGTCACACACCATCTGATCTGCAACAATATCGCTGTTCATTCACTGATGTTGGGTCAAAATCCTGGATCTCCCTTCCTAACAGCACTGTGGGTGTACCTACACCACATGGAGTGCAGCAATTCAAGAAGGCAGCTCACCGCCATCTTGTCAAGGACAATTAGGGATGGTTAACAAATTCTGGCCTTGCCAGTGTCGCTCACATCCCATGAAAGAATATGCCCCATCTTATATGCAATTATCCTCTGAATGCAGCCCAACCCCCTATTTGCTCCAGCTATCACTTCACAGCATTGCTGCTGTACCTTTCGAGATCTGTGCACTAGAACATCCAGATCTCTGCTCAAAATTATTTTCTTTCTCCACCTGCTTTAATGTTTTTCCCTGAAGGGTGTATGAATGTTGAGCATTCGCCCTGTCCACATGAATAACACTGCACTTACCCAAATTAAACATCATTTACCAGTCCTGAACCCAATCTCCCAACACATTAAGATCAGCCTGAAACAGTCGAGCATCGTCTGCGGTCTGAACACTCGCACAGATCTTCAAATCATCTGTAAATTTACAGATGGTGCCCCCTACACCTACATCCAGATCATTAATAAAAATAATAAAGAGTAACAGACCCAACACCGATCCCTGTGGGACACCACTGGTAACTGGTCTCCAAACAGATCCAGATCCATCTGTAACTACTTTCTGCCTACGTCGTGCCAGTCAGTTCCCAATCCAGATCAATATATTACCACTGATACCAGGGACTTTAATCTTATAGAGAAGCCTCTTGTGTGGAACCTTATCAAAATCTTTTGGCTGAGATCCGTTAATTGAGCACAGGCCGGGGATGAGGCCTAAGCCTGTCCTGCTCTGTGTGTGGGTCTCAGGAAGGCACAAGGTGAGATCAGCTCACTGAGCACAGGCCCTTCCTGCTCTATATAGTGCTCAGTACCTCACCAAATGAGAATAACTAACACACCACAGGCCAGGGAGCCTCGGCCCATCCTCCCCTAACTGTGGTTCAGTGCCAACCAGGTCAGATCAGCTAATTCAGCACAGGCTGGAGATGGAAGCTGGATCTTTCCTGCTCTGGGGGCTCCGTACCATACCAGGTGTGATGAATTAAAATACCACAGGCCGGGGATGGAGCCTGGGACTTTCCTGTTCTGTGTGGGGCTCTGCACAACACCGTGTGAGATGAACTATCATCCCTCAGGCTTAGGAAGGAGCCTGGGCCCATTCTGTTCTGTGTGGCTCCTACAACATTGGGTGGGTTCAGTTAACTCAACACAGGCCATGAATACAACCAGGCCCATTCCTGCTCCATGTGGCTCAGTATCACACCAGGTGGCATCAGCTAACACAGCACAGGCTGGGGCTGGGGCTGGAGCCTGGGCTCGCCCTGCTCTGTGGGCTCAGTAACAACCCGTAAGATGAACTTTTTTCAAAAGACTTCAGTGTATTTAACTCTGTGTCCAACACTGTGTTTATAAAGAGTGTAATTTATTGACTGGTCTCTTGGATCTTGGAGCAAACAGGGTGACAGACAGAGATCTGTGTGCAGAGGGTTTGGGGGTGAGCTCTGATTCCTAACCCTTTCTGGATTGTGAGGAATAAAGAATGAATGAGAGAGAGAGAATGTGGGAGAAGGGATGATAGAAGAATTTGTCCGTGAACCTGATTAAAAGTGGCTCAAACGCAAAATAATATGAAAATATCAAGAGCAGAACATTAACATAATCTGAGTTCCGCGATCTGGTCGGGTCCCATTCCCCTGAAGTGAGGAATGAACGGGTGGGGAAATTCCGCCTGGAGTTATATTTGTCTCCAATGAAGATGAGCTCACAGTGAGGATGGAATAGCTCAGTTGGGAGAACACTAGATTGAAGAACCAGGATACAATCCCTGGTTTCATCAGTTTTAATTTGGTGTCTCCATCAGTTTAAGTCGAGAGAATCAGAGGGGAGATTTTCCACTCTTGACCCCATGGGCTGAATTTTAAACTAACGGTGCGGCTCTCGGCAGAGGCACCGGAAGCGGGTGTCGTCACCACACGAGTGAAATGTGGCCGACCGACTCCGACCACGGAGCAGCCGACAATTTAATGAAGGAGAGGCGTGGGGCCTATGTAAACAAGGACCAGAGGCAGGGAATGAGGTGCCGATGACACTGACATCTGAAAGAACGGCAGGTGCTGGCACCATATTTAAAGGGCTGCCAGCCCTGCATTCACTGCTGCCTGGATTAAAGGAGTGTCTTCCTGAGAGCCATCTGCTGTCCCAGGACCAGTTCTACTGCTTCTGATGCCCCAGGACCCGTTCTGCTGCCTCTGTTGCCTGATGGGTAAGGAGCTGAATGCGAGCCTGCAGTGACCATGGTGCCACGGTTTAGCGATGCCTCCCTGCAGGTTCTCCTCCAGGTGGCAAGAGAAAGGTGCAAGATCCTCTTCCCCAGGGATGGGAGGTGGAGACCTGTCCACCTGACCAAGCAAAGCTGGCTGGAGATATTAGGTGAGGTCAGCAGCCATGGGTTCACCCCCAGGACATGGATCCAGTGCAGGAAGTGGGTCAATGACCTGATCCAGGTTGCTCAGGCGACAACTCAAAACACTTTGGACCCTTTGGACATTGCATGTGGCAGAGTGAGAGGGAATGTTTAGTAGAAAGGGAGTGACCACCCAGTCATGTGTATTGGGGAAGGGCAGCAGGAGAGGCACACGTCAGTCATTATATAACCTCACACAGTCCCTCGAGAGGGGCCGCATGCAGGAGGCATATGTGTGTCCACATCATGGACTGCTGGACTATCACCATCAGAGATGTTGGGCTTGTCCCCGCTGGGAGACTAACATTGTTCATCATTGTGTCTGCAGGAGAAGACATCCCACAATTGGAAAGAGCGTGTCAAGACTGGCGGTGGAGTGCCTTATCTCCGTGTCCTCATCCCGATGGAGGAGGAGGCCATGGAACAGGCAGGGCAGCAAAGCAGCAGCTCCATAGCTGATGGAGATACAGGGGCATCTACCCAAAAGTGTGAGTGAACATCTCCTGGGGCACAAGTGAGCATCCGCTGCAAAGGAGCCACACTGCTCATCTGTTCACCACTGCATCAATGGAGCTGCACAGTAGGGGTGGTTGGAATGTCACGATGGGCAGACTGTCACCCTTCAATGTCCCTGTTTTCTCATGAAGGCCCGGATGAACGACAAAAGCAAAGCGCTGGAGAGACTGGGAGACAGCCGGACACGTCTGAGGATGAGGAGGGAGCCTCAGATGGCGCACCATCACATAATTCCCCTGCACCCTCCACCAGAACAGAAACGCTCACGCAAACTGATGAGCACATCACAGACAGGCCCGGGCAGCTGACGGAGGCTGTGACAGCCGAGGCCACTGACAGTTGGTGGTCTGTGGGAGGCCAGGCCCACACTGAGCCTCAGGCTGATGACATGCCTCGGGTGTCACCAGCAACACGGGAAATACCGCAGCTGCAGCGAGAGGTCAGGTAACATCTGGCAGAGTTGCCAGAGGCTATGTGTACCCAAACAAGGATGGTGGAGGAGTCCATCCAGGCCTTGGGTGCTGCACTGTCTCTGATGAGGGTGTGTCTGGCTTCCTCCATTGAGAGATTGGTGACTCTCATGGAGAGCCAGATCCAGCCGATCAATCAGTGGCTGCCAGAGATGTTCGCAGACCTGCACTCCATCACTTTGTCCATGAGCTCCATCCAGCGGTGACAAGGTGAGAGGGGGGACGAGGCACCTGAATTCTCCACCAGGTCCACGTCCCTCTCAGGTCAGCAGGGAGGTACAAGTGTGTCTTATAAGGGGGAGGAGCAGCTGGCTGCTACATCTGGGGTCTCCTCTCAGGGTGCTCCTGGTGTGGACAGTAGCTCGAAAGTCCCTCTGCCAGTGACACCAGTGATGCCAGTGTCTCCATCATCCTCGATGACAGAGGGGGGTCCCTGTACCTGTGCAGGAGGCCCTTAGTGTGCCGGGGCCCTCCAAGCCTCAGGCAGCCAGAGGACGGCCACCAATGTCATCCCAAGCCATGGGGCAGCAAGGTCAGCAGCCTGTCTCAACCTCAGCTGCCAGAGCAGGGGGAGCACCACGTAGGAGCACCCGGAAAAGATTTAAGAAGAGCACCTAGATTCACTGAGGGGTTCACGGGTGAATGTACATTCCAGATGGATAGGGTTGTGTTTAGTGTCACACAGAATAAAGAAATGATGTTCTCTCACTCTGTCTCCTTCTAATTGTTGATGCCCTTTGGGACTTCATTTAAACCCTTCCTCCCAAGGGGCTGGAAGTGAGGGACCAAGCCCTGAGTTCACAAAGCTTCGGCCTTGCCACTGTGCGATGTGTACCTGGGCGCTGTAGTGGCAGAAGGAAGGAGGTGACAAAAGGGCTGATCAAAGCTAAGACTTTATTGACTTGGTTCCAGAAGGTGGTAAGGCTCAAAGGAAACGTGAATGTATAAGGGTGTCTCATGTCTCCCTTGTGTGTATCTCATGGTGGCTTTCATGCTGTGCCTGAGGTCCTTCATCTGGCACTGCCTGAGCAGCATCCTCCTCCACATCCTCACCATCAGAGGAGATATCACACTCCATGATCTCCTCACGAGTCAACAACTCACCCCTCTGAAATGCCACAGTGCACAGCAAACCACCGCGATATACGAGACCCTCGCCAGGACACACTGAAGGACTCCACTGGAACAATCCAGGCGCTTCAATCTCATCTTCAGGAGACCAATGGCCTCCTTGATGGTCACTCGGGTTGACCCGCAGCAGGTTTTGTACCTCTCCTCTGCATCCTTGTGTGGATTCCTCACAGGCGTCAGTACTCATGTCCTCACTGGGTTGCCCTTGTCTCCAAGGATCCATCTCAGAAAGCGCATGGGGCCACGGAAAAGTTCTGGCACCTGCAACTGCCTTGGTATGCAGGCGTTGTGGCTGCTTCCCGGGATTTGTGCACACACCTATAGGATCCATTTGTGATGGTCACAGACCAGTTGCACACTGAGCAAATGGAAGCCCTTCCTGTTGAAGGGTGCTGGCTGGTCTGCAGGAGCCTTGATGGTCACATGGGTGCAGTCAATGACACCCTACACCTGGGGAAATCCAGCGATGGCCCTGATTCCTATAGCCCTCTTAGCGTGACTGTTTGGATCGATGTGCACATAGTCACCGGCCCTCCTGAACAGGACATTGGTGACCTCCTTGATGCACTGATTCACCACAGACTGTGAGATTCCACACATATCTCCAGTGGATCCCCGCAATGATCTGGTCATCGAGAAGTTCAGTGGCACAGTGACCTTCAGTGACACCGGCATCAGGTGCCCACCAAGTCCCATGGGGCACAGCTGCATCATGGCAGAGAGATCAGTGACAACCTCCGTGGAGAGGTGCAGTCTGTGGAGACACTGTCACTCGGACATCTGTAGGTAGTCGAACCTTGGCTGACGTGTTCCTCTGCCTCCTTCTCCAGCCTCCTGTTCGAGGCTGGCCTTCCTGTGGGCACCCAAGCTGCTGTGGTGTCCCTGCTGGTGCCTGCCCTTCCCTCCCTCCCTCTCTACTCCTCCTCAATGGGAGCCTCGAATCCAGGGTGAATGAGGCCCATGACAGGTTGCCCCTCCCTGAGTGCAAGGCCTTCACAGTAAACAACACCCAGCCACATTTACCTCACTCTTTACCCACTCACATTTACCCTCATTGAGGTGGCACTGCCTCAATGGCACCCTGGTGTAGCTCCTCCTGCAGAGCTGGCACATTGGCCCCCACTCCTGACAGTGATTCCGGATGCCCTTTCCCCCTCCACCCTTGCTGCCAAGTTACGCTGCCTCACCGGACAGCTTCCCAGTGAAGCGAACACTCAGCTCCCACCTCCCAGTCACCTCCTTTAACCAGGCGACGCTCTGAAGCCCCGTGGTTCCCGTGTGCTTTTAGTTCAATTGGATCCAGTGAATAAAATTGCTGACAATTGGACTCAGAAATACTTGAAATGCCTTCTTGCCGTGTGGATGTGCGAAGTCTGCCCTCCATGTCAGCCGCCGACAGAAAAATCCATTCCAATGTATTCCATTCCAATTGGCCGTTCTCAATAAAGTGTCAGGAATGAAGGTCAGAGGAACAGACCAGGCTGGAAACACAGAAAGAGCGAGGAGAAGCTGGTGTGAAAAACAGAGATTAAACAACAGGCTTGTTCAGTTGGTTTGGGTCTGGTGTTTAGAATACCCGGAATCTGGGTTCACTTCCCTTCCAACTCAGCGAATTGTATCAACATTATGTTCATAAAACCAGAGACTGATACCCAAAGAAGGAGACCATTTGGTCCATTGTGTCAGTGCTGTCTCTTTGGTTGTGCTATCCAATTAGTCCTGCTGCTCAGCTTTTTCCTGTAATCCGTACATTTTTCCTTCCAGTATTTATCCCAATTGCTTTTCAAAGTTACTACTGAATCTGCTTTCAAGTCCTGATCAGACAGTGCATTCCAGATCACAACACATCACTGTATAAAAAATCATTCCTCATTTCGCCTCTGGTTCTTTTCTCAATCACCTGATAAATACATCCTCTGGTTACTGACCCTTTTGCCACTGGAAACAATTTCTCCTTATTTAACTTATTGAAAACCTTCTTGATGATGTCACATACTAGACTGCCAGTAAAACTGAAGCCCAAGTAATAAAAGGGACAATGACAGCATGCATATGAAGTTAGCAGACTGATAGGAACATAGAAGCAGGAGTAGGCCATTCAGCCCATTGAGACCACCCCGCCATTCAATATGATGATGATTGATCATCCACTTCAATGCCTTTTTCCCACACTATCTCCATATCCCCTATGTCATTTGTATTTAGAAATCTGTCAATCTCTGCTTTAAACATACTCAATGACTGAGCTTCCACAGCTCTCTGGGGTAGAGAATTCCAAAGATTCACAACCCTCTGAGTAAAGAAATTTCTCCTGGTCTCTGTCCTAAGTGGCTTTCCCCTTCCGTTGAAATTGTGTCCCCTGGTTCTAGACTCCTCAACCGGAGGAAAAACTTCATCTACCCTGTCTATCCCTTTAAATATTTTGTAAGTTTCAATGAGATCACCTCTCATTCTTTGAAACTCTAGAGAATACAGGCCCAGATTCCCCAATCTCTCTTCACAGGACAGTCCTGCCATCCCGGGAACAAGTCTGGTGAACCTTCATTGCACTCCCTCTATGGCAATGATATCCTTCCTAAGGTAAGGGTACCAAAATTGCACACAGTATTCCAAACTGCAGACCAACCAAGGTTATATACAATTGAAGCAAGACTTCACTACTCCTGTACTCAAATCCTCTTGTGATAGAGGCTAACATATCATTCGTCTTCTGAATTGCTTGCTGCACATGCATGTTAGCTTTCAGTCACTTATTGACAAGGACACCCAGGCCCCTTTGTACATCTACACTTTCTAATCTCTTACCATTTAAGAAATAATCTGCACATCTGTTCCTCCTACCAAAGTGGATAACCTCACATTTTTACACATTATATTCCATGTGCCACTTTCTTGTCCACTCACTAAGTCTGTCCAAATCCCCTTGAAGCCGCTTTGCATCTTCCTCACAACACACATTCCCACCTAGTTTTGTGTCATCTGCGAACTTGGAAATACTACATTTGGTCCCCACATCCGAATCATTGGTGTATTTTGTGAACAGCTGGGTCACAGTGTAGTGGTGAACAGTTGTATTTCTGTCTGGAGGAAGGTTTACAGTGGGTTCCCCATGGTTCCTCATAACTTCAGACTGGAAAAGCTGGGGTTGTTCTCCTTGGAGCAGAGCAAGTTCAGAACAACTTTGACAGAGTTAGAATCAAGGAATCAAATGGTTACAGTACAGAAGGAGACCATTCAGTCCATCATGTCCATGACAGCTCTTTGCAAGAGCAAATCAGCTAATTCCACTCCTCTGCCCTTTCATTGTAACCCTGCAAATTTTCTCTATTCAGGTGTTTATCCAATTCCCTTTTGAAAACCACGATTGAATCTGCCTCCAGCACTCTCAGGCAGTGTAATCCAGATCTGAACCACTCACTCTGTCCCACACCCCTGGTACCATTGCAGAAAATCTCTTCTGTTCATTTCATCCCTCATAAATAATTGAAATGAAATGTTTATTAGGAAATGCACAATATAAAAAAGAGAGAGAAATAAATGCTGAGAAAAATAGAAGTCAATGTTTGGAAGGTAAAAAGAGCAAAAGATGTAACTTTTATTCTGGTTGAGTGAGAGGAATATATCACACTTTGGGGCTTTTTAAGAGGATTTACTGATAAACCTGGGATTTGAGAGGAAGCTGGTTCATGGTTTACAGAACAAATTCAGTCCCTGGGGTGGAGACAACAGCTGCACCGTCCAATAACAGAAAGGACGGGGACACTGTCTCAGGCCTGGTGAGCTCAGTCGATGAAAGCATGAAACTCTGAATCTCAAGTTTTTGAGTTTGAGCCCCACGATGGGTGTTTTTTATTTCCTTTTTAGGCTGATTTTGCAGGCATTCTCCAGCTCTGAATTCCTCGGCAGAGAGTTCAAGGAGTGTTTGAAATGAAATTCAACAGCAGTATGAGAAAGTCTCTCCTTGATTCAGGACTCTTACCTCTCTGCAGCAACTCGCTGCTGAAGATTGAAATTTATCTCATTTCATTTTCAGCTCATGGTCAGTGTGAATCAGTGAGACTTCTGGCTGTCTCCCACTTCACAATCCATCAGTGCTGAGAAATCAATGGGGAATATTACTTACATGTTACAATGTTTTATAAATACTTGAATGTATTTCACACTGTGTCTAACAGTGTGAATCTCCCCTGGTATATCAGCTCACCAATACTTCAACAGAACATTCACATAATGTGAGCTCTGAGATCTGTTCAGATCCCATTCCCAAGAACTGGAAAGTGGGATTGGGCTGGATCGCTCTTTTTCAGCTGGCACAGACACGATTGCTAAATGGTCTCATTCTGTGCCATAAATTTACTCCATTTTCTATGTTCTATGAAGTGAGGTGTGATTGGGAGGGGCAATTCCACCAGGGTTATATTTTCTACCAAAACAATGACACAAGGGATACTTCACTTTTTCATTCGTTCATTCATGCGATGTGGGCATCGCTGGCTAGGCCAGCATTTATTGCCCATGAGAAAGTGGTGGTGAGCTGCCTTCTTGAACCATTACAGTCCATGTGGGGTAGGTACACCCACAGTGCTGTGAGAAAGGGAGTTCCAGGATTTTGACCCAGCGACAGTGAAGGAACGGCGATATAGTTCCTAGTCAGGATGGTGTGTGGCTTGGAGGGGAACTTGCATGTGGTGGTATCCCCTGCATTTGCTGCCCTTACCCTTCTAGGTGGTAAAGGTCGCTGGGTTTGGAAGGTGCTGTCTAAGGAGTCGTGGTGCATTGCTGCAGTGCATCTTGTAGACGGTACACACTCTGCAACTGTGCGTCGATGGTGGAGGGAGTGAATGTTTGCAGATGGGGTGCCAATCATGCGGGCTGCTTTGTCCTGGCGGTGTTGAGATTCTTGAGTTGGAATTGCACCCATCCAGGCAACTGGAGAGTATTCCATCACACTCTTGACTTGTGCCTTGTGGATGGTGGACAGGCTTTGGGGAGTCAAGAGTCATGGATGAGTGAGAGGAATATATCACACTTTGGGGCTTTTGTAAGAGGATTTATTGATAAACCTGGGATTTGAGAGGAAGCTGCTTCATGGTTTACAGAACAAATTCAGCCCCTGGAGTGGAGCCAACAGCTGCACTGTAATTACTCGCCTCAGGATTCCAAGCCTCTGACCTGCTCTTGTAGCTACGTTATTTGTATGGCTCCCCATGGTAACCCCTATAATGTTGATAGTGCTGGATTCAGTGATTGTAATGCTATTGAATGTCAAGGGGAGATGGTTAGATTCTCTCTTGTTGGAGATATTCATTGCCTGGCACTTGTGTGGTGCGAATGTTACTTGCCACTTATCATCCCAAGTCTGTGTGACTGAAATAGCTCAGTTGGGAGAGTGTTAGATTGAAGATCCCTGGTTCAATCTGGGGTTTTGGCAGTTCTCCTTTATTCTGCATCGCCATTTGGTTTTGACTATTGAGCTGCACAATTTACACTGAAATTATTTACCCAACTCTGAAGGTTGGATTGGAATAGAGAGATATCAAGGATGGGAAATATTTACATTGTCTGCTGTAGCTTATTCTCTATCTCTCTGTGTCCCTTTCCCCAGTTTTTGACTCTCTCGGGGCCGGGTGAACATTTGATTTGCTGCATTTGTCCCAAACTGAAGCCTTTTCCACATCTCTGGGTGGTCAGACTCGCTCTGTCTGTTTTTGTTGCTCGTGACCATTAACGAGAACAGGCCACGAGTTCAACGTTTATCAGCAAATGGAAGATAATTGGAAAGAATTCTGTGTTACTCCAGACCAGTGACAACGATACAATGGATGTTATTCAAAATAAGTTTCCTCTGACATTTTATGTAAACTTGTTTGTATCTAAAAGTTGGATTTTAAGTGGAACAAAAATGTGTCAAATTATTGACTGACCATGTGACAGCACACATGGGGATCAAATCCACAGCCTTGTTGTTATCAACACTGCGTCCTAACCAACTGAACTAAGTGGCCTATAGACAGAGCCAGGTATGGGTTTGAGCCGCACGCTGGGCGGTTTGTGTTTTATTTCTCACACTGGGTGACAGAGCAATTGTACAAACAATGGACACATCACATCCCTGAAACATTGTTCTGATATAAAACAGTGTGAAATAAGAACTGAGCATGGAAATGGAACGGAACCAGAAATCAGGACTTTAATCTGTTAAAGTTGATCTTGAAATTCAACCATTCACTGAACATTCCAAAAGATTGAATTCTCTCCTGATATAAAATCCAGGAACTTGAGCTGCTGTAAAACATAACTGAGCCTGATGTGATTTGAACACGCAACCTTCTGATCCAGAGTCAGACGCGCTACCGTTGTGCCACAAGCTCACAAATAACGCAAAGCATTCCATTCCTGGCAGATTTACTTCTTGTTTAGATTCAGTGATTGAAATTAATTCAATCCTCATCTGACCTCCACTCTGTAAAGGCCTGCCACCCGATCTGAACCCGACGGGACCTGACGACCTGTGTCGGGTTCGGGTCATGTCGGGTCGCTCTTCCGGGTCTGGCTTTTGGACTCGGGTAGGGTCAGGCCAGGTTCAGGTCAGGCTGGGTCCAGGTCGGGCTGAGTCCGTGTCGGACACACACAGTAAGTATTACATTTAACTCTGCTGGGAAGTTGAGTTTAATAAGTGTCAAAAGTTGAAAAGCCAACCAAAGCCGGGAGTCCGGGTCATGAAGGAGGGAAACTCTGAGTCTGCTCAGTGAGCAAGTGAGCATCTCTATGACGTCATTGCGCTCATGCTGCAGCTCTCTGTAGATTCGAAATCGGGAGGTCGGTAAAGTGAACATTCCGGTGGTCGGGTCAGGTTCGGGTCGGTTTGGGCATGGGAATAAATGGAGATACTCGGGCCGGGTCCAATGTGGTTCTGTCGGGTTCGGGTCGGGTATTTTTTCCTGACCTGAGCAGGCCTTTACCGCTCTGTCAGTTCAGTGCCTTATTTAAGCTATTACTTGGAGTTCTGTTTTACAGGGTCTCGGCTGTTTAAGTGTTTCCCAGACCCACTACTCTGATTAATCAGACATTTTGCTGCTAACTGCTGCTGCTGCAATTGAAATGTAAAAAAAGAATTTCCAGTGACCTGCAACCAATGGACAAATACATTTCAGAAAGTTAAAGCTCATTCACCAATCCACAAATGTGTCTTTCTGCTTATATTTATAAACAATTCCTTCTCTCCACTATGAGAACTAAACAATCACTCCAGTTATTTGAAAGTTAGTACAAGATGTTCCAGTTGATCAATTTTAAAACTGCAGCAGGTATTTACCAGAAAACTTCTCTGTTGGAACCTCAGTCCCATTTAGATTGAAAGTGGACAATTAATGTATTCACTTGTTCATTGTGGGCAGGTGTCTGACTGAGAATAAATCTCATTAACTTTCAATGAGGTGGCAGTATTTCTGTGCTCCCATTTTACACAGTCTGTCCTGTTCATGCACCATGTTTTTATTCTCCTCTCCCATTCTCCACAGGATACAGATTGCAAGCATCATCAATCTAGCTGTTGAAAAGCATTGGAAGAATCTGGTCACACAGGTATTGAAACATTCATTATCTTCCATTTTGCAAGTTGGTTGCTTTAAACACAGTACAATGTGCAATCATCTTGAAAAGAGATTCTCTTCAATATCCAATACAAATTGAATTACAAACCTGACAGACAAACACAGGAGAACAAGTGACTAGTGAACACAAACCTCATGGTGCTCATTTTCAGATTTATTGCAGTCACTTACAAAACAAGTGAAAGAATATTACAGTGAAATGATTTGGAAAGTAGGTGTGACTTTTGTTGGTGCCTTTCTTTGCTCTGTTGGTGAATCTTTCTTGCACCTGACTCCTGTTCATGTCTCTGTTTCCTCTATTGAATGAGGAAGGAGGTATTTGATCAGAAATCAACTGGATTGTGTACCTTTGAGAGGGGATTTCAGCACCGTCAGGGCTGGAAACAGGAGTGAGTGAAAGACAATGTGTGGAGTTTGATTTTGTACAGAGGGAGAGCAAATCTCACAGGACTGTGAGATATTGGCCTGGATTTTGCAGCCCAATAGTGGTGAACTCTGAGACTTTCACTGCTATTGAGGGTCTGAACAGCACTGCAACTGCCAGTACATGCACACACTAACACCAGCATCTGGAAGTTGTGGTGGTGAGAAATGTGCTTCGAAGGAGCCTCTGATCATAATCGCACCAGCCCACTCTTTAAAGTGACAGGGACCTGTAGTTCAGCAATTTGGGCTCATTGCCCACAATGTACCCTGATTTTTACCTGGGTTGGATTAGAGCCGGTACCAACAGGCTCAGGGGTGCTCGGGAAGGACTTTTCTGTTGACACAACAGCTCCACTATTCCAGGAAGACACCGGCAGCAGCAGGGGTCAACTTTCAGAGGGAGTTCAGACATTTTAAATGTTGTATTTTGTTTCTTAATTGTATGTAACTTTTTAGCATAGCCTTATCAGAGTTCTTAAATTTATATCTGACTTTTTATGAACAAGATTGAAGTGCTTTTAAAAGATCTCTAAATATATATGACTTTTTATCGAGATTTATCTGGCTTCTTTGTAAAGACTCGCGTAAGATTGAAATGACTTTTAAAAACCACATCTTATCCTTTAAAATCCTGCTTACATGTCGATGACATTGGAAGATGGCTTCAGAATAACTTAGACTATCGTTCTAACAGGTACTGCAACAGCTTCAGTCCTACTTTCTGCAAAAGCTGGTGAATTACAAAGAAACAATATATTGAGCATTTTATAAACTGTTGATGCAGATGGGATTCAAACTCATACAGGTAAAACAGAAGGAATTAATAATCCATCATCTTAACCTCTCAAACACTTCATCACCCAGCTTTGTGCCAGCAACCCATCACATGTCTTTTTTGCCTCTATGGAAATTTGCGCAGGATGGTCACCTTCAGCTCAGATCCTGACTGTGCATCCAGATGTGCAATGATGGAAATGTAGCTTCTTTTAGTAAATGACATTTCCATCACATCAGGTCATGGCCTTTTGGGAATGGAGTGGTGTGAAACATTTCCAGACCATGTCCAACACGTTTCTACTCAGTGTGAAAATCCACCACGGAAAGACTGGACCATACAATCATTTGATCACATCATGATTAACATCACTCAGACACCTGAACCATTAGGTCACTGACGAAGTCATGATGACTTCGAATTTCTCATGAAATGACAACTGAACTAACTGACTGGAAGAATTGCTTTAACTCCACGTGATCAGAGCGGCACAGCCTCAGACCGACTTGGCAGATGAATATTGATTGAATAATTTCTGTGTGAGGAATGTTCCAGCATCATAAACCAGGGGAACGTGCTGACTGAGCTGTGTCTTCATCTCTTCTGGGCAGTCGGACAGTTCACCCTTCATTCTGCTCTGATTTACTTTCCCAAAGCGGATCTACAGATTCTCAAATCTGGAGACGGGGTTTTCTTATTTTGTTCCTTTTGATTTTTCTTGCTCCTGAATGATAATATATTCTAAACCTCGGATCAACCCTCCCCTTTGCGTCGTGTTATAGTCTTGGTTAAAAGAGACACAAAATGGCACAAACACTCTGAAACATACAACACGGTCACACTTTCCTTCAGTGAGATTAATGTTGAGCTGTTTTCCAGGTTAAATGCAACTGCAAACACATTGCTCTCAAAGAAATTGTAGGGGATTGAGTTGCCGTTGTAATATTAGCACTGGACATCTGTACGAGCAGGAACAGCAATTTCAAACTCACATCCTTCACAAAGGCAACCACTGAGCTGTTTTCTTTTGTGAATGAAATTCATAAGAAAAGTTAAAGTTCACAAGAAAATGGATGTAAATGATTGATAGCTAAACTTTTGAAGCAAGGATATGAATCCAAGATTTTCTGATTAGAAGACAAACACTCGAACCAATTAAGCTACTGAGCCAGATCACAAGTGCTGTGACAACTAAGGGCAGAGGAGGGCACTCTTTATTCTCATCCCACTTCTCCACAGGTCAGAACATCTATGTGAACTTTTCCCACATACTGATCCAGTCAATCATGTACTCTATTTTTCCCAGAATAGAAGACACTGACCAGGTTTCTTTAATGAACAACAAAATTATCCATTTATTGTCGAACAAGTTTTAACTAGTCATGAAGTAAAGCATGAACACACAGGTGGAAATTTTAAAAGTTCCTTTTTCACCTTTACCAACTTTTAAAGTCCTTTTTTTTATCTTCGAGCCACACGCACACACACACACACACCGGATAGCTGAAAAAATAAAAGGGATTTTTAAAAAAATTCAGCACTCTGTTACAGACAAAAACAACCTCTTGGGCTGTTTATTTGCTCATTTTTGAAGAAATCATCAGATGAGATATGTTGCTCCAAAACTGGAATACAGTCTAACTTCCGAGTATACGTAGACAGGTCACTCGGGTATTTTAGATCAGTTCTTTTCAGAAGGCATTGAGAATTAATTTTAGCAGGCCTTCTTCAAAGACATGCGACAAGATGAATTAACTCAGTGGACTTCTCAGGGTCTTTTAAAGATTTTCTGGAAAACAAACTGGGTTGTGGTCTTCTCTCCTTCCTTGACGATTCTTCAGGCTAACTTTATCAGCTGCTCACTCCAGCAGGTAAAACACACTGACTGCTACAACCAAAGGTTGTGAGTTTTCTGCCGTCTTAGGTTTGCGCTGCTGCTGCCAAGCTTGTCCAATCAAGGGGCATGACTGACTTCTCTGTCCACATTTCTCCCTGTTACCAGGGTTTCTGTTCTATACTTAAATTGAATCATGTGACAACCAGTAAACATCGTTGCCAAATTGGTTCTTTTGGTGCCCTCTTGAAAAAGAACTGGTCCTACACTTATTCAGTTTGATTATGACTTCTTCAAAAAATATTTTGACAAAAGAAACAGAATCCCTTCCATAACATCATGTACTTTCCCTGAGCTACAGGTTATTGCAAGTCTCTCTGGCAGTGTTTATTTTAGGTGATTTTGTACTCAGGTTCTTTTGGAATCCATGTGTTTGCAGATCTTTGTGAGTGAGAGATGTGGTAATATGTTTAAAAGATTTCCCTGTAAATTATTCATATCTCCATCTTTCCCCGAACTTTGTACAGACACATTAATATGGGAATCACACACATCAGGCCGTCAAACCTGTCCGCTAAATATTGAAAGGTGACAGTGTTTATTGTGACGGGGTTCCATTTATGAAGACACAACTTGATGATTCACACATGTAAAAATTTGTATATTATGTTCATGACATAATGACATAAATAAACATTTCCTTGCACTTGCCAGGCTTGTTGAACATTTTCTCTGCTGATGCCCCCTGAATATATTAGAGAACATGGTGACGAGGTTGAGATAAAAGTCTGTAAATATAGGCAGCAAACAGCAGCAGGGACTGCAGTGAACAAGATTTACGTGACATATTTGTGCTTATATTGGTGGGTGAAATAAGATACTAAACACACAAAATCCTACATTTGAGCTCGCGTAAAAGATTGCTCTGTCTATGGAGATAGCATCAAAGAATGCTCAGGAATTTTGTCCTATGCCAGTGATCGTAACACACTTCAGGGGAACTTAAAAAAAATGGTAAAATGGGCTTTCACATAACAGATGAAATTTTACACAGAGAAGTGTGAAGTGATACAATTTGGAAGGAAGAATGCCATATAAATGAAAGGTTACAATTCTAAACTGGGTGCAGGAGCAGAGAGACAATGTACACCAATGTTAGAAGGATTGAAAACGTTGCTTAGAGCAAACAGGACACTTGGCTTTATTAATAGAGTCATAGAGTAAAAACATATAAGTTATGCTAAACCTTTATAAAATACTGGGAATGAATGGCCTCTTCCTGTACCTCCACAGAAAGCTTCCATTCCAGGTTTACACACACTCGTCAGGATCACTCTCCACAGATCCTGCCACTCCAGGCTCGGACACCCACTTCAGGATCACTCTCCACATATCCCGCCACTCCAGGCTCGGACACCCACTTCAGGATCACTCTCCACAGATCCCGCCATTCCAGGTTCGGACACCCACTTCAGGATCACTCTCCAAAGATCCCAGCGCTACGGGCTTGGAGACCCTCTTCAGAGATCCTAAATCTCCAGACACGGACATCCTTTGAGGACCACTCTCCACAGATTCTGCCCTCCAGGCTCAGACACCCTCTTCAGAATCACTCTCCATACATCCCGCCGCTCCACGCACGGATATCTCCCTCAGGATCAGATCAAAGAATGTTGCTTGTCACTTATCAGCTCAAGCCTGAATGTTGTTCAGGTCTTGCTGCTTGCAGGCACAGACTGCTTCAGTATCTGAGGAGTTGTGAATCATCAGCGAACATTCCCACTTCTCACTTATGTTGAAGAGAAAGCCATCAATGAAACAGCTGAGGATGTTTGGGCCTAGGACACTGCCCTGAGAAACTAGGTATCCAGTCATGAATGGTGGTCGACAATTAAGTAACGAACCAGATGAGGAGGCTCCAAAAACATCCCTATCCTCAATGTTGGTGGAGCCGAGCACGTCAGTGCAAAAGATAAAGCTGAAGCTTTTGAAACCATCTTCAGTCAGAAATTGCTCAGTGGATGATTCAACTTGGCCTCTTGAGTTCCCCAGCATCACAGCTTCCAGTTTTCAGCCAATTTGCTTCACTCCACATAATGGCAAGAAACAGCTGCAGGCACTCGATACAGCAAAGACTATGGGCCCGAACATCATTCCGGCTCTAGTACTGAAGACTTGTGCTCCAGAACTCGCTGCGCCCTCAGCCAAGCTGTTCCAGTAGAGCGACAACACAGGCATCTACTTGCTGCCCCATCAGTCTACTATCAATCATCAGCAAAGCGATGGAAGATGTCACCAACAGTGCTATCAAGCACCAGACACTTAGCAATAATCTGATCATCGATGCTCAATTTAGGTTCTGCCAGGGTCTCTCAGCTCCAGGAAATAATTTGGCAGATAGAGGAGAATGTGGGAAAATGTGAGGTTATCGACTTTGGTAGGAAGAATAGAAAAGGAAAATATTATTTAAATTGTGAGAGATTACAGAATGCTGCGGTGCAGAAGGATCTGGGTGTCCTCGTGCATGAATCACAAAAAGTTACCATGCAGGTACAGCAAATAATTAGGAAGGCAAATGGAATGTTACCCTTTATTGCAAGGGGGATGGAGTATAAAAGTAGAGAAGTCTTGCTACAAATGTACATGGTGCTGGTGAAACCACACCTAGAGTACTGTGTACAGTTTTGGTCTCCTTATTTAAGGAGGGTATATTTGCATTGGAGGCAGTTGAGAGAAGGTTCATTGGATTGATTCCTGTGATGAAGGTGTTGTCTTATGAGGAAATTTGAGCAGGTTGGACCGATACTCATTGGAGTTGAGAAAAATGAAAGGTGAACGTATTGAGACATATAAGATTCTGAGGGGGCTTGACAGGGTAGATGCTGAGAGGATGTTTCCTCTCGTGGTGGAATCTAGAACGAGGGGACATAGTTTCAGATTTAGGGGTTTTTCATTTAAGAAGGAATTTCTTCTCTCAGAGGGTCATTAATCTTTGGAATTCTTTACCGCAGAGAGCAGTCATTGAATGTCTTCAAGATTTTTATCTGCAAGAGAGCCAAGGGTTATGTGGGCAGGCAAGAAAGTGGGATTGAGGTCATGATCAGGTCAGCCATGATCCTATTGAATGGCGGAGCAAGCTCGAGGGGCCAAATGGCCTACTCCTGCTACTAGTTCTTCTGATCTTATGTTCGTATGATCTCATTGCATCTTGGTCCAAACAGAGACGTAAGAGTGGAATTCCAGAGGAGAGGTGAGTGTGATTGCCCTTGAGTGAGTGTGGCATCAAGGATCCCCAGCAAAATTGAAGTCAATGGGAATCAGGGGGAAAACTCTCCACTTGTTGAAGTCATACCTCGCACAAAGCAAGATGTTGTGGTTAGTAGAGGCCAATCATCTCAGCCCAGGACATTGCCTCAGGAGATTTTCAGGGTAGTGTCCGAGACACAAACATCCCAGCTGTTTCATTGACGACTTTCTCTTCAACATAAGTCAGAAGTGGGAATGTTAGATGATGATTCACAACTCTTCAGTCTGTGCCTGCAAGCAGCAAGACCTGAACAACATTCAGGCTTGAGCTGATAAGTGACAAGCAACCTTCTGGCCACACAAGTGCCAAGCAGTGAACATCTCCAATGAGAGAGAAAAAAAATCTACCTTTTGATATTCAGAAGCATTATCATCGTTAAATCCCCCACCATCAACATCTTGACCAGAAACAGAACTGGACCAGTCACATCTATGCTGTGGCTATAAGCGCAGGTCAGAGATTACGAATTCTGCAGCAAGTATCTCACCTCCTGACACCCCAAATCCTGTCCACCATCTACAAGGCACAAGTCAGGAGTGTGATGGAATACATCCCACTCAACAACACTCAAGAAGCTCAACACCATCCAGGACAAAGCAGCGCACTTGATCGGCACCTAACCCACCACCTTAAACATTCAATCCCCCCACAACCAGTAAACAGTGGCTGCAGTGTGTACCATCTCCATATGCACTGCAGCAACTCGCCAAGTATCCTTCAACAGCACCTTCCAAACTCGTGACCACTACCACCTCGAAGGACAAGGGCAGCAGATGCATGGGAACTCACTACCTGCAGGTTCCCCTCCAAGACACTCACCATCCTGACTTGGAACGATATCGCCATTTCTTCACTGTTGTTGGGTCACAATCCTGGAACTCCCTCCCCAATAGCACTGTGGGTGTTCCTGCACCATATGGACTGCATCAGTTCAAGAAGGCAGCTCTCCACCACCTTCTCAACGGCAATAGGAATGGGTAATAAATGCTAGCCTTATCAGCGATACTCACACCCAAGAATGAATAAAAACCAAATCACTCTCCACAGATTCCCCCACAATCTGGGCTTGGACATTTACTTCAGGAGCACAGAGCTTTATATCACTGCAACATGAGTTCCAATCTTCATATTCTGTTCACTTTTCACATTATTTTCTACCAGTCCACTAGCTTTTATTAATTCAGTATTCGGGTCTCTGCTCCTCCACCGTTTCTAACATCTCACCTCTTACAAAAAAACACTCTGATCTATCGTAGGTAGTAGATGACCCCTCATTTCAAACTCCATCTGCCAAAGCATTGCTCACTCACTTAATCTATCAAGAAGATTTGAAAATAAATTTCTTGCCAAAGGATAATTTTCTGCATCTGCTCCCTCGCCATTTGCTTTTCCCATTTGTCTTTCACTTGGTGCAAATCGAGAGAAACTAAAGATGGAAGGAAGGAGGGGAGGAAAAATCCTGCTCTGTTTCGTGATCCCTATTTGATCTTCATTCCAGTGCAGTTTGGGTGAAGAATTCCAATTGTCTGTCTCAATTTTAATAAAGTATAACCAATTCTGGAATCACTGTCCGGACATTGACAAGAACAGGTTTCGAGGCTGACTTTAAACATCAACAATACACTAAACAGTTCATAAACTAGCGACAAGGATGGGATTTGAACCCACGTGTGCAGAGCACAATGGATTAGCAGTCCATCGCCTTAACCTCTCGACCACCTTGTCAGTTGCAGGAGCACAGTTGTCACATTCAGCAGAGTTCCTGGCTGTGCAGCCAGCTGTGCAATGATGGAAATATATCTTCTGCAAGGAAATGAAGTTGGGAATGGAGCGGTGTGAAACATTACCAGACCATGTCCAACACGTTTCTACTCGGTGTGAAAACCCACCACGGAAAGACTGGAACATACAATCATTTCAACACATCATGATTAACATCACTCAGACACCTGAACCATTAGGTCACTGATGAAGTCATGATGACCGAATTACTCATGAAATGACAACTGAACCAACTGACTGGAAGAACTGCTTAAACTCCACATGATCAGCGAGGCACAGCCTCAGTCGGACTTGTCGGGTGGTGTAAACAGATATCACTGCTTCTGATCTTCACCAGAACAGAGAGTGAGATGTAACATTGATCATCAAACAGACTGTGAAAGCAGACAACAGAATAAAACACATGGAGAGACACTGTGGAATAACAAATAGATTTGTTTGGAATGTTGAAATTTTGATTGGAATGGATAAAACACCAGAAACAGCAGATTAAAGTGGGATTCTCATCATTATATTGATCTGGGACAGAAAAGAGAAACTGATGGAAAGAAGAGAAGAAGGAAGAAAAGAAAGGATGGAACTGTTCAATTTTTTCAGTTTTTTCACTCGCCCATCAAAGCTGATAAAAAAAGTTGCAAATAACAGAGAATTTCACCAAAAAGGGAGATTAAATGTTGCTGAAACCTTGGATCGAAGGATGCTCCAACAGATCACCTGTTTAACTGTCTCCTCACCAGGGGATTTCAATCAGTCAGCAATATTATTCTCTACTTTTTTTGTTAATTGGTCCCAGAACTGTCACTTGGAATTAATATCTGTGTTCCGACTCCTGAATAATAAAATTGTGAGTTTCTCGATATTTTCTGGACACAGTTCCTGCTGAAAGAACTAAGAACTCTTTTCTAATTTGCACAATACTCGATACACACTCATCAAGCCTGCTAAGCTAGCATCCTTGGTGCTGCTCTCTCTTCTCCCAAACTTCATCTCATGTGACTGTGACATCATCACTCAGACACTGGGAGGGGTTGATCCCACTATCTTCAACATTAACCCTTTACATCCTTGTACCACACTGTCTGTCCAAAGAAAATGGGTGGAGGGAACTTCCTTCATTTATCAAAACACCAACAGCAGCACAGTGGCACAATGGTTAGCACCGCAGCCTCACAGCTCCAGCGACCAGGATTCGGTTTTGGGTACTGCCTGTGTGGAGTTTGCAAGTTCTCCCTGTGTCTGTGTGGGTTTCCGCCGGGTGCTCTGGTTTCCTCCCACCTCCAAAAGCCTTGCAGGTTGGTAGGTAAATTGGCCATTGTAAATTGTCCGCAGTGTAGGTACGTGGTTGGAGAATGTTGGGGATGTGGTAGAGAATATGGGATTAATGTAGGATTAGTATAAATGGGTGGTTGCTGGTTGGCACAGACTCGGTGG
Organism: Heterodontus francisci; assembly: GCF_036365525.1. NCBI lineage: Eukaryota > Metazoa > Chordata > Chondrichthyes > Heterodontiformes > Heterodontidae > Heterodontus > Heterodontus francisci. Next base: position 876,695 of record NW_027141723.1, read on the forward strand.
GCCGAAGGGCCTGTTTCAGTGCTCTTTCGCTAAATAAGAAAAGTAAAATAAAAGCTACCAGTCGTAAATCAACTCAAACCCATCAGAAAGATAGAGGGAGACTGTCAGAGAACTTCCTGCATCCAGTCCTGACCCTGTCACACTCAGCAGCTTCTCACCCAGACCCCACTCTCATCAACACTGAACATTGTTACCAAGACCCTTCAAATGCTGTTTATAAAAGGTAGAAAAATTCAAACTTCATCACAGCTCGATTGCATAGAACAAAGTTTAATATCTTCTCGTCATCACTCGGTAACCACATGAGACAGTCCTTAAATCAGTAGCATAAATTATCAGCTGTAAGAATGTTTGTCATTGGGTTGAATCATTTCTGTGTGAGGAATGTTCCAGCATCATAAACCAGGGGAACGTGTTGACTGAGCTGTGTCTTCATCTCTTCTGGACAGTTCACCCTTCATTCTGCTCTGATTCACTTTCCCAAAGCGAATCTACAGATTCTCAAATCCAGAGACTGGGTTTTCTTATTTTGTTCCTTTTGATTTTTCTTGCTCCTGAATGATAACATATTCCAACCTCGGATCAACCTTGCCCTGTGTCCCAGTCTCGGTTAAAAGCGACAAATAAAGGCACCAACATTCTGAAACATACAACACGGTCACATTCTGCTTCAGTGAGATTAATGCTGAGGCAGTTTCCGTGTCGAATGCGATTGTGAACAAATTTCTCTCAAGGAAATTGTGAGTGATCAAGCATTTGCACTGAATTTCTGTGCAAGAAGGGACAGTTTCAAACAGCCATTCCCAAATCACTTCCTTCACAAAGACAAAGACTGTGCTGTCTTAACGTGTGAATCAACTTCACAAACAAATTTGAACTCGAAGTTCAGGAGAAGACAGAGATGTGAATGATTGACAGTGTAATCTTTAAATTATAATTTTCCGTTTCTTCGTTGAAGTGAGGCTCAACCCTAAGCCACTGGAGATCGCGGAAAGCTACAAACTTGGATCCAGAAATCAGAAAAGTAGTGAAACAGTTGGTGAGTACATTGTGACACTGAAGAATTTATCACCACATTGCAACATTGGCACATTCTTAGACCGTACATTATGAGACAGATTTGTGCTTATATTGGTGGATGAGGAAAGATACTAAACACACAAAATCCCAATTTGAGCTAGAGTGTAAGATTGCTCTTTCCACAGAGATAGCATCAAAGAATGCTCGTGAATTGTGTCCTATGCCAGTGACAGTAACACACTTCAGAGGAACTTAATCACACAGGTAAAATGGGCTTTCACACAACAGATAAAATTTTACACAGAAAATTGTGAAGTGATACAGTTTGCAAGGAAGAATGAGACAATGTACACCAATCTTTTTTGATCAAGGTTTGAAAAGGTTGCTAAGAGCAAACAGGACACTTGGCTTTATGAATAGAGGCATAGAGTAAAAGCAAATAAGTTATTCTAAACCTTTATAAAACACTGGGGCTGAATGACCTACTCCTGCACCTCCACGGAAAGCTTCCACTCCAGGCTCAGACACCCTCTTCAGGATCACTCTCCATACATCCTGCCATTCCACGCACGGATATCTCCCTCAGGATCAGATCACAGCTCCACAGTCCTGCCACATCCAGTCGTGAATGGTGGTGGATAATTAAATAACTAACAAGATGAGGAGGCTCCAAAAACATTCACATCCTCAATGATGGTCGTGCTGAGCACGTCAGTGCAAAAGATGAAGCTGAAGCATTTGCAACCATCTTCAGTCAGAAATATTAAGTGGATTTGATCTGTGCTAATTTCAGCTCCTCATGCTCGCTGGTGCCTTGGTTCTCTGGTGCTAATTTCAGAGTAAATCATGCAGCTTGACAATTGGAGCCAAAGAAAAAGACACAGGAGAGGTTGAAAGTGCCAAAACCTGGGATTGAACCAAGAACTGTTTATCTGTGAGTACAGCACGACCTCAACAAAGCTATTTCAACAACACACGAAAGCCACCATTCTGTCACTGCTTTGGAAGACAATATATACATTAAAGTGTTTGTAAAAAGTTACAGAACACAACATGTGAGTAATAGTCCCCATTGTTTTCTCAGTACTGATGGATTGTGAAGTGGGACACAGCCAGAAGTCCCACTGTGCCACACTGACCCTGAGCTGTGAGTGAAATGAGATAAAGTTCAATCTTTAGCAGAGAGATTCTGGAGAGAGGTAAGAGTCCTGAATGAAGGAAAGACTTTCTGACACAATAAAAGCAAAATACTGCAGATGCTGGAAATCTGAAATTAAAACAAAAAGTGCTGGAAATACTCAATAGCTCTGGCAGCACCTGTGGAGAGAGAAACAAAGTTAACGTTTCTGGTCTGTGACCTTTCATCAGAACTGACACAGGTTAGAAAAGAATTAGGTTTTAAACAAGTGAAGGGGAGGGGCATGTGGGAGAGAACAAAAGGGAAGGTGTTTGATAGAGCAGAGGGCAGGAGAGATTAAATAACAAAGCTGTCCTGGGACAAAGTGTGTTAATGCTTGTGGTTGCCTGACACCAGTCATGCTCTGATGTTATTGAACACAATGTTCAATCCACAAGGCTGTAGAGTGCCGAATCAAAAGGTCGGGTGCTGCTCCTCGAGCTTGGGTTGATTTTCACTGGAACACTGGAGCAGGCCAAAGACAGAAATGTTGACATGAGAACAGGGGGGAGTGTTGAAATGGCAAGCAACCAGAAGCTCAGGGTCATGATTTCGGCCTGAGCAGAGGTGTTCCACCTAATCTGCATTTGGTCTCCCCAGTTTAGAGGAGACCACATTGTGAGCAGTGAATCCAGTATACATAATTGAAAGAAGTACAAGTAAATCGCTGCTTCACCTAAAAGGAGTGTTTGGGGCTTTGGATAATGAGCAGAGAGGAGGGAAAAGGGCAGGTATTATATCTCCTGCGATTGCATGGGAAGGTGCCTTGGAAAGGGGATGAGGTATCGGGGGTAATGGAGGAGTGGACCAGGGTGTCGCGGAGGGAACAATCCCTTCAGAATGTTGACAGGGGAGGGGAGGATGCGTTTGGTGGTGGCATCACGCTGGAGGTGGTGGAAATGGTGGAGGATGATCCTTTGGATGTGGAGGCAGGTGGGGTGGTAAGTGAGGACAAGGGGAACCCTGTCGCAGTTCTGGGAGGGAGGGGAAGGGGGAAGGGGAAAGGCAGAGGTTGAGAGTCCTGTCAACCACACTGGGAGGGGGTGGGGGCGGAGTAGTCAATTATATCTGAGGGAAGAAATGAACAGAACTGGCAGCTTAAAACTGGACATCCATGAGGCACTGTGGGCCATCAGCAGCAGCAGAATTGTATTTAAACACAATATGTTACCTCATGGCCTGACATATCCCTGACTCTGCCATTACCATCAAGCCAAGGGAGCAATGGTGCTTCAATGAAGTGTGCAGGAGGGCATGTCAGGAGCAGCACCAAGCAGACCTAAAAATGAGTGAAGCTACAACACAGGATTACTTGCATGTCATATAGCGGAAGCAGCATGCAATAGACAGAGCTGAGTGATCTCACAACCAACAGATCAGATCAAAGCTCTGCAGTCCTGCCACATCCAGTCCTGAGTGGTGGTGGATAATTAAACAATTAACAGGAGGACGAGGCTCCACAAATATCCCCATCCTTAATGACAGGGGAGACCAGTATATCAGTGCAAAATAAAAGGTTGAATCATTTGCAAACATCTTCAGCCAGAAGTGCCTAGTAGATGATCCATCTCGGCCTCCTCCTGAGATCCCCAGCATCACAGGTGCCAACCTTCAGCTAAATCCACTTCACTCCACATGATATCAAGAAATGGCTGAAGGCTCTGGATACTGAAAACATCCTGGCTGCAGTGCTGAAGACTTGTGCTCCAGAACTAGCCACGCCGCCTGCCAAGCTACACCACTGGCATCTACCCGGCAATGTGGAAAATTGCCCAGGTATGTCCTGTACACAAAAAGCAGGACAAATCCAACCCGGTCAATTACTGCCCCGTCAGCCTCCTCTTGATCATCAGTAAAGTGATGGAAGGTGTCGTTGACAGTGATATCAAGCAGCACTTACACAGCAATAACCTGCTCACCGATGCTCATTTTGGTTTCCGCCAAGGCCACTCGGTTCCTGACCTCATTATGGCCTTGGTTCAAATATGGACAGAAGAGCTGAATTCAGGAGGTGAGGTGAGGTGACAGTGACTGCTCTTGCCAAGGGCATCAAGGAGCCCTTGCAAAATTGAAGTAAATGGCAATCAAGGAGAAAAACCTCCACTGGTTGGAGGCATACCTCTCGCAAAGGAATATGGTGCTGGTTGTTGGTGGCCAATCATCTCAGTACCAGACATCGCTCAGGAGTTCCTCAGGGTAGTGTCCTAGGCCCCAACCGTCTTCAGTTGCTTCATCAATAAACTTCCTTCCATCATAAGGTCAGAAGTGGAAATGTTCACTGATGATTGCAAAATGTTCAGTTGCATTAGTAACTCCTCAGATAGTGAAGCAGTCCGTGTCCAAATGTAGAGAGACCTGGGCAAGATTGGGCTTGGACTGATAAGTGGCAAGTAACATGCACGCCACAAAAATGCCAGGCAATGACCATTTCCAACAAGAGTGAATCTTACCATCTCCCCTTGACAGTCAATGACATTACCATTGCTGAATCCTTCACAATCAACATCCGGGGGGTTACCAATGAGCAGAAACTGAATTGGATCAGTCATATAAATACCGTAGCTACAGGAGCAGGTCAGAGGCTGGGAATTCTGCTGCAAGGAACTCACCTCCTGTCCACCATCTACAAGGCACAAGTCAGGAGTGTGATGCAATACACCCCACTTGCCTGGATGAGTGGAGCTCCAACAACACCAAAGAATCTCAACACCATCCAGGACAAAGCAGATCGCTTGATCAGCACTCCATCCACTACTTTAAATATTCACTTCCTGCACCACCAGTGAACAGTGGAGGCATCTACAAGACGCACTGCAGCAACTCACCAAGCCTCCTTCGACAGCACCTTCCAAACCCCCAACCTCGACCACCTAGAAGGATATTGGATGAATGGGAACACCACCATCTGCAAGCTCCCCTCCAAGTTACACACTGTCCTGACTGGGAACTATATCACCATTCCTTCACTGTCACTGTGGGTTTACGTACAACACATGGACTGCAGCAGCTCCAAAAAGGCAGCTCACCACCACCTTCTCAAGGGCAATTAAGGATGGACAATAAAGGCTGCGTTTGCTGACAACGCAACCACTAGGTGGCACAACTCGCTTTCTCCCCCTGCTTTGCACCGGCCTCTTCCACCCTCCACAGTCGCTCGCTCCAGACCTCACTGCTCCCCACCCCCGCTACTTCCCTGGCCGATTGTCTCCCGATCATGTCACCCCATTCTCCAGTCGTTCGCTCACTCCCCACCCCCCTCCCCTCCAGCCGCTAGCTCTAGGCTGCGCTGCTTCCCTTCTCTCGGCCACTTGCTCCCACGTTTGTCCAGTCTCCACGCGCCGCCCGAAGAAGCAAGGTGGGCTGCAAAGTGTGACGTAGGAGTGAGTAGTGAGTGGCCTCGAGGAGGGAAGTGGCACGGCCTAGAGCTAGCGGCTGGAGCGGGGGTTGGGGGTCAGAGAGCAAGCGGCCAGAGAGCTGGATGACGCGAGTGGGGAACAATTGTCCAGGGGAGCATCGAGGTGTGGCGCGAGCGGCTGAGGGGAGGAAGCGTCGAGGCCTGGAGCGAGTTGCCGAGCGGGGAGAGCTCCAGCCTCAAAGTCTCCTATTCAGCCGCTTCCTCCATCTGAGTGAGGGGCTGGATACCCGATGATGCTTTCGCGCCCGTGTGCGAAGATGGACCAGGCGCGGATATGCGATGATGTTGGCGCTGCGCAATGACATCATCCTACGCATGTGCCACTTAATCCTGGCAAGATGTAGTTGTGCCGATGCACAGCTTGGCACAGTCCGATGATGTCAGCGGGCCGCTGCGTTGACAGGAATCACATTGTATCAGCAGTGCCCACATCCCATGAAAGAATAAAAAAGAGATTTGCCACAATGGTAGCAGGGTGAGGGATTTCAGTTATGTGGAGAGATTGGAGAAGCTGGGGTTGTTCTCCTTGCAGCAGAGAAAGCTCAGAAGAGATTTGACACATTTGTTCAAAATCATGAAGTTCTTCAATAGTTTAAATAAGGAGAAACTGTTTCCAGTGGTAAAAGGGTCAGTAAGCAGAGGACACGGATATCGGGTGATTGGCAGAAGAACCATTTTTTACACAGCAATGTGTTGTGATAAAGAAAGAAAAGACTTGCATTTATATAGCACCTTTCAAGACCACTGGACATATCAAAGCACTTTGTAGACAATGAAATACTTTTGAAGTGTAATCACTGTTGTAATGTCAGAAATGCAGCAGCTAATACCCACAAACAGCAATGTGATAATGACCAACTGATCTGAATGAGAGGCAAATATTGATCACAACACCAGGGAGAATTGCTCTTCACTTGTTTGAAATTGCAGCATGGGATCTTTTACATTCACCCAAACATGCAGACCAGGTCTTGGTTTAACATCACACCTGAAAGGCAGCACCTTCAACACCCTCAGTGCTATACTGGAGTGTCAGCTGTGAAATCTGAACCCAGAAGCTTGTGATTTCGAGTTGAGTGTGACCAACTGAGCCACAGATTTTACCTGAGTCTCACTCCTTCTACCAACAGTTTCTATCGGGTCTGTCACGACCCCTCATGATTGTGAACACCTCTATCAAATCTCCTCTCCAAGGAGAACAACCCCAGCTTCTCCAATCTATCCACATAACTGAAATGCTAACCACACGTTGCAGAAAGTAATTTTTCCTCAAGTTCCTTCTGGTTTTGTGAGTCACCTTAAATCTATAACCTTCGGTTATTGACCTTTCAGCAGTTAGAAACAGTTCCTCAGTATTTACTCTACCTCAAACCTTCAAGGAAGCTCTGCAAAGTAACTGAAAATCAAGTTGTCAGAAGTGGGATTTAAACACATGCCTCCAGTGAAAGCTGCAACCTGAACAGAGAAGCTGAAACCGCTCAGTCACCTCAACTGTTCAGACCTTTTTGACCTCGTCATCACTTCTGTACTTTGAAAGGTTCACTCAGTTCAGGAACTTGTTCAATGTGACTGGAATGCTCAGTGACTGGGATACGTGTAAAATTCTTTCTTTCATATCCCAACTGCAAGGTACAAAGGAAATTAGGTACAAACCCAGGCTCACACTTCAAAGACTGACAGATACAAAGCAAAACACATACTCACCTACAAGTACAGAGACGAAGACACACTCAGAGGAGGTGCAGATTCAAGACACATGCATGTAACAGAAACTGATAGGGATAGAATCAAACCCTTTCTCACTTCTCAGAAACTGATAGATCTCGACAAAAGCTGATGCTCACATCCAAGTTGTTGAAAGATATGTGGTGAAACTCACAGAGCAATAGCAGAAACAAACAGGTACTGAATAATACCCACAGTCACAGACCAAAAACTGAAATATACTGAGTTAAACATCACTTTCTCACACCAGAAACTCATGGCTACAAAGTGAAGCTGACTCTATCCTCCCAGGCATTGACAGGTGCAAAAGAAAACACTCACGACGATTCCAGGTCATGAAATGTACGTAATAAAACCTTTCAGCTGAAAGAATAGCATTAATGACAGGTGTGGTACCCAGAATGCTCAGCGGCCTAGAATCCGCCCGATCTGTGACAGGAGCGGGGCGCGCAGGCGCAGTAGAGACAGGTCTGTCAGCAGCTGGAGCTGCGGGTTCGGAGTTGGAGCGGAATATTCACAAAGTGCGAGAAGACTTTGTTGGCTCATACAGCTGGAGCAGTGCCTCAGGGCCACAATAACATGGAACAATCCCATCTGTATCCCTGCGGATGGCGGTGGTGAAGCTTTTCCCGGTGTCTATAAATGGATAAGAATTGGGGACTGGGCAGACAGCGTCTGGAGAGGGAGAAGAATTGGAGACTGGGCAGGGAGCGTCTCTAAATGAATAAAATTTGGGTACTGGTCAGGGAGCGTCTGTAAATGGATAAGAATTGGGGACTGGGCAGGGAGCGTCTCTAAATGAATAAAATTTGGGTACTAGTCAGGGAGTGTCTCTAAATGAATAAGATTTGGGTACTGGTCAGGGAGCGTCTGTAGATGGGTAAGAATTAGGGACTGGGCAGGGAGTGTCTCTAAATGAATAAAATTTGGGTACTAGTCAGAGGAGCGTCTGTAAATGGATAAGAATTGGGGACTGGGCAGGGAGCGTCTCTAAATGAATAAGATTTGGGTACTGGTCAGGAAGCGTCTGTAAATGGATATGAACTGCGGACTGGGCAGGGAGTGTCTATAATTGAATACGAGTTGTAGACTGGGCAGGGAGCGTTTCTCAATGAATAGGATTTGGGGACTGGGCAGGGAGCGTCGATAAATGCTTAAGAATTGGGGACTGGTTAGGGAGTGTTTTATTATTCGTTCGTGGGATGTGGGCGTCACTGGCTCGATCTCAGCTCGAGTAATGCGTCCAGTTCTGGGCACCAGGCTTTAGAAAGGACATCAAAGCTTCTGAGACAGTTCACAGGAGATTTACTAGAATGATACCAGAGATGAGGGGTGTCAGTTCTCTGGACAGGCTGGTGAAGCTGGGATTGTTCTCCTCAGAGTAGAGAAAGTTCAGGGAAGATTTAATAGAGGTGTTCAGAATCATGAAGGATTTTCATAGGGTCGAGAGGGAGAAACTGTTTCCACTGTCCTGGGGGTCAGTAACCAGAGGACACAGATTTAAAATAATCGGCCAAAAATGTCAAGGGGAGGTGAGGAGAGATCTTTTTACCCAGTAACTGATTCGGATTTGGAATGAATTGTCTGACAGGGTGGTGGAAACAGATTCAATTATAACTTTCATAAAGGAATTGGACAAATATTTCAAAGTGAAATTCTCCAGGATTATGGGGAAATAGGCAGGGGGGTTGGACTAATTGCATCTTTTTGTTAGAGAGTCAGCAGAGGCACAATGGGGCCGAATGGCCTCCTGTGCTGTATGATTCGATGAACATAAGAACGAGGAGCCGGAGTCGGCAAGTCAGCCACTCGAGCCTGCTCTGCCATTCAATACAATCATGGCTGATCTCATCACGGCAGTTCTTGTTTCTTGCCAGTAGATGTCACTTCACTCCAATACAGTGAAGTTTACAAATCTGAGAGAGACACAACAGGAAAGAATTGTTCACATTATAGTGAATGTGTGGGATTTAGAAATACCAGGAGTGGAGACGAGTTATTACTTGTCTGCTCGATCCCCATAGCCCTGTAAAATTATTTCCTTCAAGTGCCCATTCAAATTCCTTTTGTAATCCTCGATTGTCTCCATTTCCAACGCCCTCGTGGACAGCGAGTTACAGATCATCACCAATCAGTGTAAAAAAGTTATTGCGCACATTCCCCCTGTACCTCCTGTCCAAAACCTTTAATCTGTGTCCCCTAGTCCTTGTACCAATAGTTAACGGGAACAATGTTTCTTTGCCAACTTATTTAAAACTGTCACAGCCGAAAACACATCCATCAATTCTCCCCTCACTCTCCTTTGACACAGGCAGAACAGCCCTAGACTTTCCAACCTAACCTTGTAACTAAAATCCTCCATCCCTGGATCCATTCTGGTGAATTTCCTCTGCATCCTCTCAAGGACGCTCACATTCTTTCTTAAGTGTGGTAAGCAAAACTGGAAGCAACACTCCAACTGGGGCCTAACCAGAGCTTTAGAATGGTTCAGCATAACTTCCCTGATTTGTACTCAATGCCTATATTTATAAAGCCCAAGATCCCATATGCTTTGCTAACCACTCTCGCCATATGTCTTGCCACCTTCAAAGATTGATGCACATGAACCCCAAGTCCCTCTATTCCAGCACACTCTTTAGAACTGTGCCATTAAGTAAATATTACCTCTCCCTATTCCTTATGCCAAAATACATCACCTCACACTTGTCACTATTAAATTCCATCTGCCACCTGTCTGCCCATTCTGCTAGCCTATGATTGTCCTGTTGCAGGCAGTTCATATCATCCTCACTGTTTGCCACTCCTCCAAGTTTGTTGTCATCGGGATATTTTGAGATTCTACTCAATATTCCAAGATGCAAGTCATTTATCTTTAGCAAAAAAAGCAGTGGTTCTAGCACTGACCCTTGGGGAACACCACTGTCGACTATCCTCCAGTCTGACAAAGAATCATTTCATAAGACTCGCTGTTTTCTGTCCTTCAACCAATTTTCTATCCAATTGGACACTGACCCTCCCATACCACGAACCTCAATTTTGTAAACCGCCTTTTTATGTGGTACCTTGTCAAACGCTTCCTTAAAATCCAAATAAACAACATCCACTGCATTCCCTTCATCAACCTGCTCTGTTAGTTCATCAAAAAAACCAGTTAGATTAGTCAAGCATGAACTCCCATTTCTAAATCCATGCTCACTCTCCTTAATTAACTCGAACCTATCCAAGTGACTGTTGATTTTTTACCCTGATTATTCTTTCTAAAACCTTACCCACCGCTGCTGTTAATCTAGCTAGCCTGTAGTTAGCCGGACTGTCCTTACACCCTTTCTTGAATAAGGGCGTCGCATTTGCCACTGTTTCATCCTCTGGCACCTCCCCCGTATCCAGGGAAGATTGGAAGATTATGGCAAACTCTTCCATTATCTGCATCCGCATTTCCTTTCGCAACCTGGGATGTGAGCCATCCAGACCAGGTGATTTATCTACCCTAAGCACAGCCAGCCTTTTTAGTACCTCCCTCTCTCAATTTGTACCCTATCCATTGACTCTACTCTCTTCACTTCGACTGATATTTTGTCAAATTCCACTTCCTTAGTGATCACTGATACAAAGTACTCATTAAGTAGATTAACATTGCCCTGCACCTCTAAGCTTATATTATCCTTTTTGTCCCTAATAGGCTCGACTCAACCTCTTACGACCCAGTTATCATTTACATGCTGCTCGAAGATTTTTGGGTTTCCTTTCATGTTGACTGTCAGTCTATTCTCATAGAAATAGAGAATAAGCAAATATAGAAGATGTAAGTATTTCCCATCCTTGATGAGGTGGAATTTTTTATGTTGTGGGTGATAATGTCTTGGCCCACGAGTGTGGTGGAAGCAGAGACAATCAATGATTTGAAAAGGAAGTTAGATGGATACTTGAAGGAAAGAAACTTGCAGGAGGAAAGGGATCGCGGTGGTGAGTGGAACTGACCAGATTGCTCCGGGGAGAGCCAGCATGGACGTGATAGGCCAAATGACCACCTTCTGTGCTGTAAATGACTCTGTGTTGTTTCTCAAATTCAATCCACTGGTGCTTGGTAAATAATTTCAAAGTAAATTGTGCAACCAGAAAATCAGAACCAAGGCAAGGAACGCATAAGGAAGCAAAATTGCTGAAACCCGGGACTTTTAGATCTTCAGTCTAACGCTCTCCCAACTGAGCTATTTCAGCCCTGCATCAACAGTGGCTTGGTGTCCTTGTTTTGGAAGAAAATACATACATTCAAGTTTTCCAAAAAATTAAAGAACACAACATGTGAGTAATATTCCCCATTGCTTTCTCAGTACTGATGGATTGTGAAGCGGGAGACAGCCAGAAGTGCCACTGAGCCGCACAGACCCCGAGCTGAGAATGAAATGAGATCAAATTCAATCTATCATAGTGAGATGCTGCTGAGAGGTAAGAGTCCTGAATCAAAGCGAGACTTGCTCATTTCAAACACTCCCTGTACTCTCTGCTCATGAAGCCTTAAAAAAGGGAAAAACAGAATGGCACTCAAACTCACAACCCTGCCATTAAAAGTCTCATATTCGACTGACAGAACTGTCACTTCTACTCGGTCTCTTATTGGATGGATGCAACTCCAACACAGGGATGGCATTTAAATCCTCCCATGGGTCCACATGTCAGACTGAGTTCCATGTTGTAGACTCAAGCAAAGGAAATCTGCTCAGTTCCAGAACTATCAGCGAATTGAAGCTGATTACGATCAACATCATCAGAGGTCAGAACTACCTGGTGAAAGAAGACACTCTGAAGAAGGATCCACAATTATTCAAAGGCATCGACAAAGTGAAAAACAAGAAAATCGATGAGTCAATGCAAGCCAAACAACAGAAACACTGAAGAATTCCATTCCATTCCAGTCCAGATGTTTTTGGAGTCAGGTCACAATTACAGCAACAACTTTATATTCCCACTTGGCTATCTGTGTATTTAGTTAATTGCAATTTTGTCGACAAGCTCTTTGAATCCAGTTGTCTGGTCCTCAAGCCAGCTCCGTGTGGAAGTCAATTCCACCTTCTGCAAGGCTGAAACCAATAGATAACCTTAATCTAAAAATGCCAGCAAACCAGTGCTCATCGGGGATTTGAACCTGGGATCTTTCGCATGTTAATTAACCACACTCCCTAAGCAAGAATCATACCCCTAGACCAACGAGCCACTGACAAGTCAGGCTTTATTAGCTGCTGTGGAATTTCACTGGAACCCCCCACCCCCCAGCCAATCATCCATTTTCTTTCAGATCAAAGCAACATCCTGCAAATGCTGAAATAAAAACAGAACGTGCTGGAAATGTTCAGCAGCTCTGGCAGCATCTGTGCTGTGAGAAACACAGTTAACGTTTCACGGCAGTCAGCTTTTGTTTCAGCCATCCTTTCAGACTGCTTCTGTCCATGCAATCTCACTTTCTATTCTATCCACATTCTAACCATTCACTCAGTTGCTACATTTTTCATGAATTCCTCATTTCTTTTATTAATGACAATTTTGTATTTCTGGCCTTTGCTTCAGACACCACCACAAGTGGAATCATGTCTCCATCTACCCAATCAAACCACTTCGCTGTCTCCTCACATTGCAATGTTTCTTGAACCCTGACAGACTGTGGAGTTTCTGCTGCTTGATTGCAGTTCTTGCTTCCCGCCAGTAGATGTCACCTCACTCCAATACAGTGAATTTTCCAAATCTGAGAGAGACACAACAGGAAATAATTGTTCACATTCTAGTGAATGTGTGGGATTTAGAAATACTAGGAGTGGAGACGAGTTATTATTGCACTCTGCTATAACATCTTTTATAATGGACTCCAGCATTTTCCCCACGACTGATGTCAGGCTTCTTTTGGGCCCCCTTATCTCGAGAGACAATGGATACGCGCCTGGAGGTGGTCAGTGGTTTGTGAAGCAGCGCCTGGAGTGGCTATAAAGGCCAATTCTGGAGTGGCAGGCTCTTCCACAGGTGTTGCAGAGAAATTTGTTTGTCGGGGCTGTTGCACAGTTGGCTCTACCCTTGCGCCTCCGTCTTTTTTCCTGCCAACTACTAAGTCTCTTCGACTCGCCACAATTTAGCCCTGTCTTTATGGCTGCCCGCCAGCTCTGGCGAATGCTGGCAACTGACTCCCACGACTTGTGATCAATGTCACACGATTTCATGTCGCGTTTGCAGACGTCTTTATAGCGGAGACATGGACGGCTGGTGGGTCTGATACCAGTGGCGAGCTCGCTGTACAATGTGTCTTTGGGGATCCTGCCATCTTCCATGCGGCTCACATGGCCAAGCCATCTCAAGCGCCGCTGACTCAGTAGTGTGTATAAGCTGGGGGTGTTGGCCGCTTCAAGGACTTCAGTGTTGGAGATATAGTCCTGCCACCTGATGCCAAGTATTCTCCGAAGGCAGCGAAGATGGAATGAACTGAGACGTCGCTCTTGGCTGGCATACGTTGTCCAGGCCTCACTAACCGGTATATAAATCGCTGTTTTCTTTCTGCCTCTTTTTTTAAATAGTGGAGTTACACTAACTACCGTCCAATCCATTGGAACTGTTCCAGAGTCGATAGAATTTTGAAAAAAGACCAGAAATGCATCTGCTATTTCAAGGGCCACTTCCTTAAGTACTCTGGGATGTAGATTATCAGGCCCTGGGGATTTATCGGCCTTCAATCCCATCAATTTCCCAAACATTCCCTACTAATACTGATTTCATACAGTTCCTCCTTCTCACTAGACCCTATGTTCCCCAACATTTCTGGGAGATAATTTGTATCCTCCTTTGGGAAGACAGATCCAAAGTATGTATTTAATTGGTCTGCCATTTCTTTGTTCCCCATTATAAATTCCCCCGTTTCTGACTGTAAGGGACCCACATTTGTCTTCACTCATCTATTTCTCTACACATATCGAGAGAAGCTTTTACCGTCAGTTTTTATGTTCTCTGCTAGCTTACTCTCATACTCTATTTCCCCCTTCTTAATCAATCCTTTTGTCCTCCTCTGCTAAATTCCAAACTGCTCACAATCTTCAGGTTTGCTGCTTGTTCTGGCCATTTTATATTTCTCCTCCTTGGATCTAATACTTTCCTTAATTTCTTTTGTGAGCCACAGTTGAGTCACCCTTCCTGTTTTACTTTTGCACAGACAGGAATGAACAATTGTTGTAATTCATCCATGCGCTCTTTAAATGCTAGCCATTGCCTATCCACTGTCAACCCTTTAAGTAACGTTCCCCAATCTATCACAGCCAACTCCCGCCTCATACCTTCATAGTTTTCTTTGTTTAGATTCAGGACCCGAGTCTCGGAATCAACTCTCTCACTCTCCATCTTAATGAAGAATTTTATCATATTATGGGCGCACTTCCCCAAGGGACCCCACACAACAAGATTGTTAACTAATCCTTTCTCATTACACAGTACCCAGTCCAGGATGGCCTGTTCTCTAGAGGTGTTATACACCTCTATCAATTCTCCACTCAATCTCCTTTGAGAAAGGCAGAATAATCCTAGCTTTTCCAACCTAACCTTGTAACTAAAATCCCCCATCCCTGGATCCATTCTGGTAAATCGCCTCTGCGTCCTCTCAAGGACCCTCACATTCTTTCTAAAGTCTGCTGAGCAGAACTGCAAGCAACACTCCAATTGGGGCCTAACCAGAGTTTTATAATGGTTCAGCATAACTTCCCTGCTTTTGTACTCAATGCCTCTATTTATAAAGCCCAAGATCCCATATGCTTTGCGAACCACTCTCGCAATATGACTTGCCTCCTTCAAAGATTGATGCACATGAACCCCAAGTCCCTCTATTCCAAAACAATCTTCAGAACTGTGCCATTAAGTATATATTGCCTCTCCCTATTCCTTATGCCAAAATACATCACCTCACACTTGTCACTATTAAATTCCATCTGCCACCTGTCTGCCCATTCTGCTAGCCTATCACTGTCCTGTTGCAGGCAGTTCATATCATCTTCACTGTTTGCCGCTCCTCCAGGTTTGGTGTCATCGGCATATTTTGAGATTCTACTCTGTATTCCAAGATCCAAGTCACTTACCTTGAGCAAAAAAAGCAGTGGTTCTAGCACTGACCCTTGGGGAACACCACTGTCGACTATCCTCCAGTCTGACAAAGAACCATTTAATAAGACTCGCTGTTTTCTGTCCTTCAACCAATTTTCTATCCAATTGGACACTGACCCTCCTATACCACGAACCTCAATTTTGTTAACCGCCCTTTTATGCGGTACCTTGTCAAACGCTTCCTTAAAATCCATACAAACAACATCCACTGCATTTCCTTCATCAACCTGCTCTGTTAGTTCATCATAAAATGCAGTTAGATTAGTCAAGCATGAACTCCCATTTATAAATCCATGCTCACTCTCCTTAATTAACTCGAACCTCTCCAAGTGACTCTTGATTTTTTACCCTGATTATTCTTTCTAAAACCTTACCCACCGCTGCTGTTAATCTAACTAGCCTGTAGTTACGCAGAATGTCCTTATACCCTTTCTTGAATAAGGGTGTCGCATTTGCCACTGTTTAATCCTCTGGCACCTCCCCCGTATCCAGGGAAGATTGGAAGATTATAGCAAGCCCTTCCGTTATCTGCATCCGCATTTCCTTTCGCAATCTGGGACGTGAGCCATCCGGACCAGGTGATTTATCTTCCCTAAGCACATCCAGCCTTTTTAGTACCTCCCTCTCTCAAATTGTACCCTCTCCATTGACTCTACTCTCTTCACTTCGACTGATATTTTGTCAAATTCCACTTCCTTAGTGATCACTGATACAAAGTACTCATTAAGTAGATTAACATTGCCCTGCACCTCTAAGCTTATATTATCCTTTTTGTCCCTCATAGGCCCGACTCAACCTCTTCCTACCCACTTATCATTTACATGCTGCTCAAAGATTTTTGGGTTTCCTTTCATGTTGACTGTCAGTCTATTCTCATAGAAATAGAGAATAAGCAAATATAGAAGATATAAGTATTTCCCATCCTTGATGAGGTGGAATTTTTTATGCTGTGGGTAGTAATGTCTTGGCCCACGAGTGTGGTGGAAGCAGAGACAATCAATGATTTGAAAAGGAAATTAGATGGATACTTGAAGGAAAGAAACTTGCAGGAGGAAAGGGATCGAGCTGGTGAGTGGAACTGACTAGATTGCTCCGGGGAGAGCCAGCATGGACGTGATAGGCCAAACGACCACCTTCTGTGCTGTTGATGACTCTGTGTTGTTTCTCAAATTCAATCCACTGGTGCTTGGTAAATAATTTCACATCAAATTGTGCAACCAGAAAATCAGAACCAAGGCAAGGGACGCAGAAGGAAGCAAAATTGCTGAAACCCCGGATTGAACCAGAGACCTTTAAATCTTCAACCTAACGCTCTCCCAACTGCGCTATTTCAGCCCGACACTAAAGGTGACTTGGTGTCCTTGTTTTGGAAGAAAATACATACATTCAAGATTTCCAAAAAATTAAAGAACACAACATGTGAGTAATATTCCCCATTGCTTTCTCAGTACTGATGGATTGTGAAGCGGGAGACAGCCAGAAGTGCCTCTGAGCCGCACAGACCCCGAGCTGAGAATGAAATGAGATCAAATACAATCTTTCATAGTGAGATGCTGCTGAGAGGTAAGCGTCCTGAATCAAAGCGAGACTTGCTCATTTCAAACACTCCCTGTACTCTCTGCTCATGAAGCCTTACAAAAGGGAAAAACAGAATGGCACTCAAACTCACAACCCTGCCATTAAAAGTCTCATAATCGACTGACAGAACTGTCACTTCTACTCAGTCTCTTATTGAATGGATGCAACTCCAACGCAGGGGTGGCATTCAAATCCTCCCATGGGTCCACATGTCAGACTGAGTTCCATGTTGTCGACTCAAGCAAAGGAAATCTGCTCACTTCCAAAACTATCAGCGAATTGAAGCTGATTACAATCAACATCATCAGAGGTCAGAACTACCTGGTGAAAGAAGACACCCTGAAGAAGGATCCACAATTATTCAAAGGCATCGACAAAGTGAAAAACAAGAAAATCGATGAGTCAATGCAAGCCAAACAACAGAAACACTGAAGAATTCCATTCCATTCCAGTCCAGAACACAGTCCTGTTGTTTTTGGAGTCAGGTCACAATTGCAGCAACAACTTTATATTCCCACTTGGCTATCTGTCCATTTAGTTAATTACAATTTAGTCGACAAGCTCTTTGAATCCAGTTGTCTGGTCCTCAAGCCAGCTCCGTATGGAAGTCAATTCCACCTTCTGCAAGGCTGAAACCAATAGATCACCTTAATCTAAAAATGCCAGCAGACCAGCGCTCGTCCAGGACTTGAACCCAGGATCTCTCGCATGTTAATTAACCATACTCCCAATGCGAGAATCATACCCCTAGACCAACGAGCCACTGACAGGTCAGGCTTTATTAGCTGCTGTGGAATTTCACTGGAACCCCCCAGCCAATCATCCATTTATTTTCAGATCAAAGCAACATCCTGCAAATGCTGAAATAAAAACAGAAAGTGCTGGAAATGTTCAGCAGCTCTGGCAGCATCTGTGCTGTGAGAAACACAGTTAACGTTTCAGGGCACTCACCTTTTGTTTCAGCCGTCCTTTCAGACTGCTTCTGTCCATCCAATCTCACTTTCTATTCTATCCACATTCTAACCATTCACTACGTTGCTACATTTTTCATGAATTCCTCATTTCTTTTATTAATGACAATTTTGTATTTCTGGCCTTTGCTTCAGACACCACCACAAGTGGAATCATGTCTCCATCTACCCAATCAAACCACTTCTCTGTATCCTCACATTGCAATGTTTCTTAAACCCTGACAGACTGTGGAGTTTCTGCTGCTTGATTGCAGTTCTTGCTTCCCGCCAGTAGATGTCACCTCACTCCAATGCAGTGACGTTTACAAATCTGAGAGAGACACAACAGGAAATAATTGTTCACATTATAGTGAATGTGTGGGATTTAGAAATACTAGGAGTGGAGACGAGTTATTATTGCACTCTGCTATTACATCTTTTATAATGGACTCCAGCATTTTCCCCACGACGGATGTCAGGCTAACCGGTATATAATTCGCTGTTTTATGTCTGCCTCTTTTTTTAAATAGTGGAGTTACATTAACTACCGTCCAATCCATTGGAACTGTTCCAGAGTCGATAGAATTTTGAAAAAAGACCAGAAATGCATCTGCTATTTCAAGGGCCACTTCCTTAAGTACTCTGGGATGTAGATTATCAGGCCCTGGGGATTTATCGGCCTTCAATCCCATCAATTTCCCAAACATTCCCTACTAATACTGATTTCACACAGTTCCTCTTTCTCACTAGGCCCTATGTTCCCCAACGTTTCTGGGTGATAATTTGTGTCCTCCTTTGTGAAGACAGATCCAAAGTATGTATTTAATTGGTCTGCCATTTCTTTGTTCCCCATTATAAATTCCCCCGTTTCTGACTGTAAGGGGCCCACATTTGTCTTCACTAATCTTTTTCTCTACACATATCTATAGAAGCTTTTACAGTCAGTTTTTATGTTCTCTGCTAGCTTACTCTCATACTCTATTTCCCCCTTCTTAATCAATCCTTTTGTCCTCCTCTGCTAAATTCCAAACTGCTCACAATCTTCAGGTTTGCTGCTTGTTCTGGCCATTTTATATTTCTCCTCCTTGGATCTAATACTTTCCTTAATTTCTTTTGTCAGCCACAGTTGAGCCACCCTTCCTGTTTTATTTTTGCACAGACAGGAATGAACAATTGTTGTAATTCTTCCATGCGCTCTTTAAATGCTAGCCATTGCCTATCCACTGTCAACCCTTTAAGTAACGTTCCCCAATCTATCATAGCCAACTCCCGCCTCATACCTTCATCGTTTTCTTTGTTTAGATTCAGGACCCGAGTCTCGGAATCAACTCTCTCACTCTCCATCTTAATGAAGAATTTTATCATATTATGGGCGCACTTCCCCAAGGGACCCCACACAACAAGATTGTTAACTAATCCTTTCTCATTACACAGTACCCAGTCCAGGATGGCCTGTTCTCTAGAGGTGTTATACACCTCTATCAATTCTCCACTCAATCTCCTTTGAGAAAGGCAGAATAATCCTAGCTTTTCCAACCTAACCTTGTAACTAAAATCCCCCATCCCTGGATCCATTCTGGTAAATCGCCTCTGCGTCCTCTCAAGGACCCTCACATTCTTTCTAAAGTCTGCTGAGCAGAACTGGAAGCCACACTCCAATTGGGGCCTAACCAGAGTTTTATAATGGTTCAGCATAACTTCCCTGCTTTTGTACTCAATGCCTCTATTTATAAAGCCCAAGATCCCATATGCTTTGCGAACCACTCTCGCAATATGACTTGCCTCCTTCAAAGATTGATGCACATGAACCCCAAGTCCCTCTATTCCAGTACACACTTTAGAACTGTGCCATTAAGTATATATTGCCTCTCCCTATTCCTTATGCCAAAATACATCACCTCACACTTGTCACTATTAAATTCCATCTGCCACCTGTCTGCCCATTCTGCTAGCCTATCACTGTCCTGTTGCAGGCAGTTCATATCATCTTCACTGTTTGCCGCTCCTCCAGGTTTGGTGTCATCGGCATACTTTGAGATTCTACTCTGTATTCCAAGATCCAAGTCACTTACCTTGAGCAAAAAAAGCAGTGGTTCTAGCACTGACCCTTGGGGAACACCACTGTCGACTATCCTCCAGTCTGACAAAGAACCATTTAATAAGACTCGCTGTTTTCTGTCCTTAAACCACTTTTCTATCCAATTGGACACTGACCCTCCTATACCACGAACCTCGATTTTGTTAACCGCCCTTTTATGTGGTACCTTGTCAAACGCTTCCTTAAAATCCATACAAACAACATCCACTGCATTCCCTTCATCAAGCTGCTCTGTTAGTTCATCAAAAAATGCAGTTAGATTAGTCAAGCATGAACTCCCATTTATAAATCCATGCTCACTCTCCTTAATTAACTCGAACCTCTCCAAGTGACTGTTGATTTTTTACCCTGATTATTCTTTCTAAAACCTTACCCACCGCTGCTGTTAATCTAACTATCCTGCAGTTACCCGGACTGTCCTTACACCCTTTCTTGAATAAGGGTGTCACATTTGCCACTGTTTAATCCTCTGGCACCTCCCCCGTATCCAGGGAAGATTGGAAGATTATAGCAAGCCCTTCCGTTATCTGCATCCGCATTTCCTTTCGCAACCTGGGATGTGAGCCATCCGGACCAGGTGATTTATCTTCCCTAAGCACAGCCAGCCTTTTTAGTACCTCCCTCTCCTAATTTGTACTCTCTCCATTGCCTCTACTTTCTTCACTTCAACTGATATTTTGTCAAATTCCACTTCCTTAGTGATCACTGATACAAAGTACTCATTAAGTAGATTAACATTGCCCTGCACCTCTAAGCTTATATTATCCTTTTTGTCCCTAATAGGCCAGACTCAACCTCTTACTACCAACTTATCATTTACATGCTGCTCGAAGATTTTTGGGTTTCCTTTCATGTTGACTGCCAGTCTATTCTCATAGAAATAGAGAATAAGCAAATATAGAACATGTAAGTATTTCCCATCCTTGATGAGGTGGAATTTTTTATGTTGTGTGTGGCAATGTCTTGGCCCACGAGTGTGGTGGAAGCAGAGACAATCAATGATTTGAAAAGGAAATTGGATGGATACTTGAAGGAAAGAAACTTGCAGGAGGAAAGGGATCGAGCTGGTGAGTGGAACTGACTAGATTGCTCCGGGGAGAGCCAGCATGGACGTGATAGGCCAAATGACCACCTTCTGTGTTGTAAATGACTCTGTGTTGTTTCTCAAATTCAATCCAATGGTGCTTGGGAAATAATCTCAAAGTAAATTGTGCAACTGGAAAATCAGAACCAAGGCAAGGGACGCATAAGGAAGCAAAATTGCTGAAACCCGGGACCTTTAGATCTCCGGTCTAACACTCTCCCAACTGAGCTATTTCAGCCCTACATTAACAGCGGCTTGGTGTCCTTGTTTTGGAAGAAAATACATACATTGAAGTTTTCCAAAAAATTAAAAAACACAACATGTGAGTAATATTCCCCATTGCTTTCTCAGTACTGATGGATTGTGAAGCGGGAGACAGCCGGAAGTGCCACTGAGCCGCACAGACCCCGAGCTGAGAATGAAATGAGATCAAATTCAATCTATCATAGTGAGATGCTGCAGAGAGGTAAGAGTCCTGAATCAAAGCGAGGCTTGCTCATTTCAAACACTCCCTGTACTCTCTGCTCATGAAGCCTTACAAAAGGGAAAAACAGAATGGCACTCAAACTCACAACCCTGCCATTAAAAGTCTCATATTCGACTGGCAGAACTGTCACTTCTACTCGGTCTCTTATTGGATGGATGCAACTGCAACGCAGGTGTGGCATTCAAATCCTCCCATGGGTCCACATGTCAGACTGAGTTCCATGTTGCAGACTCAAGCAAAGGAAATCTGCTCACTTCCAAAACTATCAGCGAATTGAAGCTGATTACAATCAACATCATCAGAGGTCAGAACTACCTGGTGAAAGAAGACACCCTGAAGAAGGATCAACAATTATTCAAAGGCATCGACAAAGTGAAAAACAAGAAAATCGATGAGTCAATGCAAGCCAAACAACAGAAACACTGAAGAATTCCATTCCATTCCAGTCCAGAACCCAGTTCCTGTTGTTTTTGGAGTCAGGTCACAATTACAGCAACAACTTTATATTCCCACTTGGCTATCTGTGCATTTAGTTAATTACAATTTTGTCGACAAGCTCTTTGAATCCAGTTGTCTGGTCCTCAAGCCAGCTCCGTATGGAAGTCAATTCCACCTTCTGCAAGGCTGAAACCAATAGATAACCTTAATCTAAAAATGCCAGCAGACCAGCGCTCGTCCAGGACTTGAACCCAGGATCTCTCGCATGTTAATTAACCATACTCCCAATGCGAGAATCATACCCCTAGACCAACGAGCCACTGACAGGTCAGGCTTTATTAGCTGCTGTGGAATTTCACTGGAACCCCCCAGCCAATCATCCATTTGTTTTCAGATCAAAGCAACATCCTGCAAATGCTGAAATAAAAACAGAAAGTGCTGGAAATGTTCAGCAGCTCTGGCAGCATCTGTGCTGTGAGAAACACAGTTAACGTTTCAGGGCACTCACCTTTTGTTTCAGCCATCCTTTTAGACTGCTTCTGTCCATCCAATCTCACTTTCTATTCTATCCACATTCTAACCATTCACTACGTTGCTACATTTTTCATGAATTCCTCATTTCTTTTATTAATGACAATTTTGTATTTCTGGCCTTTGCTTCAGACACCACCACAAGTGGAATCATGTCTCCATCTACCCAATCAAACCACTTCGCTGTCTCCTCACATTGCAATGTTTCTTGAACCCTGACAGACTGTGGAGTTTCTGCTGCTTGATTGCAGTTCTTGCTTCCCGCCAGTAGATGTCACCTCACTCCAATACAGTGAATTTTCCAAATCTGAGAGAGACACAACAGGAAATAATTGTTCACATTCTAGTGAATGTGTGGGATTTAGAAATACTAGGAGTGGAGACGAGTTATTATTGCACTCTGCTATAACATCTTTTATAATGGACTCCAGCATTTTCCCCACGACTGATGTCAGGCTAACCGGTATATAATTCGCTGTTTTCTTTCTGCCTCTTTTTTTAAATAGTGGAGTTACATTAACTACCGTCCAATCCATTGGAACTGTTCCAGAGTCGATAGAATTTTGAAAAAAGACCAGAAATGCATCTGCTATTTCAAGGGCCACTTCCTTAAGTACTCTGGGATGTAGATTATCAGGCCCTGGGGATTTATCGGCCTTCAATCCCATCAATTTCCCAAACATTCCCTGCTAATACTGATTTCATACAGTTCCTCCTTCTCACTAGACCCTATGTTCCCCAACATTTCTGGGAGATAATTTGTATCCTCCTTTGTGAAGACAGATCCAAAGTATGTATTTAATTGGTCTGCCATTTCTTTGTTCCCCATTATAAATTCCCCCGTTTCTGACTGTAAGGGGCCCACATTTGTCTTCACGAATCTTTTTCTCTACACATATCTATAGAAGCTTTTACAGTCAGTTTTTATGTTCTCTGCTAGCTTACTCTCATACTCTATTTCCCCCTTCTTAATCAATCCTTTTGTCCTCCTCTGCTAAATTCCAAACTGCTCACTATCTTCAGGTTTGCTGCTTGTTCTGGCCATTTTATATTTCTCCTCCTTGGATCTAATACTTTCCTTAATTTCTTTTGTAAGCCGCAGTTGAGCCACCCTTCCTGTTTTACTTTTGCACAGACAGGAATGAACAATTGTTGTAATTCATCCATGCGCTCTTTAAATGCTAGCCATTGCCTGTCCACTGTCAACCCTTTAAGTAACGTTCCCCAATCTATCATAGCCAACTCCCGCCTCATACCTTCATAGTTTTCTTTGTTTAGAGTCAGGACCCGAGTCTCGGAATCAACTCTCTCACTCTCCATCTTAATGAAGAATGTTATCATATTATGGGCGCACTTCCCCAAGGGACCCCACACAACAAGATTGTTAACGAATCCTTTCTCATTACACAATACCCAGTCTCGGATGGCCTGTTCTCTAGAGGTGTTATACAGCTCTATCAATTCTCCACTCAATCTCCTTTGAGAAAGGCAGAATAATCCTAGCTTTTCCAACCTAACCTTGTAACTAAAATCTCCCATCCCTGGATCCATTCTGGTAAATCGCCTCTGCATCCTCTCAAGGACCCTCACATTCTTTCTAATGTCTGCTGAGCAGAACTGGAAGCAACACTCCAATTGGGGCCTAACCAGAGTTTTATAATGATTCAGCATAACAACCCTGCTTTTGTACTCAATGCCTCTATTTATAAAGCCCAAGATCCCATATGCTTTGCTAACCACTCTCGCAATATGTCTTGCCACCTTCAAAGATCGGTGCACATGAACCCCAAGTCCCTCTATTCCAGCACACTCTTTATAACTGTGCCATTAAGTATATATTGCCTCTCCCTATTCCTTATGCCAAAATACATCACCTCACACTTGTCACTATTAAATTCCATCTGCCACCTGTCTGCCCATTCTGCTAGCCTATCACTGTTCTGTTGCAGGCAGTTCATATCATCCTCACTGTTTGCCACTCCTCCAAGTTTGGTGTCATCGGCATATTTTGAGATTCTACTCTGTATTCCAAGATCCAAGTCACTTACCTTCAGCAAAAAAAGCAGTGGTTCCGGCACTGACCCTTGGGGAACACCACTGTCGACTATCCTCCGGTCTGACCAAGAACCATTTAATATGACTCGCTGTTTTCAGTCTTTAAAACAATTTACTATCCAAATGGACACTGACCCTCCTAATCCATGAACCCCAATTTTGCTAACCACCCTTTTATGTGGTACTTTATAAAATGCTTTCGTAATATCCATTTCAACAACATCCACTGCATTCCCTTCATCAGTATTCTCAGATAGTTTATCAACAAATGCAGTTAGATTCGTCAAGCATGAACTCCCATTGATAAATCCATGCCCACTCTCCTGAATTAACTCAAGCCTCTCCAAAGGACTTGATTTTTTTCCCTGACCTGTTGATCTCATGCTGATAGCAAGCTCACCATAGAGCATGTTTTTGGCAATGTGACCGTCATCCATTTGGCCCAGTCAACAGAGTTACCGCTGACTCAAGAGGGCGAACATGCTGCGGATCCCTGCACGCTGGTGTACTTCCGCATTCGGCACTCTGTCCTGCCAGGAGATGCCCAGTATCCATCTGAGGCAGAGGAGGTGGAAGCTGTTCAGCCGCTTTTTTTGGCTTGTATAAGTTGTTGATGCTTCTCTACTATAAAGGAGGGTGCTGAGAACACAAGCCTGGTACACGTGGAGCTTTGTATTTTCGGTCAGTTTGCTGTCGGTTCACACTTGTCTTCTCAACTTTGACATGACAGCTGCAGCTTTGGCAATCCTGGTGCTGATTTCAGCTTCAAGGGCCAGATTGCTGGTGATTGTTGATTGAAGGTATGTGAAGCTGTTGACAACCTCCAAAGTGACGTTGTCGATGTTGATGGAAAGTGGAGTCTCTACGTCCTGGCCCGTAACTTTCATCTTCCTGATGCTGATTGTCAGTCCAAACTCGTTGCAGGCCAGGGAGAACCGATCTACACGCTGTTGTGACTGAACTTCATTATGGGATGTCAGCACAGCATCATCAGCAAATAGCAACTCACAGACTAGGAATTTACCCACTTTGGTCTTGGCGCACAGTCTTGCCAAGTTGAACAGCTTGTCGTCAGCTCTGATGTGCAGGTGAACACCTATATCTGAGTAATTGAAAGTGTACAATATCAGCATGGAGAAGAATATGCCAATTATAAAGGATGTGATAACTAGACAGTTCGAAAATGATGACATGATTGGGCAGAGTCAACATAGATTTATGAAAAGGAAAACAGGTTTGAAAAACCTGTTGAGATTTTTGAGGATGTTACCTATAGAACAGATAAAGGAGAACCAGTGGATGTGTGGTATTTGTATTTTCCTTTGGTAAGGTCCCACACAGGAGGTGAGTAAACAAAATTAGAGCACATAGGCTTGGGGATAATATACTGATATGGATTGAGAATTGGTTAACAGACCGAAAACAGAGAGCAGGAATAACGGGTCCTTCTCAGGATGGCAGGCTGTTACTATTGGGGTACTGCAAGGATCAGTGTTGGAGCCACAGCTGTTAACAACCTATATAAATGATTTGGATGTGGGGATTAAATGTAATATTTCCAAGTTTGCAGATGACACAAAGCTCGGTGAAGTGTGAGTTGTGAGGAGGATGCAGAGAGGCTTCCAGGGGACCTGGAGAGGCTAAGTGAATGGGCAAGAACATGGAATATAATGTGAATAAGTGTGAAGTTATTCACTTTGGTAGAATAAATAGAAAGACAGAGTATTTCTTAAATGGTGAGAGGTTGGGAAGTGTCGATGTCCAAAGGGACCTGGGTGTCCTTGTTCCTGAGACACTAAAAGCTCTTGTGCAGGTGCAGCAATCAATTAGGAAGGCAAATGGTATGTTGTACCCACACGAGGGGTCATGAGTACAGGAGTAAAGATGTCTTGCTGCAATTGTATAGAGCCTTGGTGAATTCGCACTGGAGTATTGTGTACAGTTTAGTCTCCTCATCTTCTGAAGGATACACTTGCCATAGAGGGGGGTGAAACAGAGGGTCAACAGACTAATCTTTTTTTTGCATTTATTTCATTTCATCTCAGTTTGTTCAGTTTGCTTACCTACTGTTTTTTTTTCAGGTTTGTACTTCCTGCTGCTCAATATTCAGTCCATTAACACCTAATCTGTACTAATGCTTTGTCTTTCAACACACCATTAACATATTGTTTGCCTTTGCTGCATGACCTTTTGGTCAGCTATGTGGCCTTGTCCAATCTACACCTTCTCCTTTGTTATCTCTTGCCCCACCCCCACCCCACTTGCTTATAACCTGTGGCTTTTCTAATATATGTCAGTTCCGAAGATGGGTCACTGACCTGAAACGTTAACTCTGCTTCTCTTTTCACAGATGCTGCCAGACCTGCTGAGTGGTTCCAGCATTTCTTGTTTTTATGTCACCAGACTAATCCCTGGGATGGTGGGATTGTCTTATGAGGAAACTGGGCCTGTACTCCTTAAAGTTTCGAAGAATGAGAGGTGATCTGATTGAAACTGACAAAATTCTTACAGGGCGTGACAGTGTGGATGTAGACAGGATGTTTGCCCTGGTTGGTGAGTCTAAAACCAAAGGACATCGTCTCAGAATAAGGAGTAGGCCATTTAAAACTGAGATGGGTGGAATTTCTTCACTCAGACGGTGGTGAATCATTGGAATACTGTGCCCCAGAGGGCTGTGGCAGCTCAATCATTGAGCATATTCAAGACAGAAATTGATAGAAATCTTGATACTCATGACATCAAGGGATATGGGGATAGCATGGGAAAGGGGCTTTGAGGTAGGTGATCAGCCATGATCGAATTGAATGACAGAGCAGGCTCGACGGGCTGAATAGCTTACTCCGATGTTCCTCTGTTCCTAAGAGAGTTGGCGCCAGCGCGCAGCCCTGCTTTACCCCACTGCTGATCTTGAAAGCGTCTGATGTTGCTCCATTGTAACTGATGGAACTGTGCATGTTCTCGTGGAAAGAAGAGATGATGCCCAAGAGGTCAGGAGGGCAGCCTGTGTTCCATTGCAGTTTGAAGAGGCCGTCTCTGCTGACAAGATCAAAGGCCTTAGTGATGTTAGCAAAAATGTGTGAGGCTCTGTGGCGCAATGGATAGCGTGTTGGACTTCTAAATAATGATTGAGACGATACTCAAAGGTTGTGGGTTCAAGTCCCACCAGAGTTAGATTTTGGACCAGAAACAGAGGAGCACAACGGAACAACAAATGAAAAAATGCGCCAAAAGCACAGACTCGGAGACAGAGCGAGAGAGAGAGGAGCAGAGCAGGGGAAAAAAAAATCGAGGAGTGACGTCACAATGGAGAGTGAGAGCAGGGAAACAGAGAGCCGCTGGGGTGAGGAAACAGGATTTGGTTCTTCCTTCGGTGCAGTGGAAGGAGCTGTTTGGTGAGGATCTGGTAAGCTGTGACATCACATGCAAGCAGGTAGTTGATTGGTTTGGAAGAACCGACCTGCTTGATGCGCATCTGGTAAGTGATTAAGATCCATTTTAGTCCTAACGTTTATAATAGTAAACAAACTAGTGGTAAGTTTAATAAAATATGCAATAAAATGAATAATTGAATAAAATATTTAAGTAGTTAATTGAAACACGTTAAGGATGACAGGACAGGTGATGTGTCACAGCTGCAGCATGTGGGAGTTCCTGGATGCCAGTGTGATCCAGGGCAAACACGTCTGCAGTAAGTGTTTGCGGCTCAAAGAGGGAGAAAAAAGGAATGTAGTGGTAGTAGGGGACAGTATAGTAAGGTGGATTGACTCTGTTCTCTGCAGCAAAAGCAAGAGTCCAGACGGCTGTGTTGCCTGCCGGTGCCAGGATTCAGGACATCTGCTCAGGGCTGGAGCAAAACATACAATGGGAGGGGGAGTATCCAGTCGTCGTGGTCCATGTCGGTACCAAAGACATAGGCAGGACAAGGATAGAGGTTCTGCAAAGTCAGTATGAGGAACTAGGCACCAAATTAAGAAGCAGAACCTCAAAGTTAATCATCTCTGGATTATTACCTGAGCCATGTGAAAATTGGCATAGGACAAATAAGATTAGAGAAAGTAATGTGCGGCTGAAAGACTGGTGTGGTAGTAGTGGGTTCTGGTTCGTGGGGCATTGGCACCAGTACTGGGGAAAGAGGTGGCTGTACCGTTGGGACTGTCTACACCGGAACCGTGCTGGTGCCGGTGTTCTAGCGAGCCACATAACGAGGGAAGTAGAGACGGTTTTAAACTGAATAGTGGGGGCAAGGGATCAAATTTGGGACGATATGGTGAATCAAGGAGGAGAGACAAGGCACGAGAGAAAGGTATAAATATGGGAAATGATAAACAGACTGTGACAGGAAGGGACAGAATGTACAAATCTAAGAGTAAATCGACAGATAAGGCTAGAGGTGACAAAAATAATAAAAGGACAAAACTAAATGCTCTGTATCTGAATGCATGGAGCATTTGAAACAAAACAGATGAACTGGGAGCACAAATAGAATAAATAAGTACGATCTGATCGTCATGACAGAGACATGGCTGCAGGGCGACATAGATTGGGATGTGAATATTGGAGGTGACATGGCATTTTGTAAGGACAGGAAGCGAGGAAAAGGTGGCGGGGTAGCTCTGTTAATTGATGATGGTATTAGCGTAATAGAGAGGGATGACCTGAGTTCTGGAGATCAGGATGCAGAAGCAGTTTGAGTACAAATGAGAAATCATAAAGGCAAGAAGTCACTTGTGGGAGTGGTGTACAGGCCACCTAACATTAACCACACTGTCGGATGGGATATAAAGGAAGAAATAATGGCAGCTTGTCAGAAAGGTACTGTGATAATTATGGGGGATTTTAATCTACATATAGATTGGAAAATTCAGATGGGCAGAGGTAGCCTAGATGAGGAATACATAGAATGTTTTGGGGATAATTTCTTGGAACAATACATTCTGGAGCCAACCAGAGAGCAGGCTATACTAGACCTGGCATTGTGCAACGAGATAGGATTAATTAATGACCTCATAGTTAAGGTGCCCCTAGGTAGTAGCAATTATAATATGATTGAATTTTACATTCAGTTTGAGGGAGAGGAGAGTGGGTCCCAGACTAGTATTTTAAATTTAAATAAGGGCAATTATAAGGTCATGAAAGCAGAGCTAGCTAAAGTGAACTGGCAAATTAGGTTAAGGGATAAGTCAATAGAGATGCAGTGGCAGACATTTAAGGGGAAATTTCAGAATACACAGAATAGATACATTTCAACGAGAAAGAAAAGTTCCAAAGGTGGGACTCACCATCCATGGTTCACGAAAACAGTTAAAGATACTATCAAACTTAAAGAAAAAGCCTATAATTGTGCAAAGGTGGGAGGCAGGTCAGAAGATTGGACAGAATATAAAAAAAACAGCAAAGAATGACTAAAAGATTGATAAGGAAGGTAAAATTAGAGTATGAGAGAAAGCTCGCAAGAAATTTCAAAACAACTAGTAAGAGTTTCGATAGATATTTTAAAAAGAAAAGAGTTAACAAAGCGACTGTTGGTCCAATAGAAAGTGTGTCTGGGGAATTGATAATGGATAATTAAGAGATGGCAGATGAATTGAACAGATACTTTGCATCGGTCTTCACTATTGAGTATACAAATAACATCCCAGTATTAGCCGTATATCAGGAAATTGAAGGGATGGAGGAACTCAAGAAAATTACAATCACCAGGGAAGTGTTACTAAACAAATTGTTGGAGCTGCGGGTTGACAAGTCGCCAGGTCCTGAATTGGCTAGTGAGATAGTTGATGCGCTGGTTTTAATATTCCAAAATTCCCTAAATTCGAGAAGGTTCCGTTAGATTGGAAAAGAGTGAATGTAACTCATTTATTCAAAAAGGGAGGGAGACAGAAAGCAGGAAACGACACGCCAGTTAGCTTAACATTTGTCTCAGGGAAAATGTTTGGAGCTATTACAGAGGATGTTATAGCAGGGCATTTAGAAAAAATTAAGGTAATCAGGCAGAGTCAACATGGTTTTTTGAAAGGGAAATCATGTTTAACCAATTTATTGGAGTTCTTTGAGGGAGTTACATGTGCTATGGATAAAGGGGAACCAGTGGATGTATTGTATTTCGATTTCCAGAAGGATAAGGTGCCATATCAAAGGTTATTGCAGAAAATAAAAGTTCATGGTGTCGGGGATAACATATTGGCATGGATAGAAGATTGGCTAGCTGACAGGAAACAGAGAGTCAGCATAAATGGGTCATTTTCTGGTTGGCAAGAAGTAACGAGTGGTGTTCCACAGGGATCTGTGCTGGGGCCTCAACTTTTTACAATTTATATAAATGACTTAGATGAAGGGACCGAAGATATTGTTGCTAAATTTGCTGATCACAAAGATAGGTAGGAAAGTAGGTTGTGAAGAGGACATAAGGGGGCTACAAAGGGATATAGATAGGTTAAGTGATTGGGCAAAGACCTGGCAAATGGAGTATAATGTGGGAAAGTCGGAAATTGTCCACTATGGCAGGAAGAATAAAAAAGCATATTATCTAAATGGTGAGAGATTGCAGAGCTCTGAGATGCAGAGGGATCTGGGTGTCCGAGGGCATGAATTGCAAAAGGTTAGTATGTAGGTCCAGCACGTAATTAGGAAAGCTAATAGAATGTTATCATTTATCACCATGGGAATTGAATACAATAGTAGGGAGGTTATGCTTCAGCTATACAGGACATTGGTGAGACCTCTTCTGCAGTACTGAGTACTGTACTGGTCTCCTTATTTGCGGAAGGATGTAAATGCATTGGAGGTAGTACAGAGAAAGTTTACGAGACTAATACATGGAATGGGTCGGCTGTCTTACGAGGAAAGATTGGACAAGCTAGGCTTGTCTCCGCCAGAGTTTAGAAGAGAAAGAGGCGACATGATTTGTTATTTAATTTATTAATTAACAAATTAGCTATCCTCCAGTCTTCCGGTACCTCACCCGTGGCTAACGATGATACAAAAATCTCTGCCAGCGCCCCAGCAATCTCCTCCCTTGCTTCCCATAGCATCCTAGGATACATCTGATCAGGCCCTGGGGATTTATCCACCTTAATGCGCTTCAAAACCTCCAACACCTCCTCCTTTGTAATGTTGATATGCTGCAGGATATCGCTGTTCCCTCCCTTGAACTCACTAGCTTCCATGACCTTCTCCACGGTAAATACAGACGAGAAATATTCATTTAAGACCTCGCCCATTTCGCGTGGCTTCACACATAGATTGCCACACTGATCCTTAAGGGGACCTACACTCTCCCTAGCTACCCTTTTACTCTTAATACACTTATAGAATCTTTTAGGATTCTCCTTTATCTTATCTGCCAGGGAAATCTCATGGCCCCTTTTCGCCCTCCTAATTTCCTTCTTAAGTATACTCCTATATCCCCTATACTTCTCGAGGGACTCGCTCGATCCCAGCTGCCTATACCTGACGTATGCCTCCTTCTTTGTCCTGACCAGACCCTCAATATCCCTCGTCAACCAAGGTTCCCTAAACTTGCCAGCCTTGCCCTTCCATCAAACAGGAACATGCTGGCCCTGAACTCTTCCTATCTCACTTTTAAAAGCCTCCCACTTGCCAGAAGTCCCTTTACCTGTAAACAGCCTCTCCCATTCAACTTTTGAGAGTTCCTGTCTGATGCCATGGAAATTAGCCTTCCCCCAATTTAGGACTTCAACCTGAGGACCAGTCCTATTCTTTTTCATAACTATCTTGAAGCAAATAGAGTTATGGTCACTGGTCCCAAAGTGCTCCCCCACTGCCATATCAACCACCTGCCCATCCTCATTTCCGAAGAGGAGATCGAGTGTAGCCCCTTCTCTAGTCGGGCCATCCACGTACTGCTTCAGAAAACTATCCTGGACTCACTTAACAAATTCTTCCCCATCTGATCCCTTAGCACTAAGGCAGTCCCAGTCAATATTAGGGAAGTTAAAATCACCTACTATTACAACCCTATAATTCCTATACCTATCTGTGATTTCCCTACATATATGCTCCTCCACTTCCCTCTGACTATTGGGGGGCCTATGGTATAATCCCATCAAAGGGATCACCCTTTTATTATTTCTAAGTTCTACCAGTATGGCCTCACTGGACATTCACCCCGGAATATCCTCTCTAAGTACTGCCGTGATGTCCTCCCTAATCAATAGTGCAACTCCCCCTCCTCTCTTACCTCCACCTCTGTCACGCCGGAAGGATCGGTACCGCGGAACATTGAGCTGCCAGTCCTGCCCATCCCTCAACCACGTTTCCGTAATAGCTACAATACCACATTCCCATGTACCGATCCATGCTCTGAGTTCATCTGCCTTACCTGTAAGGATACTTGCATTAAAGTTAATGCGGTTTAGCCCACCAGACCTTCCACGCTCCCTGTCCTGCCCCTGCCTGGCCTGCCTACTGGACTTGCTTGCTTTAACCTCTCCATTTGCCTCAACTATCTCATCGGAGAGACTACTACTTTGGGTCCCACCCCCGCTGCAAGACTAGTTTAAACCCTCCAGAGTATTACTATAAAACCTCCCTACAAGGATATTGGTCCCCTTCCAGTTCAGATGCAACCCATCCCTCTTGTACAGGTCACCTCTGCACCAGAAGAGATCCCAATGATCCAAGTACCTGAAGCCCTCCCGCCTACGCCAGTCTTCAGCAATGCATTCATTTGCCTAATCCTCCTATTCCTACCCGCACTAGCACGTGTCACAGGGAGTAATCCTGAGATTACAACCCTAGAGGTCCTGCTCTTTAACCTTCTGCCTAACGCCCTATATTCACTTTGCAGAACCTCATCTCTCTTCCTGCCTATGTCGTTCGTACCAATATGGACCATGATCTCTGGCTGCACACCCTCCCCTTTCAGAATTTCCGGCAGCTGCTCCGAAACATCCTTGACCCGAGTATGAGGGAGGCAACATACCATCCTGGAGTCTCGTTTGTGGCCACAGAAACGCCTACCTGCACCACTTATGATAGAATCCCCTATCACAATAGCTCTTCCTCCCCTTTTCCTCCCCTGCTGTGCAGCAGAGCCCTCCGTGGTGCCACGGACCGCGCTGTTGCTCTTTTCCCCGGGAGGTCTTCCCCCCAACAGGAACCAAAGCGGTGTATCTGTTTGAGAGGGGGATGGCCACAGGGGACTCCTGCACTACCTGCCTGCTCCTACTATTCCATCTGGTGGTCACCCATCCCTTTTCTGCCTGTGCATCCATTACCTGCAGTGCGACCACCTCACTAAACATGCTATCCATGACGCCCTCAGCTTCGTGGATGCTCCACAGTGAAACCACCTGCAGTTCAAGCTCCATAATGCGAGTAGCCAGTAGCTGCAGCTGGATACACATCCTGCACACATGGTCGTCATGGAGACTGGGAGGGTTCCTGAATCCCCACATAGCGCAGGAGGAGCATATCACGGGGCTGAGCTCTCCTGCCACGATTTACCCTTAGATTAATTCGTTACTCCCTTAATTAAAAAATACTAATGACACTAGGGGCCTTGTTCTACCCATTACAATCTAAAGTCCTTCAAAAGCTACACTGAATAAAAAAAACACTTTAGTTATACTCATCTTATCAGCAGAGGTTTTTTTTTCAAGTAAAAAACTTTGCCCTTTTCTTTAAGATATTTAAATACACTAACAGCAGTGACTCACCAACCAATCACCTTGCAGCCCTCCTCTGACATCACAGTTGGCTTCGTTTTTTTCAAAACTCCAGCACACTGGAAGAGCTCCACTCCACTCCTGGAAGGTAAGAGACTGGGCCTCGATCCTCGGATTGGATTTATCGGCTCCGCTCTCGGCGTTCTCCTCATTTCGGTCCATATAGGTCTGCTCCTCTCCGCTCCTCTCCGCTCCCGGAAGGTAATTCACCAGCTTTTACAGAAAAGTAGGTCTTAAGCTGTTGCAGTACCTGTTAGAAAGATAGTCTAAGTTATTCTGAAGCCATCTTCCAATGTCATCTACATGGAAGCAGGATTTTAAAGGATAAGATGTAGTTTTTAAAAGTCACTTCAATCTTGCTCAAGAGTCTTTACAAAGAAGCCAAGTAAATCTTGATAAAAAGTCATATACATTTAGAGATCTTTTAAAAGCACTTCAATCTTGTTAATAAAAAGTCAGATGTAAATTTAAGAACTCTGATCAGGCGATGCTAAAAGGTTTCATGCAATTAAGAAATAAAATACAACATTTAAAATGTCTGAACTCCCTCTGAAAGTTGACAACTGCTGCTGCCGGTGTCTTCCTGGAATAGTGGAGCTGTTGTGTCAACAGAAAAGTCCTTCCCGAGCACCCCTGAGCCTGTTGGTACCGGCTTTAATCCAACCCAGGTAAAAATCAGGGTACATTGTGGGCAATGAGCCCAAATTGCTGAACTACAGGTCCCTGTCACTTTAAAGAGTGGGCTGGTGCGATTATGATCAGAGGCTCCTTCTAAGCACATTTCTCACCACCACAACTTCCAGATGCTGGTGTTAGTGTGTGCATGTACCAGCAGTTGCAGTGCTGTTCAGACCCTCAATAGCAGTGAAAGTCTCAGAGTTCACCGCTATTGGGCTGTAAAATCCAGGCCAATATCTCACAGTCCTGTTAGATTTGCTCTCCCTCTGTACAAAATCAAACTCCACACATTGTCTTTCACTCACTCCTGTTTCCAGCCCTGATGGTGCAGAAATCCCCTCTCAAAGGTACACAATCCAGTTGATTTCTGATCAAATACCTCCTTCCTCATTCAATAGAGGAAACAGAGACATGAACAGGAGTCAGGTGCAAGAAAGTTTCACCAACAGAGCAAAGAAAGGCACCAACAAAAGTCACCCCTACTTTCCAAATCATTTCACTGGAATATTCTTTCACTTGTTTTGTCGGATGACTGCAATAAATCTGAAAATGAGCACCATGAGGTTTGTGTTCACTAGTCACTTGTTCTCCTGTGTTTGTCTGTCAGGTTTGTAATTCAGTTTGTATTGGATATTGAAGAGAATCTCTTTTCAAGATGATTGCACATCGCACTGTGTTTAAAGCAACCAACTTGGAAAATGGCAGAAAATGAATGTTTCAATACCTGTGTGACCAGATTCTTCCAATGCTTTTCAACAGCTAGATTGATGATGCTTGCAATCTGTATCCTGTGGAGAATGGGAGAGGAGAATAAAAACATGGTGCATGAACAGGACAGACTGTGTAAAATGGGAGCACAGAAATACTGCCACCTCATTGAAAGTTAATGAGATTTATTCCAAGTCAGACACCTGTCCACAATGAACAAGTGAATACATTAATTGTCCACTTTCAATCTAAATGGGACTGAGGTTCCAACAGAGAAGTTTTCTGGAAAATACCTGCTGCGGTTTTAAAATTGATGATCTGGAACATCTTATACTAACTTTCAAATAACTGGAGTGATTGTATAGTTCTCATAGTGGAGAGAAGGAGTTGTTTATAAATATAAGCAGAGAAACACATTTGTGGATTGGTGAATGAGCTTTAACTTTCTGAAATGTATTTGTCCATTGATTGCAGGTCACTGGAAATTCTTTTTTACATTTCAATTGTAGCAGCAGCAGTTAACAGCAAAATGTCTGATTAATCAGAGTCGTGGGTCTGGGAAACACTTAAACAGCCGAGACCCTGTAAAACAGAACTCCAAGTAATAGTTTAAATAAGGCACTGAACTGACAGAGCGGTAAAGGCCTGCTCAGGTCAGGAACCTGACAGAACCACATTAGACCCGAGCCCGACCCGGCCCGAGTATCTCCATTTATTCCCACGCCCAAACTAACCCGAGCCTCACCCGACCACTGGAATGTTCATTTTATCTACCTCCCGATTCCGAATCTGCAGGAAGCTGCAGCATGAGCGCAATGACGTCATAGAGATGCTCACTTGCTCACTGAGCAGACTCAGAGTTTCCCTCCTTGATGACCCGGACTCCCAGCTTAGGTTGGCTTTTCAACTTTTGACACTTATTAAACTCAACTTCCCAGCAGAGTTAAATGTAATACTTAGTGTGTGTCCGACACGGACTCAGCCCGACCTGGACCCAGCCCGACCTGAACCTGGCCCGACCTGACCGAGCCCGAAAGCCAGACCCGGAAGAGCGACCCAACACGACCCGGACCCGACACAGGTCGTAGGGTCCCATCGGGTTCAGGTCGGGTGGCAGGCCTTTCCAGAGCGGAGGTCAGATGAGGATTGAATTAATTTCAATCACTGAATCTGAACAAGAAGTAAATCTGTCAGGAATGGAAGACTTTGCTTTATGTGTGAGCTTGTGGTGCAACGGTAGCGTGTCTGTATCCAGATTAGAAGGTTGTGTGTTCAAATCACGTCAGGCTCAGTTATGTTTTCCAGCAGCTCATGTTCCTGGATTTTATATCAGAAGAGAGTGCGTTCTCTTGGAATGTTCGTGCATGGTAGAATTTCAAGATCAACTTTAATAGATTAAAATCCTGATTTCTGGTTCCGTTCCATTTCCATGCACAGTTCTTATTTCACACTGTTTTATATCAGAACAATGTTTCAGGGATGTGATGTGTCCATTGTTTGCACAATCGCTCTGTCACCCAGTGTGAGAAATAAAACACAAACCGCACAGCGTGCGGCTCAAACCCATACCTGGCTCTGTCTATCGGCCGCTTAGTTCAGTTGGTTAGGACGCAGTGTTGATAACAACAAGGCTGTGGATTTGATCCCCATGTGCGCTGTCACATGGTCAGTCATTAATTTGACACATTTTTGTAACACTTAAAATCCAACTTTTAGATGCAAACAAGTTTACATAAAATGTCAAAGGGAATTTATTTTGAATAACATCCATTGCATCTTTGTC
The DNA here is from genome assembly GCF_036365525.1 of Heterodontus francisci. Lineage (NCBI taxonomy): Eukaryota > Metazoa > Chordata > Chondrichthyes > Heterodontiformes > Heterodontidae > Heterodontus > Heterodontus francisci. The sequence continues at coordinate 914,232 of NW_027141723.1, forward strand.
ACTGGTCTGGAGTAACACAGAATTCTTTCCAATTGTCTTCCATTTGCTGATAAACATTGAACTCGTGGCCTTTCTCGTTAATGGTCACGAGCAGCAAAAACAGACAGAGCAAGTCTGACCGCCCAGAGATGTGGAAAAGGCTTCAGTTTGGGACAAATGCAGCAAATCAAATGTTCACCCGGCCCCGAAAGATTCAAAAACTGGGGAAAAGGACACAAGGAGATAGAGAATAAGCTAAAGCTGACAATGTAAATATTTCCCATCATTGATATCTCTCTATTCCAATCCAACCTTCAGAGTTGGGTAAATAATTTCAGTGTAAATTGTGCAGCTCAAGAGTCAAAACCAAAGGGCGATGCAGAATAAAGGAGAACTGCCAAAACCCAGATTGAACCAGGGATCATCAGTCCAACACACTCCCAACTGAGCTATTTCAGTCTCACAGGCTTGGGATGATAAGTGGCAAGTAACATTCGCACCACACAAGTGCCAGGCAATGACCATCTCCAACAAGAGAGAATCTAACTATCTCCCCTTGACAGTCAATAGCACTACAATCACTGAATCCCCCACCATCAACATCATGGAGGTTACCATGGGTAGCCACACAAATAATGTGACGACAAGAGCAGGTCAGAGGCTTGGAATCCTGAGGTGAGTAATTACAGTGCAGCTGTTGGCTCCACCCCAGGGGCTGAATTTGTTCTGTAAACCATGAAGCAGCTTCCTCTCAAATCCCAGATTTATCAATAAATCCTCTTACAAAAGCCCCAAAGTGTGATATATTCCTCTCACGCATCCATGACTCCTGACTCCCCAAAGCCTGTCCACCATCTGCAATTCACAAGTCAAGAGTGTGATGGAATACTCTCCACTTGCCTGGATGGGTGCAATTCCAACTCAAGAATCTCAACACCGTCCAGGACAAAGCAGCCTACTTGATTAGCACCCCATCTACAAACATTCACTCCCTCCACCATCGGCACACAGTAGCAGCAGTGTGTACCGTCTACAAGATGCACTGCAGCAATGCACCAAGACTCCTGAGACAGCACCTTCCAAACCCAGCGACCTTCACCACCGAGAAGGGCAAGGGCAGCAAATGCAGGGGATACAACCACCTGCAAGTTCCCCTCCAAGCCACACACCATCCTGACTTGGAACTATATCGCCGTTCCTTCACTGTCGCTGGGTCAAAATCCTGGAACTCCCTTCCTCACAGCACTGTGGGTGTACCTACCCCACATGGACTGCAGCGGTTCAAGAAGGCAGTTCACCACCACCTTCTCATGGGAAATTAGGGATGGGCAATAAATGCTGGCCTAGCCAGCGATGCCCACATCGCATGAATGAATGAATAAAAATGTGAAGTATCCTTTGTGTCATTCTTTTGGTATAAAATATAACCCTGGTGGAATTGCCCCTCCCAATCACACCTCACTTCATAGAACATAGAAAATGGAGAAAATTTATGGCACAGAATGAGACCATTTAGCAATCGTGTCTGTGCCAGCTGAAAAAGAGCGATCCAGCCCAATCCCACTTTCCAGGTCTTGGGAATGGGATCTGAACAGATGTCAGAGCTCACATTATGTGAATGTTCTGTTGAAGTGTTCGTGAGCTGATATACCAGTGGAGATTCACACTGTTGGACACAGTGTGAAATACATTCAAGTATTTATAAAACATTACAACATGTGAGTAATATTCCCCATTGATTTCTCAGCACTGATGGATTGTGAAGTGGGAGACAGCCAGAAGTCCCAGTGATCCACACTGACCCTGAGCTGAGAATGAAATGAGAAAAAGTTCAATCTTCAGCAGCGAGATGCTGCAGAGAGGTAAGAGTCCTGAATCAAGGAGAGACTTTCTCATACTGCTGTTGAATCTCATTTCAAACACTCCTTGAACTCTCTGCCGAGGAATTCAGAGCTGGATAACGCCTGTAAAATCAGCCTAGAAAGGAAATAGAAAACACCCACCGTGGGCTCAAACTCAAAAACTTGAGATTCAGAGTTTCATGCTTTCATCGACTGAGCTCACTAGGCCTGAGACAGTGACCCGGCCTGTCTGTTATTGGACGGTGCAGCTGTTGGCTCCATCCCAGGGGCTGAATTTGTTCTGTAAACCATTAAGCAGCTTCCTCTCAAATCCCAGGTTTATCAGTAAATCCTCTTACAAAATCCCCAAAGTGTGATATATTCCTCTCATTCATCCAGAATAAAAGTTACATCTTTTGCTCTTTTTACCTTCCAAACATTGACTTCTATTTTGCTCAGCATTTATTTCTCTCTCCTTTTTATGTTGTGCATTTCCTAATAAACATTTCATTTCAATTATTTATGAGGGATGAAATGAACAGAAAAGATTTTCTGCAATGGTACCGGGGTGTGGGACAGAGTGAGTGGTTCGGATCTGGAATACACTGCCTGAGAGTGTGCTGGAGGCAGATTCAATCGTGGCTTTCAAAAGGGAATTGGATAAACACCTGAATCGAGAAAATTTGCAGGGCTACAATGAAAGGGCAGAGGAGTGGAATTAGCTGATTTGCTCTTGCAAAGAGCTGTCATGGACATGATGGACTGTATGGTCTCCTTCTGTACTGTAACCATTTGGTTCCTTGATTCTAACTCTGTCAAAGTTGTTCTGAACTTGCTCTGCTCCAAGGAGAACAACCCCAGCTTTTCCAGTGTCTGCACATAACTGAAGTTATGAGGAACCATGGGGAACCCACTGTAAACCTTCCTCCAGACAGAAATACAACTGTTCACCACCACACTGTGACCCAGCTGTTCACATGATTTGGATGCGGGGACCAAATGTAGTATTTCCAAGTTTGCAGATGACACAAAACTAGGTGGGAATGTGTGTTGTGAGGAAGTTGCAAAGCGGCTTCAAGGGAATTTGGACAGACTTAGTGAGTGGACAAGAAAGTGGCACATGAAATATAATGTGTAAAAATGTGAGGTTATCCACTTTGGTAGGAGAAACAGATGTGCAGATTATTTGTTAAATGGTAAGAGTGTGAATGTACAAAGGGGCCTGGGTGTCCTTGTCAATAAGTGACTGAAAGCTAACATGCAGGTGCAGCAAGCAATTAGGAAGGCTAATGATATGTTAGCCTCTATCACAAGAGGATTTGAGTACAGGAGGAGTGAAGCCTTGCTTCAATTGTATATAACCTTGGTTGGTCTGCACTTTGGAATACTGTGTGAAGTTTTGTTCCCCTTACCTTCGGAAGGATATCATTGCCATGGAGGGAGTGCAACGAAGGTTCACCAGACTTGTTCCCGGGATGGCGGGACTGTCAAATGAAGAGAGATTGGGGAAACTGGGCCTGTATTCTCTAGAGTTTTGAAGAATGAGAGGTGATCTCATTGAAACTTACAAAATATTTAAAGGGATAGACAGGTAGATGAAGCTAAGATGTTTCCCCCGGTTGAGGAGTCTAAAACCAGGGGACACAATTTCAACGGAAGGGGAAAGCCACTTCGGACAGAGATGAGGAGAAATTTCTTTACTCAGTGGGTTGTGAATCTTTGGAATTCTCTACCTCAGAGGGCTGTGGAAGCTCAGTCATTGAGTATGTTTAAAGCAGAGATTGACAGATTTCTAAATACAAATGACATAGGGGAGATGGAGATAGTGTGGGAAAAAGGCATTGAAGTGGACAATCAGTCATCATCATATTGAATGGCAGGGTGGGCTCGACGGGCTGAATAGCCTACTCCTGCTCCTATGTTCCTATCAGTCTGCACACTTCATATGCATGCTGTCATTGTCCCTTTTATTCCATGGGCTTCAGTTTTACTGGCAGTCTAGCATGTGACATCATCAAGAAGGTTTTTAATAAGTTAAATAAGGAGAAATTGTTTCCAGTGGCAAAAAGGTCAGTAACCAGAGGATGTATTTATCAGGTGATTGAGAAAAGAACCAGAGGCGAAATGAGGAATGATTTTTTATACAGTGATGTGTTGTGATCTGGAATGCACTTTCTGATCAGGACTTGAAAGCAGCTTCATTCGTAACTTTGAAAAGCAATTGGGATAAATACTGGAAGGAAAAATGTACAGATTACAGGAGACAGCACTGACACAATGGACCAAATGGTCTCCTTCTTTGGGTATCATTCTCTGGTTTTATGAACATAATGTTGATACAATTCGCTGAGTTGGAAGGGAAGTGAACCCAGATTCCGGGTATTCTAAACACCAGACCCAAACCAACTGAACAAGCCCGTTGTTTAATCTCTGTTTTTCACACCAGCTTCTCCTCGCTCTTTCTGTGTTTCCAGCCTGGTCTGTTCCTCTGACCTTCATTCCTGACACTCTATTGAGAATGGCCAACTCACTGCACCTCTCACTTACACCATCATTCCACCCCTTCACCCACTTCCAAACCTCTCTGTTCAACAGTACCTCACATCTGCTCCTCTGCTCCATTAATATAACAGGAAAACATTTTCAAACAGACATTTCCAGACAGTGAACGTTCCAGTAAGACAAGGTAAAGATCAGATTCATTCACTTTAAACACAGAGAGAGCAGCTCTCCCTGTTCAGTCTGAGGAGCAGATGTGGTTTCACTCCCATTAGTCTTAGAGACATGGGCCAGAATTTTAAGGGACCGTTGGAGACGGGAATGGAGGCCGGGGAGGGGGAGGGGGGGGAGTATAAAATAGGGATGGAAGACGTTGGACCGGATTTTTCTGTCGGCGGCTGACATGGAGGGCACACTTCGCACATCCACTCGGCAAGAAGGCATTTAAAGTATTTATGAATCCAATTGTCAGCAATTTTATTCACTGGATCCAATTGAACTAATAGCACACGGGAACCACGGGGCTTCAGAGCCTCGCCTGGTTAATGGAGGCAACTGGGAGGTGGGAGCTGAGTGTTGGCTTCACTGGGAAGCTATCGGGTGAGGCAGCGTCACTTGGCAGCAAGGGTGGAGGGGGAAAGGGCATCGGGAAACACTGTCAGGAGTGGGGGCCAATGTGCCAGCTCTGCAGAGGGAACAACACCAGGGTGCCATTGGGGCAGTGCCACCTCATTGAGGATGACAAATGAGGTAAATGTGGCTGGGTGTTGTTTAATGTGAAGGCCTTGCACTCAGGGAGGGGCGACCTGTCATGGGCCTCATTCGTGGCTCCCATTGAGGAGGAGGAGGAGGAGTAGAGAGGAAGGGAGGGAGGCGCAGGCACCAGCAGGGGCACCACAGCAGCTTGGGGGCCCACAGGAAGGCCAGCCTCGAACAGGAGGCTGGAGAAGGAGGCAGAGGAACACGTCAGCCGAGGTTCAACAACCTGCAGATGTCCGAGTGACAGTGTCTCCGCAGACTGCACCTCTCCACGGAGGTCGTCACTGATCTCTCTGCCATGATGCAGCTGTGCCCCATGCGACTTGGTGGGCACCTGATGCCAGTGTCACTGAAGGTCACCGTGCCACTGAACTTCTGCGCCACCAGATCATTGTGGGGATCCACTGGAGATATGTGTGGAATCTCACAGTCTGTAGTGAATCAGTGCATCAACGAGGTCACCAATGTCCTGTTCAGGAGGGCCGGTGACTATGTGCACATTGATCCAAACAGTCAAGCTGAGAGAGCTATAGGATTTGGGGCCATCGCTGGATTCCACCAGGTGTAGGGTGTCATTGACTGCACCCATGTGACCATCAAGGCTCCTGCAGACCAGCCAGCAGCCTTCAACAGGTCCACGTCCCTCTCAGGTCAGCAGCGAGTTACAAGTGTGTCTTAATAGGGGGAGGAGCAGCTGGCTGCTACATCTGGGGTCTCCTCTCAGGGTGCTCCTGGTGTGGACAGTAGCTCCAAAGCCCCTCTGCCAGTGACACAAGTGATGCCAGTGCCTGCCTGCATCACCCTCGATGACAGAGGGGGGTCCCTGTACCTGTGCAGGAGGCCCTCAGTGTGCAATTGGTCTGCGACCACTGCAAATTGATCCCATAGGTGTGTGCACAAATCCCGGGAAGCAGCCACAACGCCTGCATACCAAGGCACTCCCAGGTGCCAGAACCTTTCCGCGGACCCATCCGCTTTCAGAGATGGATCCTTGGAGACAAGGGCTACCCACTGAGGACATGACTACTGACGTCTGTGAGGAACCCACGCACGGATGCAGAGGAGAGGTACAACACCTGCTGCGGGTCAACCCGAGCGACCATCAAGGAGGCCATTGGTCTCCTGAAGATGAGATTCAGGTGCCCAGATCGATCCAGTGGAGCCCTTCAGTATGTCCCGGCGAGGGTCTCGCATATCGTGGTGGTTTGCTGTGCACAGCACAATCTGGCATTACAGAGGGGTGAGGTGTTGATTAGTGAGGATATCGTGGAGTGTGATGTCTCCTCTGATGATGAGGATGTGGAGGAGGATGCTGCCCAAGCAGTGCCAGATGAAGAACCTCAGGCACAGCAGGGAAGGGGCCATGAGATACACACAAGGGAGACATGAGACACCCTTATACATTCAAGTTTCCTTTGAGCCTTACCACCTTCTGGAACCACAGCAATAAAGTCTTAGCTTTAAACAGCCCTTTTGTCGCCTCCTTCCTTCTGTACTGCAGCGTCCAGGTACACATCGCACAGTGACAAGGCCGAAGCTTTGTGAACTCAGGGCTTGGTCCCTCACTTCCAGCCCCTTGGGAGGAACGGTTTAAATGAAGTCCCAAAGGGCATCAACAATAGCAAGGAGACATAGTGAGAGAACATCATTTCTTTCTTCCGTGTGACAACAAACGCAACCCTATCCATCTGGAATGTACATTCACCGTGAACCCCTCAGTGAATCTAGGTGCTCTTCTGAAATCTTTTCCGCGTGCTCCTACGTGGTGCTCCCCCTGCTCTGTCAGCTGAGGTGGAGACAGGCTGCTGACCTTGCTGCCCCATGGCTTGGGATGACATTGGTGGCCGTCCTCTTGCTGCCTGAGGCCTGGAGGGCCCCGGCACACTGAGGGCCTCCTGCACAGGTACAGGGACCCCCCTCTGTCATCGAGGGTGATGGAGGCAGGCACTGGCATCACTTGTGTCACTGGCAGAGGGGCTTTGGAGCTACTGTCCACACCAGGAGCACCCTGAGAGGAGACCCCAGATGTAGCAGCCAGCTGCTCCTCCCCCTATTAAGACACACTTGTAACTCGCTGCTGACCTGAGAGGGACGTGGACCTGGTGAAGAGTTCAGGTGCCTCGTTCCCCCCTCTCGCCTTGTCACCGCTGGATGGAGCTCATGGACAAAGCGATGGAGTGCAGGTCTGCACACATCTCCGGCAGCCACTGATTGGTCGGCTGGATCTGGCTCTCCATCAGAGTCACCAATCTCTCAAGGAAGGAAGCCAGACACACCCCCATCAGAGACAGTACAGCATGCAAAGCCTGGATGGACTCCTCCATCATCCGAACTTGGGTACACATAACCTCCGGCAACTCTGCCAGATGTTGCCTGACCTCTTGCTGCAGCTTCAGCATTTCCCGTGTTGCTGGTGACACCAGAGGCACGTCATCAGCCTGGGACTCAGCATGGGCCTGGCCTCCCACAGACTTCCAAATGCTAGTGGCCTCGCCTGTCACTGCCTCCGTCATCTGCCCTTGCCTGTCTGTGACGTGCTCACCAGCTTGTGTGCCCAAATCTAACAGCAAGTGGATACCCACCGAGTGAGGGTTTCTGTGCTGGTGGAGGGTGCAGGGGAATGATGTGACGGTGCACCCTCTGAGGCTCCCTCCTCCTCCTCAGAGGTGTCTGGCTGTCCCCCAGTCTCTCTAGCTCTTCGCTCTTGTCTTTCATCCTAGCCTGCATGTGAAAACAGGGACATTGAAGGGTTAGGGTCTGCCCATCGTGACATTCCAACCACCCCTACTGTGCAGCTCCATTGATGCAGTGGTGAACAGATGAGCAGTGTGGCTCCTTTGCAGCAGATGCACCCTTGTGCCCCAGGAGATGTTCATTCACTCTCTTAGTTAGGTGTCCCTGTCTCTCCACCAGCTATGGAGCAGCTGCTTTGCTGCCCGGCCTGTTCCATGGCCTCCTCCTCCATAGGGATGAGGACATGGAGATAAGGCATCCACTGCCAGTCTTGACATGCTCTTTTTGATTGTGGGCTGTCTTCTCCTGCAGCCACTATGATCAACAAAGTTAGTCTCCCAGCGGGGACAAACCCAATATCTCTGATGGTGATAGTCCAGCAGTCCATGATGTGGACACACATATTCCTCCTGCATGTGGCCCCTCTCGAGGGACTGTGTGAGTTTATACAATGACTGACGTGCACCTCCCACCGAGATGCAGCCAAGCCTCAGGCAGCATGTCCTGCTGCCATTCCCCAATACACATGACTGGGTGGTCACTCCCTTTCCACCAAACACTCCCTCTCACTCTGCCATGTGCAATGTCCAAAGGGTCCAAAGTGTTCTGAGTTTGCGCCTGAGCAGCCCGGATCCGGTCATTGACCCACTTCTTGCACTGGATCCATGTCTTGGGGGTGACCCCACGGCTGCTGACTTCACCTACTATCTCAAAGCAGCTTTGCTTGGTCAGGTGGACAGGTCTCCACCTCCCATCCCTGGGGAAGAGGATCTTCCACCTATCTGTTGTCACCTGGAGGCGAACCTGCAGGAAGGCATCGCTAAACTATTGGACCATGGTCACTGCAGGCGCGCATTCAGCTCCTTACCTATCAGGCAGCAGAGACAGCAGAACGGGTCCTGGGGCATCAGTGACATCAGAACGGGTCCTGGGGCATCAGTGACAGCAGAACGGGTCCTGGGACAGCAGAATGGGTCCTGGGCAGCAGAGGCAGCAGAACAGGTCCTGGGGCAGCAGATGCAGCAGAACAGGTCCTGGGGCAGCAGATGCAGCAGAACAGGTCCTGGGGTAGCGGAGGCAGCAGAACAGGTCCTGGGGCAGCAGATGCAGCAGAACGGGTCCTGGAGCAGCAGAGGCAGCAGAACGGGTCCTGGGGCAGCGGAGGCAGCAGAACAGGTCCTGGGGCAGCAGATGCAGCAGAACAGGTCCTGGGGTAGCGGAGGCAGCAGAACAGGTCCTGGGGCAGCAGATGCAGCAGAACGGGTCCTGGAGCAGCAGAGGCAGCAGAACGGGTCCTGGGGCAGCAGAACGGGCCCTGGGGCAGCAGAGGCAACAGAACGGGTTCTGGGGCAGCAGAGGCAGCAGAACGGGTCCTGGGGCAGCAGAGGCAGCAGACCGGATCCTGGGGCAGCAGAACGGGTCCTGGAGCAGCAGAGGCAACAGAACGGGTTCAGGGGCAGCAGAGGCAGCAGAACGGGTCCTGGGGCAGCAGAGGCAGCAGAACGGGTCCTGGGGCATCAGAGGCAGCAGAACGGGTCTTGGGGCAGCAGAACGGGTCCTGGGGCAGCAGATGCAGCAGAACGGGTCCTGGAGCAGCAGAGGCAGCAGAATGGGTCTTGGGGCAGCAGAACGGGTCCTGGGACAGCAGAACGGGACCTGGGGCAGCAGAGGCAGCAGAACGGGTCTTGGGGCAGCAGAACGGGTCCTGGGGCAGCAGATGCAGCAGAACGGGTCCTGGAGCAGCAGAGGCAGCAGAATGGGTCTTGGGGCAGCAGAACGGGTCCTGGGACAGCAGAACGGGACCTGGGGCAGCAGAGGCAGCAGAACGGGTTCTGGGACAGCAGATGCAGCAGAACGGGTCCTGGGGCATCAGAGGCAGCAGAATGGGTCTTGGGGCAGCAGAACGGGTCCTGGGACAGCAGAACGGGACCTGGGGCAGCAGAGGCAGCAGAACGGGTTCTGGGACAGCAGAGGCTGCAGAACGGGACCTGGGGCAGCAGAGGCAGCAGAACGGGTTCTGGGACAGCAGAGGCAGCAGAACGGGTTCTGGGACAGCAGAGGGCTCTCAGGAAGACACTCCTTTAAACCAGGCAGCAGTGAATACAGGGCTGGCAGTCCTTTCAATATGGTGCCAGCACCTGCCGTTGTGTCAGATGTCGGTGCCATCGGTGCCTCGTTCCCTACCTCTGGTCCTTGTTTACATGGGCCCCACGCCTCCCCTTCATTAATTGGTCAGCTGCTCCGTGATCGGGGTCGGCCGGCCACATTTCACTCGTGTGGTGACGGCACCCACTCACGGTGTCTCTGCCGAGAGCCGCACCGTTAGTTTAACATTCAGCCCATGGGGTCAAGAGTGGAAAATCTCCCCTCTGATTCTCTCTACTTAAATTGATGGAGACACCAAATTAAAACTGATGAAACCAGGGATTGTATCCTGGTTCTTCAATCTAGTGTTCTCCCAACTGAGCTATTCCATCCTCACTGTGAACTCATCTTCATTGGAGACAAATATAACTCCAGGCGGAATTTCCCCACCCGTTCATTCCTTACTTCAGGGGAATGGGACCCGACCAGATCGCGGAACTCAGATTATGTTAATGTTCTGCTCTTGATATCTTCATATTATCTTGCGTTTGAGCCACTTTTAATCAGGTTCACGGACAAATTCTTCCATCATCCCTTCTCCCACATTCTCTCTCTCTCATTCATTCTTTATTCCTCACAGTCCAGAAAGCGTTAGGAATCAGAGCTCACCTCCAAACCCTCTGCACACAGACCTCTGTCTGTTACCCTGTTTGATCCAAGAGACCAGTCAATAAATTACACTCTTTATAAACACAGAAAGCTGCCTCAGAGTGTTGGACAGAGATAAATACACTGAAGTCTTTTGAAAAAAGTTCATCTTACGGGTTGTTACTGAGCCCACAGAGCAGGGCGGGCCCAGGCACCAGCCCCAGCCCCAGCCTGTGCTGTGTTAGCTGATGCCACCTGGTGTGATACTGAGCCACACGGAGCAGGAAAGGGCCTGGTTGTATTCATGGCCTGTGTTGAGTTAACTGATCCCACTCAGTGTGGTAGGATCCACACAGAACAGAATGGGCCCAGGCTCCTTCTTCAGCCTGAGGGATGATAGTTCTTCTCACACGTTGTTGTACAGAGCCCCACACAGAACAGGGAAATCTCAGGCTCCATCCCCGGCCTGTGGTATTTTACTTCATCGCACCTGGTATGGTACGGAGCCCCCAGAGCAGGAAAGATCCAGCTTCCATCTCCGGCCTGTGCTGAATTAGCTAATCTGACCTGGTTGGCACTGAACCGCAATCAGGGAAGTATGGGCCGAGGCTCCATGGCCTGTGGTGTGTTAGTTATTCTCATTTGGTGAGGTACTGAGCACTATAGAGAGCAGGATGGGCCTGTGCTCAGTGAGCTGATCTCACCTTGTGTGGTTCTGAGACCCACACACAAAGCAGGACAGGCCTAGGCCTCATCCCCAGCCTGTGTTCAATTAGCTGATCTCATCCAAAAGATTTTGATAAGGTTCCACACAAGAGGCTTCTCAATAAGATTAAAGTCCCTGGTATCAGTGGTAATATATTGATCTGGATTGGGAACTGACTGGCAGGACGTAGGCAGAAAGTAGTTACAGATGGATCTGGATCTGTTTGGAGACCAGTTGCCAGTGGTGTCCCACAGGAATCGGTGCTGGGACTGTTGCTCTTTACTATTTTTATTAATGATCTGGATGTAGGTGTAGGTGGCACCATCTGTAAATGGACAGATGATTTGAAGATCTGTGCGAGTGTTCAGACTGTAGACGATACTCGACTGTTTCAGGCTGATCTTAATGTGTTGGGAGATTGGGTTCATGACTGGTAAATGATGTTTAATTTGGGTAAGTGCAGTGTTATTCATGTGGACAGGGCGAATGCTCAACATTCATACACCCTTCAGGGAAAAACATTAAAGTAGGTGGAAAAAAGAAAATAATTTTGAGCAGAGATCTGGATGTTCTCGTGCACAGATCTCTAAAGGTACAGCAGCAATGCTGTGAAGTGATAGTTGGAGCAAATAGAGGGTTGGGCTGCATTCAGAGGACAATTGAGTATAAAATGAGGCATATTCTTTCATGGGATGTGAGCGACACTGGCAAGTCCAGAATTTGTTACCCATCCCTAATTGTCCTTGACAAGGTGGCAGTGAGCTCCCTTCTCGAATTGCTGCACTCCATGTGGTGTAGGTACACCCACAGTGCTGTTAGGAAGGGAGATCCTGGATTTTGACCCAGCATCAGTGAATGAACAGCGATATATTTGCAGATCAGATGGTGTGTGACTTGGAGGGGAGCTTGCACATGGTGGTGTTTCCATGCATCTGCAGCCCTTGTCCTTCAAGGTGGTGGAGGTCTTCGGTTTGGAAGGTGCTGTCTGCGGAGCCTTGGTGAGTTGCAGCAGTGCATCTGGTAGATGGTACACACTACTGCCACTGTGCGTCAGTGGTGAAGGGAGTGAATGTTTAAGGTGGTGAATGGGGTGACAATCAAGGCGGCTGCTTTGTCCTGAACAGTGTCGAGTTTCTAGAGTATTGTTGGTGCTGCACTCATCCTGGTTTGTGCCTTGTAGATGGTTGCCAAGTTTTGGAGAGTCAAAAATCACAAAATTATTACAGTGGAGAAGGAGGCCATTGGGCCCATTGTGTCTGCATAGAATCATAGAACATAGAAAGTTTACAGCATAGGCAGGCCAAAAAACGAGCCACCCAGCTGAATCCCATTGTCCAGCATTTGGACCGTAGCCCTGCAGGTTCAGGTACTTGAGGTGCACATCCAGACTCCTTTTAAATGAGTTAAGGGTTTCTGCCTCAGCTACCCTTACAGGCAGTGAGTTCCAGACTCCCACAGCCCTCTGGGTGAAAAAACCTTTTCTCATCTCCCCTCTAATTGTTCAACACATCACTTTAAATCTATGCCCCCTAGTCACTGACCTCCCTACTAAGGTAAATAGACCCTTCCCATCCATTCTATCCAGACCCCTCACAATTTTGGACATTTCAATCAAATCTCCCCTCAGCCTCTTCTATTCCAAGGAGAACAACCCCAGTCTATCCAATCTTTCCTCACAGCTGCATTTTTCCAGTCCTGGCAACATCCTCGTAAATCTCCTCTGTAACCTCTCGAGTGCAATTACGTCCTTTCTGGAATGAGGTGACCAGAACTGCACACAGAACTCAAGTTGTGGCCTAACTAATGATTTATACAGTTCCAGCATAACCTCCCTGCTCTTATATTCTATACATTGGCTAATAAAGGAAAGGATTCCATAAGCCTTCTCAACCAACTTATCAACCTATCCTGCTACTTTCAGGGATTTGTGGACATTCACTTCAAGGTCCCTCACTTCCTCTACACCTCTCAGCATTCACCCATTAATTGTGTCTTCCTTTGCTGTGTTTGACCTCACCAAAGGCATCACCTCACACTTCTCCAAGTTGAATTCCATTTGCCACTTTTCTGCCCACCTGACCAGTCCATTTCTCCAGCTCTCCTAATGAGCATTTCACCATGTGCCTTGAGCTGAGTTACTCATCACAGAATTCCCACTATCTGATTTACTCTTGTAGCCAGAGAATGTAGATGAATGGTCCAGTTAAGCTTTTGTCAATGGTAACCCCCAGGATGTTGATGGTGGGGGGATTCAGCGATGGTAATGCTGTTGAACGTCAAAGGGAGATGGTTACATTCTCTCTTGTTGGAGATGGTCATTGCCTGGTACTTATGTGGTGTGAATGTTACTTGTCACTTAGCAGCCCAAGTCTGAATGTTGTCCAGGTCTTGCTGCTTCTGGACATGGACTCCTTCAGTATCTGAGATGTCCCGAATTTGTCCTTTTATGAAACCTTGGTCAGGACTCACTTGGAATATTGTATCCAGTCTTGGTCTCCTCACATGATGGGTGATATTGAGGCTTTGGAAAGGGGACAGAGGAGAGACATTCGACGAATTCCCAGTATAAGACATCTTGGTTATCAAGTTAGACTAAAAGAGTTGGGACCCTACACCTTAGAGAAACCTAGACTGAGGGGTGATCCTATTGAGGTTCATAAATAATGAAGGGTCCAATTCAGCATGGGAGAGGAGTCATAACTTAAAATTGTGAAAGGCCAGATGGCACCCGGATCACATTAAATTTCATTTCAGTGGTTGGCTAATGTACCAGGATGGCCGAGTGGTTAAGGCGTTGGACTTAAGATCCAATAGACATGTGTCTGCGTGGGTTCAAACTCCACTCCTGGTATCTGTGCTTACAAAATGTTACTTTTTCTTTCCCTGACTTTTGCCTTGCACCATCATCTCTTCTGTCATTTAATCACTCTTGCCTTCCAACTGATCACAGCTTCCTATTATTTGATCTGCCCCAGCACCGTTCCTTGGCTCTGCGCTTGCTTATAAACTGGTAAATCTTTAACTTAATCTCCTCTGTCCCCTGACAATGACCTTCTCATCCTTCCTGGATTGTGGTTCCTCACAGGATCCGCTGCCTCTCCGACTCCCCTCCAGGTAACTGAAGGCCCTGAGCCTTGGTCTCTCTTTCTACGCTAGCTGGTAGTTGATTCCTTGCAGGTCTGCCACCGCTCAGGAGAAGCTCAAAACCCAGATCAAGCAAAGTATCAAGAGGAATGTGAACAAAGGCTCCCTGGTGCAGAGCAAGGGACAGGGAGCCTCCGCCTCCTTCAAAATCAGCAAGAAGGAAAACCTGGTGAAAAGTGGGAAAGAAGGTGAAGAAACCAGCACACAAGAAATCTTCAGTGAAGAAACCAGCAGACAAGAAATCTTTAGTGAAGAAACCAGCAGACGTGAAAGTGACAACAAAGAAAGTAACAGCCAAGAAAACGAGCAGCAAGGCGGCGGCAACGCCAAATAAGGTGGTGAAGAATGCAGCGCTTCAGAAAAAGTCTCCTGCGAAGAAGGTCAAAAAAGGCAAGAGTGCGGCGGGCGGAAAGGCGCTGAAGAAAGTGCAGACATGGAAGAGCAAGGTCAAGCCGAAAGCAGCGAAGGCTCAGAAAGCAGGGTCTGGAAAGAAGTGAAAGAGCGCGGGAAACTTGGAAACATCTGAACACAAAGGCTCTTCTCAGAGCCACCCACATCTCTCAGGAAAGAGCTGATCCCCTGATCAAATGATCCCTGTCCCTGCCCCGCCTGCAGATTCCACATGGAAATGATTTGGAGTAAATCCAGGATCCCTGGTGACTCCCCTCCACCCAGCCCTTTCCCCACTCTCTGTAATAAAACCGTAATATCCGGCCCTCACTCTGACTGGAGATGTGTTCGGTGCAGTCTCAGTTCACAAATTCAGGGGGAGAGTCTGTAAGACAGGAACACTGGCGGAGAAACCCCACCTCACAACTCAAACCCCAACACATGAGTTTCTCCAATTCAGCTGGAGTCGGGTGACAACAGGAGCTGGGATAGTCTGTGATCGGGAATGTGAGGAATGGATTTGTTCAGGGAGGAATGAACCTGGAATCTCCGAAAATAATAGTTCCTTATTTCCCCAGATGACACATTCTGCAGTGAGAGTGAAAAGTCTCTTCACTGCTTCACATTTACTAATTGTTTGGTTCTAGATAAATAATGAGTCAGAGAGTAATGACAGGATCTGAAGCTTCTCTCACACCAGCCCTTGAATGACTCAGTGTGAAGTGTCCAATGTGTGAAGCTACTGCCAGGGTTTGTCAATCTGAACAGTTTCAGCTCAGTTACTGGGGGCCTGGAATCCCCGCAGTTTGACTCTGTCTCTGATTGGTCACCCGCTTCTCAATCCAATTCTTAACCAATAGGAGAATCACATATAAGTAAATAGAAGTTCTCATTGGCTTAGATTTTCCAATTGGAAAAAGCCCGGCAATTCCAGAGCAGGAAGGAATTGAAGTGATGGAAAATTTCAATTTTCAGGCAACAATTTTAAAACCTCTCATTTTATGTTCTGTTTTACTGTATTTACCGTCACAAAATCCTGACGCGATTTTAGGAATCGTTTTCATTTGTCAATCTGTTAACTGGAAGCGGCGGGATGAAGGTCCGGTTCAGCAATTTAAAACGGGACAAATATCAGCTTCCTCTCTGCAAAAGGAACACATTAGCGACTAACCGCTTCTCACAGGCTTCTCGGGGACTGACAGAAACGAGCGGTTTCTGATCCTTTCTCCTGAAAGAGGCGGATAATGCTGCAGGGAGCAATGAACTGCCCTTCACTTTCTGGCTGCTAATACACCCCTGACTTTAAACAGTTCAAACAGCGACTGATGCTTCTGTCAGAAAATGAGCAGATTCACCAGAATGATCCCGGTCCATCATGACCAAAGACATCCAGCTGGCCCGCCGCATCCGCGGGGAACGCACCTTAAACCCAGCTTCAGTAACAAGTGTAACAAGGGCTCTTTTCAGAGCCACCAAATCAGCAAAGGAAAGAGCTGCCATCTCTGTTCATCATCAAACCCATCAGATTGAAGGGGCGGTCACATGGTTTCTGTTTTGTCACATCCCTTTCCCGAAAGGCCTGTCGGACTGAGAGCTGGTCTGGAATTTAGAAAGCAGCATTACCGGAGACTCATTGCTGCTCAGCACAATCTCAACCCCGCTCCTGGGATCCGTTAGCTGGCATTTGGGGAAAAGAAATGGATCCCAGTTTTATTTGGAAGGCATTAATGGAGCCGGGTCCGTTCACATGAAGGTTATTTACAAACATTACACAATGAGTTCACTAATATTTGAATCCATTGGAGATCAGTACACAGGACATATAAGGCAGCTCGGTCACTCTGACTGAAACCGCCAGTTCCCCGGGGCTGCAGACCCTGACACTGCGGGGAGAGAATCCCCGACCCTATCCCGCCGCCGGGGGGAACAGACAGCTCTGTGTCCGGAGAATAGGGAGGGCCGGGGGGAAGGCACATATTAAAGCGCTGCAATGGACTCAGCTCCTGTGTGTGCACAACTCTCACTGATTCCGTCCTCTGGGAACAGTGCGGTCTAAACAGATCAGGTTAGGAGAGAGACACACAGCCCGAGAATGGCCTCTTCCTTCCTGTATTTACTCTGTTCCGGGAGCAGATTCTCATTGCGAAGCGGTGCACAGATCACCGGAGAGAAATAAAAACACAATTCAAACTGTCCAAATAAAAAACAGAGAATTAAACCGGACACTTCCATTATTAAATTAATTCATCAGCTCCGAACCAGTTCCCGTTAATGTACCGGGATAATCTTGGGATTTATCAAATCGAAGGCAGCGGGATTTATTAAATTGTTGATTCTGACACCCTGTAGTTCACTTCTTCACTTAACTAGAGGGGGAGATGTGTGAACAGAGAAACAGAGCGAAATCCAGAGAGGGAACTGAAAACACACCTGGACAGATGTGAAACAGGTCAATCCACTGTTACAATAACTCCATCTCTGATTCCCTCCTGACAGTAACCAGTCCTTTCACGGAGACTGTGGGTGGCTCTGAAAAGAGCCTTTGGTTTATTAGATGACATTTTGGCCGCTTTACTTTTTCTGGGAGCTCTGAGCGCTGGTTTTCTTGGGCAGCAGCACGGCCTGGATATTAGGCAGCACCCCGCCCTGAGCGATGGTCTCCCCTCCCAGCAGCTTGTTGAGCTCCTCGTCGTTGCGGACGGCCAGCTGCAGGTGTCTGGAGATGATGCGGTTCTTCTTGTTGTCCCGGGCCGCGTTGCCGGCCAGCTCGAGGATTTCAGCGATCAGATACTCGAGCACAGCAGCCAGAAAGACCGGGGCTCCGGCACCCACACGCTCAGCATAGTTACCCTTTCTCAGGAGCCTGTGAACACGGCCCACCGGGAACTGCAGTCCAGCCCGGGAGGAGCGAGACTTGGCCTGGGCCCGAGCTTTCCCGCCGGTCTTTCCTCTTCCAGACATTTCCACAATCTCACAAATACTTTCACAAAGAATGAACAATTTCTTTAGCATTGATAGTACATCGCCGGCCGTCAGGATGGCCGAGCGGTCTAAGGCGCAGCGTTTAGGTCGCAGTCTCCATTGGAGGCGTGGGTTCGAGTCCCACTTTTGACAAGTTGTGTTTTGACGAAACTGGAGGCGTTTGGGAGCAGCGGTGAAGAGCAAAGAGAAAGCAGGAAAGAACATGGACAAACAAAGTAACAATGGACCCAAAGATGTTGCAATAAAACATGAGAGTCAGAGGCAACTAAGCAAACAGCAGGGCACATAAAAGAACAAAAATGTAACCTTTGTATCGGGGTGGAAGATGTTGCCAATATCCTGAATGAATACTTTACTGTTTTCCCGAATGAGAGGGTGATGCAGATATTGTTATTAAGGAGGAGGAGTGTGAAGTATTGGACGTGATAACTTAAGGAGAGAGGAAGTCTTAATGGGATGAGCATCGTTGAATGTGGATAAATCATCAGGACCAGTTGAAATGTACCCCAGGCTGTTGAAAGAAGCCAGGGAAGAAATAGTGGAAGGTCTGACCATCATTTTCCAATCCCTCAATGGATACAGGTGTGGTGCCAGAGGATTGGAGGTCTTGTAACGTTGCAATAAAAGCAAAATACGAGGCAGATCAAGCATGGCTGATCCTTTCGAGTAGAGAAACAGGGCTGAATTCCCTGAACCAGTGCTACAGCTTTCAGAATAGAAGGAGCCTAAACACACCTGATGGGTTCCACTTAAACAAAAGAGCTGGAGGTGTTGACGGTCAGAACAGATAAAATGTGGAGGAGTGTTTGAAGCAGATGCTGTGTGGTTACTGTAGTTGTACTATGGAGTTATTTCAAGGAGGTGATTCTGAATGTAATGGATCAACGTGGACCCATCCAAGGCAAAGGTTCTAAGCTTCCCTGTGGTCCAGCCTGGTTGAATGGAACTGAAGCAAACAAATCATCCAGAAGTGGAAAAGAAATATAAGGCCATGAAAGCACAGAATTCAGATGGATGCAATACCAGATGGTATGGCAAGAGTGTAAAACAGCAACAGACTGGTGAATAAAACTTTCCCATTGAATGAGACAAGAGAAAAGAAGGGTAATAATAGTGTCAGGTGTGTTGTGACACGATTCACATTCCACCTTGATCTGAATAGGACTGTTGAACGGGAGTGATTGAGAAGAATAGAGGAGAAATGAAAAGAAAGGAGAAATAAACAAAAGGTCTTTTGATTTTAGAATGCTAGTTTTTGGAAATGACAGACTGTAAAGTGTGTGTGTCAGAAGATATAGAGCGAAGTTGGGTATGACAAGATCACAGGAAAGTTGTGACCAGAGACAAGGTGTGTGTTGACAGGAAAGCTGCTTTCTTTTGCACAATATGTATTTTATTCATATAATTTGTGCAATTACATTGCAAAGCAGTTCAAATTTAATATTACATAAGGTACAATACAGATCAGTTTCCTTCAATAATGTACATGATGTATCTCACTATCCCTGCCTGCACAGGTTATATTTACAGTATTTACATTACAAATCAAACATTCTCTGGTGCAAACAGCCCGAGGGGTTTTTCACGGGTTCCAACCCTCACTGTACTATGGCCTACTAGGGCCTCAGACTGCAGCCTTTCCCCATTGAGTCTCCATGGTGGCTTCCCCAAGCTTTAATGCCGTCCCACAGCACATAGTCTTGGACGTTGCAATGTGCCAGTCTGCAACACTCGATCATGGACAGCTCTTTGCACTGGAATACCTGTCCCACGGCCGGGCTCGATCTCAATAGAGATCATTTCAAATGAACATTTCCTAAATCCGTGCTTTCTCTCTCGCAATAAAGAGAACAGGATGTCTGGCAGATTCAGTGTGAGACAATAACACTGCCGGGTAAAGGTCGCTTTCCAACTCAAATCTTAACACAGGAGATTCCCCAAACAGCTGCAGTAAGGTGCTGTGAACTGCTGGAAGCGGATGTGTGAGGAAATGGTGATGTTACTGAGGAGGTTTCTTAGTATAGAATGGACTGTGTTTAGGTGGGAATATTACTGAGTGTTAATTGCATCGGGACCATATTTAAAAGCTCCGGCTTTCTGGAAAGCCTTGACTGTGAAGGCCGAGTCTGGAAGGGTTTGTGTGGAGAGCTGGGTTTTGGTTCTACTGTTAATAAAGGGTTTGAAATTGGCAGCCCGGAGGAAACTGGAGGTGGAGCTGAAAGATGAGGGGCCGTTCTCTCTCTGTCTGTCACTCTGGGTGTCTCCTCCATCTAGCTCTCTGTTTAATCTTCACTCTTGTCTCCTCCCCTCCCTGCTCTCACTCTGCCTTTCTCAGCCAGGTCCAGGTGGCCTGTATAAAAAGGAGCCTGACAGAATCAGTCTCTTTTATTGTGCACTGATTTGAGGAAAGAATCAACATGTCTGCCAGTAAACAAGAGTATGCTCCAGGCTGGCAGCATGTTAGAATCCATGAGAAAAGGCATCTTCACCCTCATCGACAAGCAGAAGGGGGAGAGGACAGAAATCAGAAATTGGTGGCCCAATTTCTGCTTCATGCTGACTACAAGATTCTGTCAAAAGACATAGCCAGTCGATTCAAGTCTGCTCTGGAGCTGGTGATTCACCCTGATCAGACCTATACTATACCAGGCAGGACAATCTCTGATAGCTTTGCGCTACTCAGGGATATGATCACCTATGTACGGGACAGGAGGGTGGACACCTGCCTCATCAGCCTGGACCAGGAGAAGGCTTTTGAGAGGATATCGCACACTTACATGATGGATGTGCATTCCAAAATGGGGTTTGGGGAGGGAATCTGCAATTGGATCAAACTACTCTGCACAAACATCAGTAGTGCAGTCTCAATCAATGGGTGGGAATCAGAAAGTTTTCCGATCCAATCTGGAGTCAGACAGGGCTGTCCTCTCTCCCCTGTCTTGTTTGTTTGCAGTATTGAACCCTTTGCTGAGTCTATTAGGAAGAATGCGAGCATGAGAGGGGTGACAATCCCAGGCAGCGGAGGCACTCAGGTTAAAACCTCCCTGTACATGGATGACGTCGCCGTTTTATGCTCGGATCCACTGTCTGTGTGCAGACTGATGAGCATCTGCGACCAGCTCGAACTGGCCTTGGGAGCCAATGTTAAACACGGCAAGAGCGAGGCCATGTTCATTGGGAACTCGGCTGACCGATCCTTTGTCCCCTTCACCGTTAGGTCAGATTACCTGAAGGTGCTGGGGATATGGTTTGGAAGGGCTGAGACGTGCACCAAAACCTGGAAGTAGCGAGTAGCCAGGGTACAACATAAGCTGAGCATGTGGGAGCAGCGATCTCTCTCCATTATGGGTAAGAACCTGGTCATCAAGGGCGAGGTGCTCACATTGCTGTACGTGGTGCAGGTCTGGCCCATACCGCATTCCTGCGCTGTGGCGATCACCTGAGCCATTTTCCGCTTCATCTGGGGATCCAAAATGATCCGAGTCCGGAGGGACACGATGTTCAAACCTCTGGATAAGGGCGGGAAAAATGTACCCAACGTCGCCTTCATCCTTATGGCTACCTTTGTGTGCGGCTGCATCAAGCTGTGTGTAGATCCCCAGTTTGCAAACTTCAAGTGTCACTACGTGCTGTGGTTCCATCTGTCCCCAGTGTTGCAAAGGATGGGCCTGGTCATATTGCCGTGGAATGCTCCATCCAGTTGGACTGTGCCGTACTGCCTATCCTTCATGGAAAAGTTTCTGTGGAAAAACACCTTTGACCACCAATCCATCAGGCAGTGGTCTGCACGGAATATCCTCAAGGCCCTACGGGAAAAGGAGATGGTGGATCCTGTCGGATGGTCCCCTGAGCAGAAGTCCAAAGTCATTTGGCAGAATGCCTCATCACCAGAACTTTCAAACAAGCACCAAGATGTAGCCTGGCTGATGGTGAGAAGAGCCCTCCCTGTCAGATCCTTCCTGCACACCCGAAGTCTCACCCCATCCACACGCGGCACTCGAGGTGGCTGTGGTGGAAAAGAGACGTTGCCCACCTCTTTCTGGAATGTGTCTTTGCAAAGCAGGTGTGGAAGAGATGCAGTGGTTTTTGTCGAGGTTCATCCCAAGCAGCTCTGTAGCACAGGAGTCTGTGCTCTATGGGCTGTTCCCAGGGACGCACACCGAGATAAACATCAACTGTTGCTGGAGGACTATCAATTCGTTGAAAGACGCTCTTTGGTCTGCCCGAAACTTGCTGGTCTTCCAGCGCAAAGAGTTGTCCACGACCGAATGTTGCAGACTGACACATTCCAAGGTCGAGGATTACATGCTGAGGGACGCACTAAAACTTGGGGCAGCCGCAGCAAAGGCTCAATGTGGAAAGACCACAGTGTAAGGTCCCCTCACCAAGCTGAACGGAGGAGCTGGATCCATGGGAAACCACTCGAACTGTAGCCAGAAAATATTGGTTTGCTGTAAAATGTACATGGCATGACAATGAAATGGAAGGGTTGTGAGGCAACTCACTCCTGCATTGAAGGAAACTGATCCCCTTTGCACTCTTTGTACTGTTTGACTTGGTGCTTTTTGGAACTGTTTTGTAATGTATTTTTTTTACAGATTTTTATGAATAAAGTATATTTTGGAAATTAATAAAAGAAAGTCTGGCAGAGGTAAAGGAGGGAAAGGACTGGGCAAAGGCGGAGCAAAGCGGCACCGCAAAGTGCTTCGTGATAATATCCAGGGCATCACCAAACCAGCAATCCGCCGCCTGGCTCGCCGTGGCGGGGTCAAGCGAATCTCGGGTTTGATCTATGAGGAGACTCGCGGGGTGTTGAAGGTTTTCCTAGAGAATGTGATCAGGGATGCGGTCACCTACACTGAACACGCCAAGCGCAAGACGGTCACTGCCACGGATGTGGTGTACGCTCTGAAACGGCAGGGCCGCACTCTCTACGGATTCAGCGGCTGAACACTCGACCCTTTCCAGCAAACACAACAAAGGCTCTTCTAAGAGCCACCCACCGCCTCACAGAGAGAGCAGTGACCTGGAAACGGGAGCTGGGATAGGCTGTTTCGAACTGTCTGGAATAAATCTGTGCTGTGTTCGAGATACAAAACTAGAATCCCCAAATTTGACATTTCATTTGTAGCAAGGATGTGCAGTGGATTTGATTTTCTAAACGGGCTGTGTAAACAGTGCCCGAGGCTCTACACTTAGTTATTTCCCCCGTCCACACATGCCCTCAATGAAAAGCCACATCACTCCTCCAGAATCACTCATTGTTTTCATAGAATTTCAAAATGATTTCGATGCAATGAGGGAATCCGGGAGTTTTGCAGCAGCCGTTGAATCGGTCACAGGAACCAGACCCACTTGTGATGTTATTTCCCCCGAGACGGTGTTTCCTGCACTGAAACTGACAGGGTTTGTGAAACTGATCAGTTTCAGCTCAATCATTCAGGGACCTGGAATTCCCGCAGTTTGAACCCGCGCTATCCAGAGCCCACTTCTGATTGGTCACCCTCTTCCCATTCGCATGTCTTAACCAATTGCCGAGCCTCGAATTAGAAAATACAGCAAATCATTGGCTTAAATTGTCGTCCTGGCAGAAAGGTTGAATTCAAAAAAGCCGCCAATTTCAGTGTTGGGCAGAATCGAATTACTCAACGAATCTCAATAACGAATTGGCAGCACATTTTATACTTTCCCCGATTTTCCTTTGCATCGATTGGGGTGCTAATTCACTCAGGTGCGTTTCCTAATACTAACTGTAATCCTCAGATCCATTTAACATTTCAGTAATCCTATGAAATACAAAAGGAATTTTATGATTGAATTTCCATTGGAAGATAGTGAATTAGCACCCCGATCGATGGAAAGGAAAATCGGGCAGAGGATAAAATGTGCTGCCAATTCGTTATTGTGATTTGTTTATATAACTGACCAGGATTGACTTCACCCGAACGCAGCTACTAGCTCCCACCTCACTGACCGCTCTCCCCGCTCTGCAACTCGCTTTCTCCCCCTCCTCCCTACTGGCGAAATTCCGCACTCTGGCTGTTCGCTCTCCGCACCCCCACCCCCCACCCTGTCCCAGCCCAGCCCACAGCTGCTAGCTCTGGCCGTGACACTCGCTCCGACATTTCTTCACCAGGCGCCACCTGTCGAAGCAGGAGGGCCTCAAGGGGTGACGGGGCGACGTAGGAGTGAGTGGCTGAGAGGAGGGAAGTGGCGCGGCCTGGAGCGAGTGGCCAGAGAGTGGGGTGGTGCGAAGCGAGGAACAACTGGCCAGGGGAGTGGGGGTTGGGGGAGCAGCGAGGTCTGGAGCGAGCGGCTGAGGGGGGGAATCGTCGAGGCCTGGAGTGAGTTGCCGAGGGGGGAGAGCTACAGCTTCAAAATCTCCCATTCAGCCACTTCCTCTAGCCAAGTGGTGGGGGGATCGGGTGGCTAGATACCCAATGACGCTTTATCACGCATGCACGAAGATGGATTTGTTGCGGAAATGTGATGACGTTGGCGCTGCAAAATGACATCATCCCGTGCACGCGCCACTCAATCCTGGCAAGATGTCAAAAATCACTGTGATTTTTTGGTCTTTTCAGTGCACTCCTCTTTCTTTAGTTGCCTCTGACTCTAATGTATTGAAGAAACATCTTTGGGTCCATTTTCATTCTACTTGTCAATATTCTTCCATGTTCTCCCTTCACCGCTGCTCCCAAATCCCTCCAGTTCAGTCAAAACACAACTTGGCAGAAGTGGGATTTGAACACACGCCTCCAGAAAACACTACGACCTGAACACAGCCCCTTAGAGCACTCGGCCATCCTGACTATTTCAAGCTGACGACAAAAGCTGAGAAATTATCCATTCTTTGTGAAAGTATTTGTGAGATTGTGGAAATGTCTGGAAGAGGAAAGACCGGCAGGAAAGCTCGGTCCAAGGCCAAGTCTCGCTCCTCACGGGCTGGACTGCAGTTCCTGGTGGGCCATGATCACAGGCTCCTGAGAAAGGGTAACTATGCTGAGCGTGTGGGTGCCGGAGCCCCGGTCTATCTGGCTGCTGTGCTCGAGTATCTGACCGCTGAAATCATCGAGCTGGCCGGTAACGTGGCCCGGGAAAACAAGAAGTTTTTAGTTTTCGAGATACAGCACTGAAACAGGCCCTTCGGGCCACCGAGTCTGTGCTGAACATCAACCACCCATTTATACTAATCCTACAATAATCTCATATTCCTACCAAACATCCCCACCTGTCCCTACATTCCCTACCACCTACCTATGCGAGTGACAATTTATAATGGCCAATTTACCTACCAACCTGCAAGTCTTTTGGCTTGTGGGAGGAAACCAGAGCACCCGGAGAAAACTCATGCAGACACAGGGAGAACTTGCAAACTCCACACAGGCAGTTCCAGGATTGAACCCGGATCGCTGGAGCTGTGAGGCTGCAGTGCTAACCACTGTGCCACTGTGCCGCCCCTGGAACGTTGAAGAAGACCCGCATCATCCCCAGACACCTGCAGCTGGCCGTCCGCAACAACGAGGAGCTCATCAAGCTGCTGGGAGACGTGACCATCGCTCAGGGCGGGGTGCTGCCTGATATCCAGGCCTTGCTGCTGCCCAAGAAAACCAGCGCTCAGAGCTCCCAGAAAAAGGAAAGCGGCCGAAATGACATCTAATAAACCAAAGGCTCTTTTCAGAGCCACCCAAAGTCTCTGTGAAAGGGCTGGTTACTGTCAGGAGGGAGTCAGTGATGGAGTTATTGTAACAGTAGATTGACCTGTTGCACATCTGTCCAGCTGTGTTTTTTAATTTGCTCTGTTTTTCTGCTCACACATCTCCCCTTCTAGTTAAGTGAAGAACTGAACTACAGGATGTAGAATCAACAATTCCCAAGAGCGGGGGGTGAGATTGTGCTGAGCAGCAATGAGCCTCCAGTCATGCTGCTTTCTAAATTCCAGATCAGCTCTCAGTCCGACAGGCCTTTCGTATTTTAAATATCACAACAGAGCTGAGCGGGGGTGAGCGCAGCCTCAGCTGCACCGAGTCTCAGGGGCTCTCAGGACCCCAATCAGAGCCACTGGGCCTGGCGGACGTGCAACAAGGACCCGGGGGAGGGAGGGTGCACCATTAAAGTGATGGTGCAGCACCTCCCCCATCCTCACCGCCACTTCCCGGTTTCTTCTCCCGTTTATCTCAACATTAAGAAGACGCTTTTGCTCTGGACTACACTGGTTATAAAGTAAGACCCAACTTTGTCTCTGAAAGTGATGAATAGCAGCAACAACAGCAGAATCCAACCCCTGCAGTTACATGTGAACTTGCTGATGTTGCAGCAGATTGAATGACTGAGTGAATCCCTTCCCACACACATGGCAGGGGAACGGCCTCTCCCCAGAGTGAATGTGTTGGTGTTTCAGCAGATCATTACTGCTTTTCAAGCTCTTCTCACAGTCAGGACATTGAAAAGGTCTCTGATCAGTGAGAACAAGTTGATGTTCAGTGAGGTTGGATGACTGAGTGAACCCCTGCCCACACACGGAGCAGGTGAATGATCTCTCCCCAGTGTGAACTCACTGGTGTTTCAGCAGGTTGACTCTGGCTGGGTTCAGTTCTACACTCACTGGTTCCTCTCTCTCTCCTCCCCTGAAGGTGCTGATTCTGACTGTATGTACGTGCTCTCTCCCCCTCCGACCCTCCCTGTCCAATGTAGTATCTCCCAGTTTTGGTGATGTGCTCTCCCTGACCTGTCTCCATTTCTCCTTCTTATACAGACTTGCCCTGACTGTCACTATTTCATAGAATCATACAGCACAGAAGGAGGCCAATCGGTCTTTTGTGCCTGTGCTGAATCTGTGAAAAAAATGATGCAATTAGTCCAACCCCCTGCCTATTTCCCCATAGTCCTGGAGAAATTCACTTTTAAATATTTGTCCAATTCCTTTATGAAAGTTATAATTGAATCTGTTTCCAGCACCCTGTCAGACAATTCATTCCAAATCCGAATCAGTTACTAGGTAAAAAGATCTCTCCTCACCTCCCCTTGACATTTTTGGCCAACAATCCCAGCTTCACCACCCTGTCCAGAGAACTGAAACCCCTCATCTCTGGTATCATTCTCGTAAATCTCCTCCGAACTGTCTCAAAAGCTTTGATGTCCTTTCTGAAACCTGGTGCCCAGAACTGGACACATTACTGCAGCTGAGATCGAGCCAGCGACGCCCACATCCCATGAACGGATAAAAAAACGCTCCCTGCCAAATCCCCAATTCTTATCCATTTACAGACGCTCCTTGCCCAGTCCCCAAATCTTATTCATTTAGAGACGCTCCCTGCCCAATCCCCAATTCCTATCCATTTACAGACGCTCTCTGACCAGTTGACCTTGCTGGCGGGCAGTTTCGGGACGCCTCACAGGGAAAAGCTTCACCGCCACCCGCAGGGACACAAACGGGATTGTTCCATCCTATTGTGGCCTTGATGCCCTGCTCCAGCTGTGTGCACCCACTACGGGCGCGGTCTCCCTGCACTTTGTGAATATTCCGCTCCAGCTGCAGATGGAGGTCAGCCACTACCGCGCCTGCTCCTTATCAGAGACAAGGCAAATTCTGGAGCGCAGAGCATTCTGGGTACCACAACTGTCATTAATGAAAATCTCTGACATGATAATCAGGTTTTATTTCCTACATTTCATTTCCTGGTATGTTAGTGCGTGTTTTCTTTTGTACCTGTCAGTGCCTGGGAGGAGAGAGTCAGCTTCACTTTGTAGCCGTGAATTTCTGGTGTGAGAATGTGGGTTTTTACTCTGTATGTTTCAGTTTTTGGTTTGTGACTGTTTCTGCTATTGCTATGTGAGTTAACTTTGTGGAAAGAGATGCAGTGGTTTTTGTCGATGTTCATCCCAAGCAGCTCGGTAACACAGAAGTCTGTGCTCTACGGGCTATTCCCAGGGACACACACCGAGACAAACATCAACTGCTGCTGGAGGACTATCAATTCGGTGAAAGACGCCCTTTGGTCTGCCCGAAACTTGCTGGTCTTCCAGCGAAAAGAGTTGTCCACCACCGAATGTTGCAGACTGGCACATTCCAAGGTCCAGGACTACGTGCTGAGGGACGCACTAAAGCTTGGGGCAGCCGCAGCAAAGGCTCAATGGGGAAAGACCACAGTGTAAGGTCCCCCCACCAAGGTGAACTGAGGGGCTGGATCCATTGGAAACCCCTCGAACTGTATCGGAGAAATTTTGTGTGCTGTAAATGTAAAAATGTATATGGCATGACAATGAAATGGAAGGGTTGTGAGGCAACTCATGATTGTACAGACGGTAACTGATCACCTTTGCACTGTTTGTATTCTTTGACTTGATGCTGTTTTAAACTGTTTGGGAATGTAATTTTTACAGATTTTTATGAATAAAGTATATTTTGGAAATAAAAAAAAATGTGAGTTTCACCACATATCTTTCAACAACTTGTATGTGAACATCAGCTTTTGTCCAGATCTATCAGTTTCTGATATAGAGTCATCGAGTTATACAGTACAGAAACAGGCCCTTCAGCCCATTGTGTCTGTGCTGGCCATCAAGCACCTAACTATTCTAATCCCATTTTCCAGTATTTGGCCCGTAGCCTTGTATGCTATAGCATTTCAAGTGCTCATGTAAATACTTCTTAAGTGTTGTGAGGGTTCCGGCCTCTACCACCTCTTCAGGGAGTGCGTTCCAGATTCCAACCACCCTCTGGGTAAAATTTTTTTCCTCAAATCCCATCTAAACCTCCTGCCCCTTACCTTAAATCTATGCCACCTGGTTATTGACCCCTCCGCTAAGATAAAATGTTTCTTCCTATCTAACCCATCAATGCCCCTCATAATTTTGTAAACCTCAATCTTATCTCCCCTCAGCCTTCTCTGCTCTAAGGAAAACAACCCTAGCCTTTCCAGTCTCTCTTCATAGCTGAAATGCTCCAGCCCAAGCAACATCCTGGTGACTCTCTTCTGCACCCTCTCCAGTGCAATCACATCCTTCCTATAGTGTGGTGCCCAGAACAGTACACAGTACTCCAGCTGTGGCCTAACTAGCATTTTATACAGCTCCGTCATAACCTCACTGCTCTTATATTCTCTGCCTCGGACGATCTATATTGGCCTGTAATCTAAGGCTTTCCTCCTCACTATTTCCGACACCACCAATTTTCGTGTCATGTGTGAGAAAGGGTTTGATTCTATCCCTATCAGTATCCGTTACATGCATGTGTTTTTAATCTGCACCCCCTCTATTTTATTCTCTGTACTTGTCAGCCTCTTGTAGGTGAGTCTGTGTTTTGCTCTTTATCTCTCAGTCTTCGAAGTATGAGCCTGGGTTTGTACCTAATTTTCTTTGTACCTTGCAGGATGGATATTGAAGAGAGGTTTTTACACATTAACTGCCAAATCCTGATAAGTGATTTTTGGGTTTCACACAGTATCTGTCAGTTTCTTGTCTAGGACTGTTGTTTTAATCTGTTCCTGGCATTTGCTGGTTTGTTAGTGTGGGGTTTACACTGTACCTGTCAGTTTCTCAGATGTGAGTGTTGGTTTCACGTTGTATAGAATCATAGATCACAGAATACTTACAGCACAAAAGGAGGTTTCAGCTCATCGTGCTTGTGCTGCCTCTCTGCACAAGCAACTCAGCTCATGCCACATCCTCATGTATTCCATGAAAACCTGATTTTTTTTCCCTTCAGATAATTATCATATATCCTTTTGAAAGCTTTGGTTGAATCTTCCTCCGTCCACTCTCAGGCAGTACATATCAGATCTTAACCATTTGCTGCATAAAAAAGGTTTTTCCTCATGTTGCCTTCGGTTCTTTTCCCATTCACCTTAAATCGGTGTCCTCTGCTTGCTCAGCCATGAGTAATATTTCCCATTGCTTTCTCAGCACTGATGGATTGTGAGGTGGGAGACAGCTAGAAGTCCCACTGAGCCGCACTGACTCCCAGCTGAAAAAGAAATGAGATAAAGTTCAATCTTTCACAGCGAGATGCTGCAGAGAGTTATAGAACATAGAACATTACAACGCAGTACAGGCCCTTCAGCCCTCGATGTTGCGCCGACCTGTGAAACCATCTGACCTACACTATTCCATTTTCATCCATATGTCTATCCAATGACCACTTAAATGCCCTTAAAGTTGGCGAGTCTACTACTGTTGCAGGCAGGGCGTTCCACGCCCCTACTACTCTCTGTGTAAAGAAACTACCTCTGACATCTGTCCTCTATCTATCACCCCTCAACTTAAAGCTATGTCCCCTCGTGTTTTCCATCACCATCCGAGGAAAAAGGCTCTCACTGTCCACCCTGTCCAGCCCTCTGATTATCTTATATGTCTCTGTGAAGTCACCTCTTCTCCTCCTTCTCTCCAACGAAAACAACCTCAAGTCCCTCAGCCTTTCCTCGTAAGACCTTCCCTCCATGCCAGGCAACATCCTAGTAAATCTCCTCTGCACCTTTTCCAGAGCTTCCACATCCTTCCGATAATGCGGTGACCAGAACTGCACGCAATACTCCAGGTGCGGCCGCTCCAGAGTTCTGTACAGCTGCAGCATGACCTCGTGGCTCCTAAACTCGATCCCCCTACTAATAAAAGCTAACACACCATATGCCTTCTTAACAGCTCTATTAACCTGGGTGGCAACTTTCAGGGATTTATGTACCTGGACACCAAGATCTCTCTGCTCATCTACACTACCAAGAATCTTCCCATTAGCCCAGTATTCTGCAATCCTGTTACTCCTTCCGAAGTGAATCACCTCACACTTTTCCGCATTAAACTCCATTTGCCATCTCTCAGCCCAGCTCTGCAGCCTATCTATGTCCCTCTGTAACCTACAACATCCTTCGGCACTATCCACAACTCCACCGACCTTCGTGTCATCCGCAAATTTACTAACCCACCCTTCTACACCCTCATCCAGGTCATTTATAAAAATGACAAACAGCAGTGGCCCCAAAACAGATCCTTGCGGTACACCACTAGAAACTATACTCCAGGATGAACATTTCCCATTAACCACCACCCTCTGTCTTCTTTCAGCTAGCCAATTTCTGATCCAAAGCACTAATTCACCTTCAATCCCATACTTCCGTATTTTCTGCAATAGCCTACCGTGGGGAACTTTATCAAACGCCTTACTGAAATCCATATATACCACATACACGGCTTTACCCTCATCCACCTGTTTGGTCACCTTGTCAAAAAACTCAATAAGGTTTGTGAGGCACGACCTACCCTTCACAAAACCGTGCTGACTATCTCTAATGAACTTATTCTTTTCAAGATGATTATAAATCCTATCTCTTATCACCTTTTCCAACATTTTACCCACAACCGAAGTAAGGCTCACAGGTCTATAATTACCAGGGCTGTCTCTACTCCCCTTCTTGAACAAGGGGACAACATTTGCTATCCTCCAGTCTTCCGGCACTATTCCTGTCGACAATGACGACATAAAAATCAAGGACAAAGGCTCTGCAATCTCCTCCCTGGCTTCCCAGAGAATCCTAGGATAAATCCCATCTGGCCAAGGGGACTTATCCATTTTCACACTCTCCAAAATTGCTAACCCCTCCTCCTTGTGAACCTCAATCCCATCTAGCCTAGTAGTCTGTATCTCAGTATTCTCCTCGACAACATTTTCTTTCTCCACAGTAAATACTGACGAAAAATATTCATTTAACACTTCCCCTATCTCTTCCGATTCCACACACAACTTCCCACTACTATCCTTGTTTGGCCCTAACCTATCTCTAGTCATTATTTTATTCCTGATATACCGATAGAAAGCCTTAGGGTTTCCTTTGATCCTATCCGCCAATGACTTCTCGTGTCCTCTCCTTGCTCTTCTTATATCTCCCTTTAGATCCTTCCTGGCGAGCTTGTAACTCTCAAGCGCCCTAACTGAGCCTTCACGTCTCATCCTAACATAAGCCTTCTTCTTCCTCTTGACAAGCTCTTCAACTTCTTTAGTAAACCACAGCTCCCTCGCTCGACAACTTCCTCCCTGCCTGACAGGTACATACTTATCAAGGACACGCAGTAGCTGCTCCTTGAATAAGCTCCACATTTCGATTGTTCCCATCCCCTGCAGTTTCCTTCCCCATCCTACGCATCCTAAATCTTGCCTAATCGCATCATAATTTCCTTTCCCCCAGCTATAATTCTTGCCCTGCTGTATATGCCTGTCCCTGCCCATCGCTAAGGTAAACCTAACCGAATTGTGATCACTATCACCAAAGTGCTCACCAACTTCTAAATCTAACACCTGGCCGGGTTCATTACCCAGTACCAAATCCAATGTGGCATCGCCCCTGGTTGGCCTGTCTACATACTGTGTCAGAAAACCCTCCTGCACACACTGGACTAAAACAGACCCATCTAAAGTACTCGAACTATAGTATTTCCAGTCAATATTTGGAAAGTTAAAGTCCCCCATAACCACTACCCTGTTACTCTCGCTCCTGTCAAGAATCATCTTTGCTATCCTTTCCTCGACATCTTTGGAACTATTTGGAGGTCTATAGAAACCTCCCAACAGGGTGACCTCACCTCTCCTGTTTCTAACATCGGCCCAGACTACCTCTGTAGACGAGTCCTCAAACGTCCTTTCTGCCGCTGTAATACTTTCCTTGATTAACAATGCCACACCCGCCCCCTCTTTTACCCTCTTCTCTGTTCTTAGTGAAACATCTAAATCCCGGAACCCGCAACATCCATTCCTGTCCCTGCTCTCCCCATGTCTCTGAAATGGCCACTACATCGAGATCCCAGGTACCAACCCATGCTGCAAACTCACCCACCTTATTCCGGATGCTCCTGGCGTTGAAGTAGACACATTTTAAACCAAGCTCTTGCTTGCCAGTGCCCTCTTGTGTCCTTATAACCTTATCTCTGCCCTCACTACTCTCAACATCCTGCACACTGGAACTACAATTTAGGTTCCCATCCCCCTGCTGAATTAGTTTAAACTCCCCCGAAGAGCACTAGCAAATCTCCCCCCCAGGATATTGGTACGCCTCTGGTTCAGGTGAAGACCATCCTGTTTGTAGAGGTCCCATCTACCCCAGAAAGAGCCCCAATTATCCAGGAAACCAAAACCCTCCCTCCTACACCATCCCTGCAGCCACGTGTTCAACTCCTCTCTCTCCCTATTCCTCACTTCGCTAGCACGTGGCACGGGCAACAACCCAGAGATAACAACTCTGTTTGTTCTCGCTCTAAGCTTCCACCCTAGCTCCCTGAATTTCTGCCTTAAATCCCCATCTGTCTTCCCGCCTATGTCGTTGGTGCCTATGTGTACCACGACTTGGGGCTGCTCCCCCTCCCCCTTGAGGATCCCAAAAACACGATCAGAGACATCACGTACCCTGGCACCTGGGAGGCAACACACCAACCGTGAGTCTCTCTCGTTCCCACAAAACCTCCCATCTGTTCCCCTAACTATGGAGTCCCCAATGACTAATGCTCTGCTCCTCTTACCCCTTCCCTTCTGAGCAACAGGGACAGACTCTGCGCCAGAGACCTGTATCCCATTGCCTACCCCTGGTAAGTCGTCTCCCCCAACAGTATCCAAAACGGTATACCTGTTGTTGAGGGAAACGGCCGCAGGGGATCCCTGCACTGCCTGCTGGTTCCCTCTCCTTCCCCTGACAGTAACCCATCTACCTTCTTCTTTTACCTGAGGTGTGACTGCCTCCCGATAACTCCTCTCAATAATCCCCTCCGCCTCCCGAATGATCCGAAGTTCCTCCAGCTCCAGCTCCAGTTCCCTAACGCGGTCCTCGAGGAGCTGGAGCTGGGTGCACTTCCTGCAGATGCAGTCAGCAGGGACACCCTTGGCGACCCTTACCTCCCACATTCTGCAGGAGGAACATTCAACTGCCTTAACCTCCATTCCCACTATTCTAAATAACCAAGTTTTTAACTAATCACACAATAAAACAAGAAGAGAAATAGAAAAAGCCTGACCTTACCTACACACAACCGAGTCCTTTTTTTTGGTAAGAGGAGGAGGGCGGGTGGGAGACACTACAAGAGTAGTGTCTCGGGTTCAGAAACAGCTCGAATATGTAGGTTTCTACTTACCCAGCAGTCCCTGCTCCACTGAAACTCCCGATGAAATTGACTTCCCAGCTGTTCACTCTTCGCTCGCAATGCCTGTGCTCCTGGAAAAGCTGCACAACGAAAAGGTAAGAGAATTTACACAGCCCAAATATATAGGTTTCTACTTACCCAGCAGTCCCTGCTCCACCGAAACTCCAGATGAAATTGACTTCCCAGCTGTTCAATCTTCGCTCGCAATGCCTGTGCTCCTGGAAAAGCTGCACAACGAAAAGGTAAGAGAATTTACACAGCCCAAATATATAGGTTTCTACTTACCCAGCAGTCCCTGCTCCACCGAAACTCCCGATGAAATTGACTTCCCAGCTGTTCACTCCTCGCTCGCAATGCCTGTGCTCCTGGAAAAGCTGCACAACGAAAAGGTAAGAGAATTTACACAGCCCAAATATATAGGTTTCTACTTACCCAGCAGTCCCTGCTCCACCGAAACTCCCGATGAAATTGACTTCCCAGCTGTTCACTCCTCGCTCGCAATGCCTGTGCTCCTGGAAAAGCTGCACAACGAAAAGGTAAGAGAATTTACACAGCCCAAATATATAGGTTTCTTCTTACCCAGCAGTCCCTGCTCCACCGAAACTCCCGATGAAATTGACTTCCCAGCTGTTCACTCCTCGCTCGCAATGCCTGTGCTCCTGGAAAAGCTGCACAACGAAAAGGTAAGAGAATTTACACAGCCCAAATATATAGGTTTCTACTTACCCAGCAGTCCCTGCTCTACCGAAACTCCCGATGAAATTGACTTCCCAGCTGTTCACTCCTCGCTCGCAATGCCTGTGCTCCTGGAAAAGCTGCACAACGAAAAGGTAAGAGAATTTACACAGCCCAAATATATAGGTTTCTACTTACCCAGCAGTCCCTGCTCCACCGAAACTCCCGATGAAATTGACTTCCCAGCTGTTCACTATTCGCTCGCAATGCCTGTGTTCCTGGAAAAGCTGCACAACGAAAAGGTAAGAGAATTTACACAGCCCAAATATATAGGTTTCTACTTACCCAGCAGTCCCTGCTCCACCGAAACTCCCGATGAAATTGACTTCCCAGCTGTTCACTCCTCGCTCGCAATGCCTGTGCTCCTGGAAAAGCTGCACAACGAAAAGGTAAGAGAATTTACACAGCCCAAATATATAGGTTTCTTCTTACCCAGCAGTCCCTGCTCTACCGAAACTCCCGATGAAATTGACTTCCCAGCTGTTCACTCCTCGCTCGCAATGCCTGTGCTCCTGGAAAAGCTGCACAACGAAAAGGTAAGAGAATTTACACAGCCCAAATATATAGGTTTCTACTTACCCAGCAGTCCCTGCTCCACCGAAACTCCCGATGAAATTGACTTCCCAGCTGTTCACTATTCGCTCGCAATGCCTGTGTTCCTGGAAAAGCTGCACAACGAAAAGGTAAGAGAATTTACACAGCCCAAATATATAGGTTTCTACTTACCCAGCAGTCCCTGCTCCACCGAAACTCCCGATGAAATTGATTTCCCAGCTGTTCACTCCTCGCTCGCAATGCCTGTGCTCCTGGAAAAGCTGCACAACGAAAAGGTAAGAGAATTTACACAGCCCAAATATATAGGTTTCTACTTACCCAGCAGTCCCTGCTCCACCGAAACTCCCGATGAAATTGACTTCCCAGCTGTTCACTCCTCGCTCGCAATGCCTGTGCTCCTGGAAAAGCTGCACAACGAAAAGGTAAGAGAATTCACACAGCGCAAATATGTAGGTTTCTACTTACCCAGCAGTCCTTGCTCCACCGAAACTCCCGATGAAATTGACTTCCCAGCTGTTCACTCCTCGCTCGCAATGCCTGTGTTCCTGGAAAAGCTGCACAACGAAAAGGTAAGAGAATTTACACAGCCCAAATATACAGGTTTCTACTTACCCAGCAGTCCCTGCTCCACCGAAACTCCAGATGAAATTGACTTCCCAGCTGTTCACTCCTCGCTCGCGAGAGTCCCGAATGAAAGAGAGCGTTTCTCATACTGTTGTTGAATTTCATTTCAAACACTCCTTTTACTCTCTGCTAATGAAGCCTAAAAAATGGAAAAACTAAATGGCGCTCAAACTCACAACCTTAAGATTAAAAGTCCCATGATCGACAGACTGAACTAAATATGTCACTTCTACTGTACGTCTGTTTGGATGGATGCAACTGTATGCTCCAATGCAAGGGCAGCTTTCAAATCTTCCCATGGGTCCATACGTCAGACTAAGTTCCATGTTGTAAACTCAAGCAAAGGAAATCTGCTCACTTCCAAAACTATCAGCAAATTGAAGCTGATTACGATCAACATCATCAGAGGTCAGAACTACCTGGTGAAAGAAGACACCCTGAAGAGGGATCCACAATTATTCAAAGGCATCGACAAAGTGAAAAACAAGAAAATTGACGAGTCAATCCAAGCTAAACAGAAACACTGAAGAATTCCATTCCAGACCAGAACACAATTAGAGGCATTTTTTGTATTCAAAGCTGGGCATTAGTATTTAATAGTTGATATATAATTTTGAATATATTTGAATTTCTTTATTCATTTGGCACTGCTGAACATGAAGCAGTCTTAAATCATTGAATTTTTTTTTGTAAAATCTGACTAACCAGATTAAAATATTAGATCAAGGGAGAAATTTCAAAGATTACTGGACCAGTAATCCAGAGGCCTGGACTCAAGATCCAGTGACAGCCAGGACGTCAACGCGGGAAACACTCCGCACTAGTCTGCAGTGAGCGATTCCATCGAAGGTAGAGCACAATCTCTTTAATATAAGAATGTATATTTTATAATAATTAATCACTCAAGACCTTCCTGGTCTCTGCATCTCAGCTGCTCTCTGGATAAACTTGCAGAAAGTATTTCAACCTGTAAAGCAGGAGTCTAGGGAATGTATAATGATATTTTCTATCAATATTTTAATCAATACAGTGTGAGACAACCTGTCTGGGCACAACTCCATGAGTTTCTCTTTAACTAGTGACCTAACAATCACTAACTTCTATGGTAACAATCTTCAGCTCATCACCTCCGGTACGTAGCTCTAATCTTAATGTACATTTCAACAACCTTTCAAGTCCAGTTACAGTTTTTGTTGCCTTACCTGCTCAAGCTTAAAAAGTGAAAAACGGAAGCAAGTTTAACTGAACATTCTGGTGGTCAGTTCGGGCACGGGAAAAAAATGAAAGGACTCGGACCAGGTCGGATGTGGTGCTGTCAGGCTTGGGTCGGGTTTCATTTGCTGACCCGAGCAGGCCTTTAGTTACTGTTGCTACCTTATATTCCCACTAGACAATCTGTATATTTTGTTCATTTCAATTTTGTCGACAAGCTCTTTGAATCCAGTTCCCCTGTCCTCAAGCAGGCTCAGTTTGGAAATCGATTCCGCTTTCTGGAAGGCTGAAAGCAATCGATGACCTTAAACTAAACATGGCAACAGAGAAGGGCTCGTCTGGGATTTGAACCCAGGACCTCTCACATATTAATCACTTATATACCCAAAGCAAGAATCATACCCCTGGACCAACGAGCCACCGTTGG